>NC_083401.1:138451873-138766248 GCF_020745735.1 Hemiscyllium ocellatum
ACTATTTTCCTCCGATGCAAATATTTTTGTCCTGGGGGCATGCTTCAATGTCCCAATTAAGCATAAAGCAAAGTAAAGGAACACCTTCTCATTTTCCACAGTCATCTTACAGCCTCCAGTACTCAATATTCAACTTTACAACTTCAGAGCACGACCTTGTATTCGCCAATTTACCTAAATCCTCCATGCCCTCACACTCGTCTCCACCCATCCCTCCAACATTAACGTGTTTTGATGATTTTGCTCTCAATAGTGCAGGCACATTTTCTCCTTTTCACAACTTCATTTACACCCATTTTTACATTTCGATCTTCCCTTTGCCTTCACTAGCAACTCCTTTGGTCTTTTGCTTTAAGATCTGTTCCACTTGCTCCTCTCTGCCTACAGGAGAAAGCGAAAACAATATTCTAACTCTTTTCAATTATGAGGTCATACCAGACTCAAAACATGAACTCTGCTTCTCTCCACAGAAGCTGCCTGACCTGAGTTTGTTTTTAACATACATTTGCTATGTCTATGTGTCATTCATAGTTTGCAAAGAGAGAATCTGAATAATAGTTTTAGAAGTGTCAGTCATGATTGAGCAGCAAAACATACTGCTCAAATTCAAATGGTTCATTTTTAGAAGTGCAGAAGTTACTTTTATTACAAACTGTAACTTTTACATGGTGATAGAAGAACTACTAAATAGTAAACCCATTACCACCCAGTAGTCAATTATAAAAAGGATATAACATAAATGATTTCAAAACAGTAATTCCAGACATTAACTTCTCATTAAAATTTATTTTTAGTGACATAAAAATTAAGTAAGTATGTTATTTCAGCTAAATCGAAATTGTTGACCTAGAATTAAGAAATTTAACTGCAAACCCGACAAGATCCAAAATATTAAAAAAGTTACATTAATCAGCATTTTGGATCTGTTAATCTCTGAACATAGCCACTATGCAATGCAACCTGCAGCAACCAGATTCCCTTTACATGACGCACTTGCCACAAGGACAGCTGCAGTAAGGCTCATCAACATATCTCACAATGTACCAAACACAGGATGATCTCAAGAGTACAGCATTTGATTCCATGCTATTTCAAAAACTACAGTGACTGCACTTCAAAGGAATTTGTCATGTGAAGCACTAAGTGTCTGAAACATGCCACACTATAAATGGATTTTTTTTCTGAAATATTTCCATCATATTTTGACAGAATTATTCACTTTCAAAATAATGTCAAGTAATCAAGACCCTGATATTTCAAAATATTATTAATAAAAACTGAAAATTAGTGGAAGAAAAAATAATTTTCCATAAAACTGATCAAAATTCATTAATTGTGTAACAAGATTAGAAATGTTTTCTTTTGAATATACACTTAATTTTGGGGTAGACTAGGGATAAGGGAAAACAATGATCTTAAATATGAGATAGTGGGGAGGACAGAAACTAGCAGACAGTGAGAATGGAATCAGGAATATTGACAAATTTAAATAAGTTGTGGGTGAATGAGAGCAAAGAAAGTGGTATTGGCGCACGCTATTCATAATAAATTAACAAAGGCAAAATTAGAGACTTTCCTAATGGAGGGGCTGTGACAGGGCACAGGGAATGTATCACATCAATACCATGTGATAGCTACTAATGAGAGATTTACACCTATACCATCAATAAGTATTGATCTAGAACACAACACATCTAATCTCTTGAGAACTGAAATTTCATTTTCTGGTGATTAACAGGCACTTAATTTTTATCATAATGCTAATTGGATTAATTACACTTTATTGTAGCTAGTTGATGGTGTAAATGAAATGTTCCAGAATTTAGCAATTAAGTATCATGTGAATGAATTATAAAGACTTTAAAATGATTACTAGTGTGCATTGATAAATTACAGACTCATGTTTACAGTACAGAATGCTTCGTTAACTAACCCTAACTTCAGGGAACTGTGGATACGCACAGAGGCCCAGAAGACAATAACAAGCAGGAACAGAAGTCTGCCATTCTGCATATCAAGCATGTTCAGCCATTCAAGGACATGATGGCTGATCTAATAATCCTCAACTTCGCTTTCCTGCCCTCTCTCGTTGACTCTCAATTTTGAAGTGTCACTGAACCCAAAACATTAATTCTGCCTTCTTCCTACAGATGTTGCTGCAGTTTCTCCAGCAATTTGTTTTTGATTTGATTTTTAGCATCCACAGTTCTTTGTTTTATTTTACTCTTGACTCTTTTACTGATTTCCCTGATAGGTAGGATTTTCCAGAGTCCTACCATTCTGTGCAATCCCTTACCTCATTAGCTGCCCCCAAATTTTTTTCACTTTACCAGATTGATTTCCATTTGCTTTGCACACCAGAACAATCTGTTGATAGCCAACTGCAGTTTACAGCCATCTTCCTCACTAGATCATCCTATCAATTTTCAGTCATGTGAACTTCTAAATCATACCTCTTGAACTACAGTTTATTTCCTCAGATTTTTTAACTAAAATTTAATCAGTTTAAAAAGCATCAAGAACTTCCCACTTCACAACTTACAACTGTCACCATATGATAAAGAGGACAGGAAAAAACATTCCAGCTTGATTTGAAATCAATTCAATCCTAGCACACAGAAGTAATTCATGCTAAGCACGTGTTTCATTTTCGGGCTAAAACAGTCATAGAATCCCTACGGTACAAATAGTGGCCATTTGGCTCATTGAATCTGCGACAACCCTCTAAAAAGCATCACCACACCCCCATTCTACTACCTCTAGTAGGGAAAAAGAGACGAAGCATTTGCTGCTTCTCATCATTTTCTTAAACTGTTGCAGTTCATTGGGGGCCTCATATATCAATAGTGCTGTTAGGAAAGGAGGTTGGTCCAGGATCTTGACCCAGCAACAATGACGCAAACAACAATATGGTTCCAAGACAGCATGGAATATGGCTGGGAGTGCAATTTTCAGGCAGTGGTCTTCCAAAAGATTTTAGTGTACATCTTTTACAGAGATTGTGGATTTGGAAGATATTTAAGAAGCCATGACAAGGTGCTGAACTGCATCTTGTAAACAGTATACATTGCTGCCATTGCACTGTAGAAGAATTAAGGTAATGGATGCAGTGCCAATCAAGCACTTTGTACTGGTTTCTTCACTACTGGAGATGCGCTCATCCAGAATGTAAACATCATTCTATTAGACTATTGACTTGGACTTTGTAGACGGTTAGAGAAACAATAAACTGCAAGATACCGGAATCCAAAGTAGACAAGCAAGAGACTGGAAGAGCACAGCAAGCAAGACAGCATCAGGAGGCAGAGTAGTCAGATATTTTGGGTATCACTTCTTCAGGAATAGAAGACAGGGTAGGTGGAGTTGCAGATAAAGAGTGTGGAGGGTGGTGCGAGAGAAGGATTATGGATGGGGAGGAGGAGTGGTCAGATGGCCAGGCTTTGGGGAATCTAGATGGGGAGTTCCTGATCTACTCTTATAGCTGCAGTATCTATAATGCTGGCCTAGTTCTGTTCAGTGTAATCCCAAGTCATTGATATTGGGGATTCAGTGATGGCAATGCTATAGATTGTAAAGGGGAGATGAGGATTAGTTTTGCTGGAGATAGCCATTGTTTGGCACTTGTATTATCATTTATCAGCCAGGTTCTGTTACAAACAGATTTGAACTGCTTCAGTAACTAAGAATCTGTAATCACCAGCAAACATCTCGCTTCTGATAGAAAGAAAGTCATTAAGGAAGCAGCTAAAGATTTTGTGCCAAGCGTACTATCTTGAGGAACTTCCACAGTAATACCCTAAGACTCAGATAATTAGCATTCATCAATTACAATCACTTTACTTTGCATCAAATAAGACTCCAACAAATGAAGAGATTCCCCTAATTCCCATTATAGTTCATATTAGATTCCACACTACAATTTTGCCACATTCAAACAAAATAGCGTATTATATCAAATGTAGTCACCCTCACCATCCCTCTGGAGTTCAGCTCTGTATTTCATGTATGGATCTAGGCTATAATGAGGTCAAAAGATATAGCGCTGGCAGATCCCAAACAGAACATCAATAATCAGGTTACTATTGTTTAAGTGCAACCTGATAACATTTTCCATCACTTTACTAATGAATGTTGATCCTTGAACATAGGGAGGAAAGAGATGTGCAAACAGGCTTCATTATGTGGCATGATGATTGAATATGCTTAGGAAAGAGTTTTGATAGACTGAAAATATTAAACTAGAGAAGGTTCAGAAGAGATTTACCAGGGTGTTGCTGGGTATGGAAGGTTTGAGTTCTAAAGAAAGGCAGGACAGTCTGGGACTTGTTCCACTGGAGCATAGGAGGTAGAGAGGTGACCTTGCAGAAGCTAATAAGGTCATGAGGGGGTATAGATAATGTTAATGGTGGGTGTCTTTTTCCTCGAATGGGTAATTAAGACAAGGAGGCACATTTTTAAGGTGAGGAGAAAGATTTTAAAAAGACATGAGGCAATTTTCTTTTTTTTTTAAAAACAGGGGGCAGTTCACATGTGGAATGTACTTCTTGAGGAAATGGCAGATGAGACACAATTACAACGTTTAAAAGACACTTGGATAAGTAGTTGACGAGGAAAGGTTTGGAGGGATATGGGCCAGGAGCAGGCAGGTGGGACTAGTTTAGTTTGGGATCATGTTCAGGTTGGACCAAGGAGCCTGTTTACATGCTGCATAACTATGAAAGATGGAAGGTTACCAAGGAGAGCAGCAGGAAAAGTGAACTGAGTTATGTGTGACTACAAAGTTTAGCAGTGAACTGTCTAAAGTTGATACATACAGGTTGCAAAGGTTTCTGCAATGCAGGGACTAAAGTTCCATCTACTTGGAGTCCTATAGAAAACTCAACCGTCTCAATTTACTTTGGCCTGAGAAAGTGGTTAGACTATGAATGGAACTAGTAGCAAAGGAACAATTTATGGTAAAGGCCAAAAACAATAACTATGGTCGTCTTAGTGTTCCACTTGAGGTTTTGCATATCCATAAATTATTAATAACTATCCATCCAAATTGGTGAATAGACATGCAACCCTGAAGGAAACATCATTTCCAGCAATAATCACATCAGTGATTAACTTGAGAACACTAACAGGAGAAAAACTGACAATGTTAAAAATTCCTTTTTTGACAAGCCTATGCTTAAACAGATGATAATTTGCGCTTTTTGCTTCTTAAGTAATTAATAGCTCATGTTCTTGTGAAACATTCTAGATTCTTGCACAACATGTGAACAATGTGAATGCATTGAAGTTTAGATCCAAAGGCAACATGAGGAGAAACATTTCCACAAAGCATGTGATTAAGTTCTGGAATGGAATGCCTGAGAGTTTGGAGAAAGCAGATTCAATCATGGGTTTCAAAGGAGAATTAGATAATTATCTGCAGATAAAAATCTGCTGTGTCGCAAGAGAAAGGACAAGTGAGTTACCGTGCAGAGACCTGGCATAGATACGTTGGGCCAAAATGATCTTTTTGCATGTTGTAACCATTCTACAGCTCTATTATCTCTAAACTCTTTTCAACTATTAGTTGTGGAATAAACATGGCTCTATTATCTGTACAAGATGTACAGACCTGTCAAAGTTTAAATTAATTACACTAACAAGTGGCACATTAGATTAACTAGTCATCAGAGTTTAGCTATAGTTGCTCAAACACAGGCTTTTGAAACACAAACAGAAAATGCTGGAAAACCTTAGCAGGTCTGACAACATTTGTGATGAGAAAGCAAAGTTAATATTTCAGGCCCAGTGACCCTTCTTCAAAACTGATTGTATTTAGCAAAAGTTTTTGTTTGCTTAAGAGGTGGGAGAAGGATAGGAGTAAATGATAGGTGGAGATGAAGCACAGCGAGAGAGAAAAGCAGGCAAAGGAATAAGTAAGGGTCAGTCTGGGAGAACGAATAGCTACTAATGGGGACTGCTAGTTGCTGATAATGGGTTGTTTGTGATAGCAGCCTATACGATGGCAGCCTATGTGATGGCAAGGCCTGATATCTGGGGACTGTGGTAAGGACATGGGGGAAGGTGCTCAGGCCCTAAGATTTTTGAACTTGAAATTGAGTCCAGAAGATTGCAGGGTTCCCAAACAGAAACTGATGTGTTGCTCTCCCAGCTCAAGCGGAGCTTTGCTGGAGCACTAACAAGTCCGAGACAGAGATGCTGGCCAGAGAACATGTTGGCGCATTGAAATGGCAGGAAGCTGAGGATCATTTTTGAGGACCGAGACCACTTGAGCATTACATTACAGTCTAGATTTATGTTTGCAAACATTTACTTGACAGAATACCAAAGCATGAGTACATTTCCCAGTCATCACAGAAATAGAATACAAGTGCCATAAAGATTTTGCAATGGGAATGCAGTAACTTGGTCAAGATAAAGTATGATGCAAGCACAGCATTGATCCTTTGGCAATAATTTAGTGAATTCACTCACAAATAACATAAACTACCTACATTTACCAATCACCTAATGTTTTAATCAAATGAAGATGAGATGTAATCTATCTGGATAACAGTCCCCCCTCTTTCAAAGTAACTTCAACTAATAGAGAACTACTTCACAGTTGATACAAGTCTGTTAACAACTCTCACTAGTTACCATCCATATCAACAAAGTAGTAATCAACCATTTTTTTTTCACTTTAAGATCATTATTCCTATCATTTTTGAAAGTATTCAGAGAAACTTTGAAGGATCAGTATTATTCATCGCTCATATTAGCAGAAAAATTGATTTCACTAACTGTTTGAAAGTTATGAACCATATTGGCATATTAACATGGATTTTAATCAAAAGCAATAGTATATAGCCAACTGATGGAGGCAGCAGAGCCCTGCCAGCACTGATTAGAAAAAAATGCAACACTTTGGCAAACCCCATGCCCTTCACATCTAATGCCAGGATGACTGTACATTGAATTCCACCCTTTATAAATAGACATGTTATTTTTCCCTTCTGCTGACATGGATAACCATGCATGGCTAAAAGCAGCAAACAATTTTGAATAGAGAAATATGGTCGGCTGCTCAGATAACCCCTAAAATAATCATATGTCAGAGTGGGTATCTTAGAAGCTTAATGTACAGTTTACAACGGGGTGTTAATCTGTTTCTTTCCCTGAAGGAAAAAATGACATATCAGAGCAGCTAGTCAGAATGAAGTATCCAAGGTCTTAGAATAGCAAAAGTCTTAAGGAAATCGCTCAATTTGAATGGAAAGATAGTACATTCAAAAAAATTGATGTTGGCCATGAAAAAAGCCTTGCTTTAGCAATTGTGCTCTACAGTTCTTTGGATTTAAGTCTCTATCATAAAATAAATATAAACATGATCAAATTTTATTTTTGAAATGCAGTTGTGACCAGTTTGGTCCATGATACTCTTGATTTTGTTCTTAATGCACAATTGGAATTTCTTCCAACAAATGTCATTGACCACATTTATGCCTAGTGTGTAATGGCTCATTTGAACAGCTTTTTTAAAACGAAGAAAAGCTTAAGGGCATTTTCTGTTCAATGTATACACACATTTGATATAGAAAATACAGTTGGCGTTTTATTATTATTGATGGAATGTAAGCACAGCTAACAAAGCTATCAATCCTCAAAATGTCCTTGGGAAAGTAGTGGTGAGTCACCTGATTGAACACCGCATTGCATATGGTACACTACAGTGCTGTTTGGAAAGGTTTTGGTCCAGGATGCTGATCCCATAATAGTGAAGGAACAACGAAACAGTTCCAAAATTAGAGGTATCACTTGGAAGGAAGCTTTCAAGTAATGCTGCTCCCACATGAATTTGGGCCTTGTAGGAGATAGAGGTTGTAAATTTGGAAGAGGTTGGTGGAGTCTTGATGAGTTGCTACAGTACAGCCTGGAGATTGTGCACTCTGCTGCCACCTTGTGCTGATGGTGGAGGAAGTGAATGTTCAAAATAGTGTTGACATTTGAGTGTTGTTGAACCTGTATTCATACACACAAGTGAAGAACGTTTCATCACACTACTGACTTCTACCTTTTGGTGGACAGGCTTTGAAGAATCAGGAAATGAGTAACTGACCATAATTTGCAGCCTCTAACATGCTCTTGTAGTTATAGTTTGAGAATGTGGAATTCTGCGATAACAATGCCACTACATGTCAAAAGGAGATCAACAGACTCTCTTGTTTGAGTTGTGATCAGTTGAAATCTTCGTGGCAGTTATTAGTCCAAGCCTGAATGTTATCTGGCGGCTACTACATTTTGGCACAAACTGATTCAGTCCAAGTTGTACATGGTACTCAACTTCATATAATCATCAGTGCACATCCCCATTTGTGACCATATTTAGTAAGATCGCAAATGAAACAACTGAGAATTGTTGTATCTAGGAAGCACCCTGAAAAACACTTGCAGTGATGGACTGGAACAGAGATGACTGGCCTCCAAAATGACAATCATCTTTCAATGCGCCAGGTAGGAGTTCAGTCAGTGAAGTGTTTTCCTCTATTACCACAGACTTCAATTTTGTTAGGACTCTTTGATGCCTTGCTCAAATGCTGTCTTGTTGTTAAGGGCAGTCACTTTTACATCGTCCTCTTAAATGCAGTTTTTGCTTTAAATATTCGATCAATGAATGGGGATATCGCTGGCTAGGCCCATTTGTTACCCATCCCTGATTACCCAGAGGACAGTTAAACGTCAACCACATTGCTGGGAGTCTGGAGTCACATGCAGGCCAGACCAGCTAAGGACAACAGTTTCTTTCCCTAAATGACATTAGTGAGCCAGGGTTTTTTTCATGACAATTAGCAATGGTTTTATAGTCATCATTAGACTCAATTCCAGATTTTTGTAGAGTTGAACTCCATCTGCCATGGTGGGATTCAAGTCCAGTTGCCAGAATATTACCCAATTCTCTGGATTAGTTGTTGAGAGATAATATAAGTAGGCCAACTCTCCAATATTGTCCATATTAAAACTTAGGCTGTGAAGGGGCATGGGAAAACGCAAACCTGCCAGAACCCAAATGGACCATGTTATTGCTGCTTTAATGCTGCCTACCAACATGGTAATACAACCATCTGTTGTTGAAACCATCAAGATTTTGCTTTTATTTTTCTCATCTTTTAGTTTGCAATTGAATTGCAGTTGAGAATTGAACTTTGAAGTGCAGCTTATTTTAAAAAAAATACAAAGACTGATTCGTGTTGTGGGAACTGGCCTAGAAAGATGATGCATGCTAATTACAGCTCTATGAGCTATAGGTGATTCAACACTCAGCTATGCTCAGTGACTGGCAACTTGGTTGACTGTTAAATTGGTCAATCAAGGGAGGACTGGTGCTGGCCAGCCAACCACAAAAAAATGTTGAAAATAAGAAAAAACAACGAATGAACCGACTCTGGTTGGGCTTTGGGTTGAAGACAAGCTGTGCTTCAGAAGCAGCTGGATGAGGAGAACCCAAAGGGATTTTATAAATACATTAAGGACAAAAGGGTAACTAGGGAAAGTATAAGACCCCTCAAAGATCAGAAAGGCAGTCTTTGTGAAACTTCAGTAGATGAGGGGGATACTAAACAAGTATTTTTCATCAGTGTTTACTGTGAAGGACATGGAAGATACAGAATGTGGGGAAACAGATGGTGACATCTTGAACAACATCCATATTACAGAGGTGGTGCTTGATGTCTTAAAATGCATATAAGTGGACAAATCCCCAGGACCTGATCAGGTGTACCCTAGAACTCTGTGGGAAGCTAGGAAAGTGATTGTTGGGCTCCTTGCTGAGATGTTTGGGTCAATAATAGTCACAGATAATATGCCAGAAGACTGGAGGTTGGCTAATGTGGTGCCACTTTTTAAAGAAGATGGTAAGGAAAAGCCAGGGAACTATAAACCGGTGAGCCTGACATCAGTGGTGGGCAAGTTATTGGAGGGAATCCTGAGGGACAGGATTTGCATGCATTTGGATAGGCAAGAACGGATTAGGGATAGTAGGAAATCATGTGTCACTAACTTGATTGAGTTTTTTGAAGGAGTATCAAACAGGATTGATGAGAACAGAACAGTAGACATTATCTGTAAGGATTTCAGTAAGATGTTCGATAAGGTTCCTCATGGGAAGCTGGTTAGAAGGTTAGATCACATGGAATACAGGGAGAACTAGCCATTCGGATATAGAACTGGCTCGAAGCTAGAAGACAGAGGATGGTGGTGGGGGGTTGCTTTTCAGACTGGAGGCCTGTGACCAGTGGAGTGCCACAAGGATCAGTGCTGAGTCTACTACTTTTCATCATTTATAGAAATGATTTTGATGTGGACAGAGGAGGTATAGATCCTAACTGTGCAGGTGACACCAAAATTGGAAGTGTAGTGGACACTGAAGAAGGTTACCTTGGATTACAACAGGATCATGATCAGATGGGCCAGTGAGCTGAGCAGTGGTAGATGGAGTTTAATTTCGATAAATGGGAGGTGCTGCATTTTGGAAAAGCAAATCTTAGCAGGACTTATACATTTATTGATAAGGTCTTAGGGAGTGTTGCTGAACAAAGAGACCTTGGAGTGCAGGTTCATAGCTCCTTGAAAGTGGAGTTGCAGGTAGATAGGATAGTGAAGGCGGCATTTGGTATGCTTTCCTTTATTGGTCAGAGCATTAAGTATAGGAGTTGGGAGGTCATGTTGCAGCTATACAGGACATTGGTTATGCCACTTTTGGAATACTGTGTGCAATTCTGGTCTCCTTGCTAATGGAACAATGTTGTGAAACTTGAAAGGGTTCAGAAAAGATTTACAAGGATGTTGCCAGGGTTGGAGGATTTGAGCTATAGGGAGAGGTTGAATAAGCTAGGGCTGTTTTCCCTTGAGCATCAGAGGCTGAGGGGTGACCTTATAAAGGCTTATAAAATCATAAGGGGCACGGATACAGTAAATAGGCAAGGTCTTTTACCTGGGTTGGGGGTGGTGGTGGTGGGGGTGGGGGTGGGGGGTAGAGTCTAAAACCAAGAGGCATATTTTTAAGGTGAGAAGGGAAAGATTTAAAAGGTACATAAGGGGCAACATTTTCATGCAAAGGGTGGGGCATGTATCGAACAAGCTGCCAGAGGAAGTGGAAGTGGCACAATTACAACATTTAAAAGGCATCTTGATAGGTATATGAATAGGAAGGATTGAGGGGGATATGGGCTAAGTGCTGGCAAATGGGACTAGATTCATTTAGGATATCTGGCATGGACCTGTTGGACTAAAGGGCCTGTTTCCGTGCTGTACATTTTGAAAACTCTATGATGAAATAATTTAGATGAGGATATGTAATGAATGGTTAGTAAGTTTACGAATGACACCAAAAATCAGCCGTCGAGTGGATAGCAAAACAGGATAGTTAAAATTATGAAGAGATCTTGATAAGATGGGTCAATGGGCTAAAGAGTAGCAGATGGAGTTTAATTTGAATAAATGAGAGATATTACATTTGGGTAAAACAAACATGGGCAGGACTTAGACAATTAAAATTAGGGCCTTTGTTTGGGCTGTAGAACAAAAGACACCCAGGGGTTCACTTACATAATTCTTTTGAGGTTTGTGTCACATGAGGACTGGATGCTTAAAGTGGCATTTAGCATGCTTGCCTTCAATGCCCAGACCTTTGAGTATAGAAGTTTGGATGTTACACTGAGGTGGTGCAGGACATTGGTGAGCCCACTTCTGGAGTTCTGTGTCCAGTTCTGGTCACCCTGCTGTCAGGAAGGATATTATTAAATTAAAGAGGGCGCAGAAAAAAATTATCAGGTTGTTGTCAGGAATGGAGTGTTTCAGTTAGAAGGAGAGTTACATAGGCTGGGACGCTTTCCACTAGAAATTAGATGGTTTATAAGGTCATGAGGGGTATAGATAAGGTGAATGGCAGGTGTCTTTTTCCACAGGTTAGGGATTTCAAGACTGGGAGCATATTTTTTAGGTGAGAAGAGAAAGACTTAAAAAGGATCTGAGAGATAACCTTTTCACACAGAGTGTGGTTCATACATGGAATGAACTGCCAGAGGAAGTGGTGTATGTGGGTATATTTACTATGTTTAAAAGACATTTGGGTAAGCATATGATGAAGAAATGTTTGCAGGGATATGGGCCAAGTGCAGGCAAGTGGAACTCGTTTAGTTTGGAATTATGGACTGGTTGGATCAAAGGGCCTGTTGCTACGCTGTATGGTTATGATTGGGAAGCTGCACTTTGGTTTTAGCTCTGTCTAGTTATTCTCCAGTTATCAACTTATTGAATGTTCCGAGAACAGAATCCCAGTCTGTAAGGAATAGACAAATGTCTCCAGAGGTCTGTGGAAACTGTTTGTAGTTCTTGGTGACTTTGGAATTCAAGAAAGATATTTTTGTTTAAGCTATAAACTTGGCGTCCAAGGTCCATTAGTCATAAAATGAATCGAAGGGTTTAAGAGGGATATGGGCCAAATGTTGGCAAATGAGACTCGGACAGAGGCCAAATGAGATATCCCATTTGTGCAGATGAATTGGATCCAAGTGTCTCTTTCCATGGTGTCTGACTATGACTCTTAGTGCTTCTTTTGGTATCATTTAGTAATATGTAGTAGAAATTGACCACACAGAAAAGATTGGACAAATCAATCCTAATGGATGTCCATGGGTTATATGGATAAAGAGGAAAAAATACATATCTTAGAAATATGAACTTACAGATAAAAAGTAGGTCATTTGACCCCTCGAGTTTGCTCCATCATCCAATAAGATAATGGCTAATCTATTTGTTTCAATTTCCACATTCCCACCTAGCCCTAATAGTCTTTGATTCTCCTGCCTCATGAGAACCCAACTACCTTAAAAACATTCAATAATCCCACCTTCACTGCCTTCCGAGGCAGAGTTCCAAAGTGCTAAAATTCTCCGAAGTAAAGAAATTCCCCATACCTCTGCCCTAAAAGGATGTCCTGAAGAAGGGCTTATGCCCGAAACGTCGATTCTCCTGCTCCTCGGATGCTGCCTGGCCTGCTGTGTTTTTCCAGTATCACATTTTACAACCCTAAAAGGATGTCACCAAATTCTGAGGAAATATCCGTTCCACATCCACCTTGTGTTGACTGTTTGGGATCTTCTATACTTCAATAAAGTCAACCCTCAATCTCCAGTAAAAACAAGCCCAGCTTGGCCAACCTGTCCTCATAAACCAACCCATTCATTTAATTTATCACTCTGAACTCCCTCTAAGGTATTTACATTCTTCCTTAAATAAGGAGACCAACACAATGAGATATGGTTTCACCACTCATTCCACTTATTTATATTTATCTACAAACTCATGTCCTTTTCACAACATACTTTCTGATTTTGCTCACCACATCTACATTATTGGTATACATTGTAAAAAAATTGGAGGCCCCAGTAGAGACACGTGTGGGGTTCCACTTGTCATATCATACCGATCAGACAAAAATCCATTTATGCATATTGTCTGTTTTCTTTCAATCAACCACCAATTATTAATCAGGGTAATAGGAGTTCACACTTTGCGCAATAAAATTTTATGTGACACCTTGTCAAATGTTTTCTGGAAATCAAAATAAATTATATATATAGGCTCCCCTTCATCCAGGCATAATACTCCTTCAATGAACTCCAATAATTGGTTAAATACGATTGCCTTTCATAATACATGCTATTCCAAGTTGGAGGACGGGAAATATTTCTGGTTGTAACAGCTGCTCTTTTTTTTGAGGTATTTTAGGTGCTGGAGGTGATTTCCTCGAATTCCAGGAGCAGCAATGACTGTTTCATATGCTGTTGCATTGTTTTGCCATTTATTTCTAAAGTTCCAAAACAACAGCCAGAGAGAACCCTTTGCTGCTTTGAATTCATGTATAGCTGGACATCGGAGAACGCGTGGGAAAATTAACACAGTGAAATTCATCACAAATTGTGGAGGAACCTGTTTGGGTGAAGTTCTCAGCACAGAATCAAGATAATAGTTTTAAGTGTGTCCAACAGAAAGGCTGCAGTAGTGAGTAGAGTGGGTTTTTTCTTGTTTATATGTTTTTGGAGATATGCCTCTTGATTAAACTTAAAATATAAGCCATAACTATTAATTTAACCTGGGGCAGTGTTTTGCAAAGGAATAAGACGGTGTTATTTTCTGGGTCTGTAGATTGTGAAGAAGCCAAAATGGCCTCTAGTACAGTGATATGTACTCCTTGTCAGATGTGGGAGTTTAAAGTAAGTTTAAGGGTTACTGCAGATTATATCTGCCATAAATGTTGTTGGATGTGAATCTTATCAGATCAAATAGATCGGTTGGAGAGACAGTTAGAAGCAATGAGGAATTTGCAACAGCAACAGTTTGTGATGGATGGCAGTTATAGGGATGGGGGGGGGGGGGGGGGGGGGGGGGGGAAGTCTCAGATACAGTCACATAGATGTGTTAACTCGAGGAAAGATAAAAGAGGTAGGCACCGAGTGCAGGAGTCTTTTGTGGATATACCTATTTAAAACAGGTATGCGGCTTTGGAACAGTAGGGGGTGATTGATCTCAAGGGAACGTAGCACGAACAGCCATGTTTCTGGTATTGAGACTGGCTCTAATGCAACGAGGAATATGTCGGTTTCCAAGGGATTAATTGTGTGAGGGGATTCAGAAGTCCAAGGTACAGAAAGATGTTTCTGTGGCCAGGAGCAAAAAAGCAGAATGGTGTGTGGCTTCTCTGGTGTCAGGATCAAGGATGTCTCAGAGAGGGTGCAGAATGCTCTCACGGGGGAGAGGGGCCAGTAGGAGGTCATTATCCATATTGGAACCAATGACATAGGAAGGGAAAAGGTTGAGATTCTAAAAGGAGATTACAGAGTTAGGCAGGAATTTAAAAAAGGAGGTCCTCAAGAGGAGTAATATCTGGATTACTCCCAGGGCTACGAGCTAGTGAGGGCAGGAATAGGAGGTTAGAGCAGATGAATGCATGGCTGAGGAGCTGGTGTTTGGGAGAAGGATTCACATCTTTGGATCATTGGAATCTCTTTTGGAATAGAAGTGACGTGCACAAGAAGGACGGATTGCACCTAAATTGGAAGGAGACTAATATACTGACAGGGAAATTTGCTAGAGCTGCTCGGGAGGATTTAAACTAGTAAGGTGGGGAGGGAACGGGGGGACCCAGGGAGATAGTGAGAAAAGATTAATCGGAGACTGGTACAGTTGAGAACAGAAGCGAGTCAAACAGTCAGGACAGGCAGGGACAAAATGGGACTAAAATTAAATTGCATTTATTTAAATGCAAGGGGCCTAACAGAGAAGGCAGATGAACTCAAGGCATGGTTAGGAACATGGGACTTGGATATCATAGCAATTACAGAAACATGGCTCAGGGATGGGCAGGACTGGCAGCTTCATGTTCCAGGATACAAATGCTACAGGAAGAATAGAAAGAGGCAAGAGAGATGGGGAAGTGCCATTTTTGATAAGGGATAGCATTACAGCTGTGCTGAGAGAGAATATTCCCAGAAATACATCCAGGCAAGTTATTTGGGTGGAACAGAGAAATGAGAAAGGGATGATCACCTTATTGGGATTGTATTTTAGACCTCCGAATAGTCAGAGGGAAATTGAGAAACAAACTTGAAAGAAGATCTCAGCTGCCTGTAAGAATAATAGGGTGGTTATGGTAAGGGATTTTAACTTTCCAAACATAGACTGGGACTGCCATTGTGTTAAAGGTTTAGATGGAGAGAAATTTGTTAAGTGCATACAAGAAAATTTCCTGATTCAGTATGTGGATGTGCAAAACTTGACCTACTCTTGGGAAATAAGGCAGGGCAGGTGACTGAGGTGTCAGTGGGGGTGCACTTTGGAGCCAGCGATAATAATTCTATGAGATTTAAAATAGTGATGGAAAAGGATAGACCAGATCTAAAAGTTGAAGCTCTGAATTGGAGAAAGGTCAATTTTGACAGTATTAGGCAAGAACTTTCAAAAGCTGACTGGGGGCAGATGTTCGCAGGTAAAGGGATGGCTGGAAAATGGGAAGCCTTCAGAAATGAGATAACGAGAATCAAGAGAATCTTGTCAGGGTGAAAGGAAAGGCTAGTAGGTATATGGAATGCTGGATAACTAAAGAAAGTGAGGGTTTGTTTAAGAAAAAGGAAGCATATGTGAGGTATAGACAGGATCGATCGAATGAATCCTTAGAAGAGTATAAAGAAAGTAGGAGTATACTTTAGAAGGAAATCAGGAAGGCAAAAAGGGGACATGCGATAGCTTTGGCAAATAGAATTGAGGAGAATCCAAAGGGCTTTTACAAATACATTAAGGACAAAAGGGTAGCTAGGGAGAGAATAGAGCCCCACAAAGATCAGCAAGGCGGCTGTTGTGTGGAGCCGCAGAAAATGGGGAAGATACTAAATGAGTATTTTACATCAGTGTTTACTGTGGAAAAGGATATGGAAGACATAGACTGTAGGGAAATAGATGGTGACATCTTGCAAAACGTCCAGATTACAGAGGAGGAAGTGCTGGATAACTTGAAATGGGTAAAGATGGATAAATCCCCAGGACCTGATTAGGTGTACCCAAAAACTCTGTGGGAAGCTAGAGAAGTGATTGCTGGGCTTCTTGCTGAGATATTTGTATCATCAATAGTCACAGATAAGGTGCGCAAGACTGGAGGTTGGCAAACATGGTGCCACTGTTTAACAAGGGTGGTAAGGAAAAGCCAGGGAACTATAGACCAGTGAGCCTGACATCACTGGTGGGCAAGTTGTTGGAGGGAATCCTGAGGGATAGGATGCACATGTATTTGGAATGGCAAGGACTGATTAAGGATAGTCAACATGGCTTTGTATATGGGAACTCATGTCTCACAAACTTGATTGAGTTTTTTGAAGAAGTAACAAAGAGGATTGATCAGAGTACAGTGGTAGATGTGATCTATATGGACTTCAGTAAGGTATTTGACAAGGATCCCCATGGGAGGCTGATTAGCAAGGTTAGATCTCACGGAATGCAGGGAGAACAAGCCATCTGGATACAGAACTGGCTCAAAGGTAGAAGACAGAGGATGATGGTGGTGGTTTTTTTCCAGACTGGAGGCCGGTGACCAGTGGAGTGCTACAAGGATAGGTGCTGGGTCCTCTACTTTTTGTAATTTATGTAAATGATGTGGATGCGAGTATAAGAGGTACAGTTAACAAGTTTGCGGATGACACCAAAATTGGAGGTGTAGTGGACAGCGAAGAGGGATACCTCAGATTACAACAGGATCTGGACCAGATGGGCCAATGGGCTGAGAAGTGGCAGATGGAGTTTAATTCAGATAAATGCAAGGAAGGTGCTGCATTTTGGAAAAGCAAATCTTAGCAGGACTTATGCACTTAATGTAAGGCCCTAGGGAGTGTTGCTGAACAAAGAGACCTTGGAGTGCAGGTTCATAGCTCCTTGAAAATGGAGTCGCAGGTAGATAGGATAGTGAAAAAGGCGTTTGGTATGCTTTCTTTTATTGGTCAGAATATTGAGTACAGAGTTGGGAGGTCATGTTGCAGCTGTACAGGACATTGGTTAGGCCACTGTTGGAATATTGTGCGCAATTCTGGTCTCCTTCCTATCAGAAAGATGTTGCAAAACTTGAAAGGGTTCAGAAAAGATTTACAAGGATGTTGCCAGGGTTAGAAGTTTTGAGCAATAGGGAGAGGCTGAACAGGCTGGGGCTGTTTTCCCTGGAGTGTTGGAGGCTGAGGAGTGACCTTATAGAGGTTTAAAAAATTATGAGGGGCATGGATAGGGTAAATAGGCAAAGTCTTTTCCTTGGGGTTGGGGAGTCCAGAACTATAGGGCATAGATTGAGTGTGAGAGGGGAACGTTTTCACACAGCAGGTGGTACATTATGGAATGAGCTGCCAGAGGAAGTGGTGGAGGCTGGTACAACTGCAACATTTAAGAGGCATTTGGATGGGTAAATGAATAGGAAGGGTTTGGAGGGATATGGGCTGGGTGCTGGCAGGTGGGATTAGATCGGGTTGGGATATCTGGTCGGCATGGACCGAAGGGTCTGTTTCCATGCTGTACATCTCTATGACTCTTCCCGATTATCTTGACTATTTCTAAATGCGCAGCTATTTCCTCATTAATGACCATTTCTGACATATTCCCCACAAGAGATGTCAAGCCAACTGGTCTAAAAAGTTTGTTTTTTGCATTCTCCCTCCTTGAATTGTGGATTTCGACTTACTACTTTCTAGTCTGTTGCACACTTTCCAGAGATCAAGCAAGTTTTAGTGGATTAATAGCCACACATCTACTACCTATTAGCCACTGCTTTAAAGTCCCCAGGATAAAGTCCATCAGGACCCACAGACATGTTAGCCCACAACTCCAATTTGTTCAGTACAGCTTCCCCAATGATTGCAATTTGACCAAGTTCTTTTCTCAATTTCAAGTTGTGATTTACACCCATTATTGGAATGCTTTTTGTATTCTTTATATTTAAAACAGAAACAAATTACTTGGTAAATTCATCCACTTCTTCATTAACTACCATTAACTCCCCATTCTCATTTTCTACAGGATTAGCACTTACTTTACCTAGTATTTTCCTTTTTGAATACAGTGTAGTATTGCCATAATTTTTTCCATTTCTGGATACCTTCCTCTCAATCTAATTTTCTCTGCCTTTGAGACATTCCCTGCCATTCTTTATATTTTGACTAATCATCCAATTTGCAACTCACCTTTGCGCAAGTTTAATGTTTTGTCAACCTTTTCAGTTAACCATGGATGCAGTACCCACCCCTCAGAATTTTTTCTTCATCTAAGGGATATTCTTATTTCAATCATACTGAAGTATCAACCTTAAATGTCTGAACTATTTCTTTGCTGAAATATCCCTTAGCCTAATTATCCCAGTTCACTTCAGCTCGCTGAGCTTTCAGTCCCACGGTGGCTCTTATTGAAATTAAAAATCAGAGTCTTAGGCATACTCTTCTTCCTTTCAACCTAGATATAAAATTCAATCATATTGTGGCTGCTAACTGAGATACCTTTACTCTTAGGTGATTCATTAATCCTGTGGCATTACACAACACTCAGCCTAACATGGTTGGTTCCAGATATGGGATGTTATTTTTACATTGTATGTTAAAACTAATGAGGGATTGCATACCTTATAATCAGAAAGAGGGTTTAAATTTACTAGGATGATACCAGGGATAAAGATATACTTATAAAAGAGTCGATAAACAGTAGTGCAAACACTGCACGTAGGTGAATAAAGAAAGGGAAAATAAAGTGTCCATTTTTAGGAATGATTATTTCCAATTGTTGTTTGTAAGTTTAATAATAAGCATGCAGGGAGGGGTTACAATTGCATCTCCACCCAAACAAATATAGAAACACAATGGCATAAGTTGGCTCCTGACACAGTCAATCGAAATGCTTGACAGGACATTAGATAAATTGCCATAAAGAAAAAAGACCTAAAGAGTGAAAAGTAGTAAAGTTAAAGCAAATATTTCTAAGGCATAGGAATAAATAGCCTTAAAATCTTTTGCGCTCAAAGTGTTATGACTCTATTATCCCAAAAAGCTATTCATACAATGTCCAACGAAATAAGCGTAAGATACAAATTCAAAAAGAACTGCCATTTCTTCAGTGACTGAAAGAAGGATCTAAAAGTTTCCATAAGGGTTTTTTTAATTCATGCAAAACAATGTTTTTTTTATTCTTTGGAGACAATTAAGTACCAATAATTGCATATGCCAAATATAAAAAATTTAAATACATCCAAACTAAGTTGATAAATATGGGAAGAATCAACATTACTGCAACAATTAATAGACAGTTATGAAAAAGATATATATGTCTATTTCCATATGAATCAAAATGAACATAGGTGATCACACCTAGTTGCAATTTTGCAAACCTGTGTTTGGAATTTGAATGTCAAAATATCAAACCGTTTTGAACATTGTCCAGGGGTTGTAAATTCTCCTGCTTATAATTCATGAAATAAGTCATAAAATAAAAGTCACAAAGTTATGATGTACAGTTTGGCTGCAACAAAAAAAAAAGGACAGACTTTACCTTCATTAAGTGGAAATCTGTGTGAATGATTGGGACTTGCATCAGGTTTTTGTAATTCTTGTTGGGACCTGAAGTAAATCACATTGAAAGAAATGAGATATAAACTCCCAAGGACCCAATTTATTATTTGAGGCAATCCTCAACTTCAACAGTAGTCACCATTATACACCATAATTTGAACTTACGTAATCCTTTTGCATTTCAACCATATTCAGAAAGATTCTTAAATACCTATACAATTTATTTTTAGCACACTATATATTTATTATTTGAAAAAGAGATGTTTCAAAAAATTATACTGTAATTTGTATACTATAATGTGGTTTCTCTGGTTTCTAATTGTACCGGTGTCCCAATTAAAGTTTCTGATATGAAGTCCAGAATAACAGACCCCAATGACAAATATGTACTTTTTTTGTTTAGAACAATCAATCAGTCTAAACATCAACAACCATAACAGCAAAAGGACTGATCAAACAATAAGTTTTAGGAATACTAGGACTAGGCAGCAAAACTTTAAACAGATTTGAATCGGAATTTAAATATATTTCAGTGTGGTAGGACTCAAGATTTTTCTACGTTGGGAGTAAGACTCCAGCTAAAATTGTTTTAATCTCAGTCTGCCTTCAAATGGAAGCGTGTCCAATGTTATTGCTGAATTCAGCAATATTTCACCTCCAACTTGGTTGAGAAAAAAAAACTAACCCAAGGAATTGATAACGGAAGAACAATATGAACATTTAGGTTTAAAATTGTATAATATTGTTTTCTTCCAACATTATACTCACTCAGACACATGCAGTCAAGACCAATTGCAGTCCTCAAACAGAGCAGGGTTAGAAGGCTATTTCAAATGTTAAAATCCTAAACCAAGATTTATAACAGAAGATGATAGTCAAGTGATATTATTGCTAGAATATGAATCAAAAGACCCAAGTGTTGCCCTGGGAACCTGGGCTTGAATCCTGCCACGGTAGATGTTAGAATTTGAATTCAATATGAAACAAATCTGGAATTAAGAAACTAATGATGATCATGAAACAGTTGTTCATTGTTGTGGAAAAAAAACCAGTGTACTGTGCACATAGTAACAGCAGCAAGAATGGAGTGATCAATGAGATAGATGGGATAGGAGGTTGAATCACTAATATCTTTTAAGGATGAATGTTGGCAACTTTACATGGTCTGGCCTACATAGGACTCCAAACCCACAGGAATGTGGTTGACTCTTAACCAACCTCTGGGCAATAAGTGCTGGCCTAATCAACGACAGCCATATCCCATGAATAAAAAATGCCTACTGAAACCTATCATTCTGTAAATACACCCTCTCACTATTGGCAGTGTTACAGAAACTTGATGAAAGTATGTAACTGTAGTGTAATGTGCCTTGACAGTTGCCATCTGAAATGTCATAAAAGTAATTTAAAAATAGGCAAGTTAATAGAAAATACATGCAGAATCGAAATATTCGACTTATTGTGCTTCCCAAGAGTTACACAGTGAGTCAAGAACAAATATAGTCTTCAAATGAACTAAGGCTACAGTATAGAGGAAAATTGGACTGAAACACATTTTAAACAATTATAACTACTTACTCTTATACAATAACTTTAATATGGAAATAAATACCCATGTGCTACACTACATAGTGAAACAGAAATGGACATGGAGTCAAAGGAAAAGATATTAGGATGGACAAATAACAGTTCAATGAAAAAGTGAGTTTTAGGAATTGTCCCAAAGTGAGGGATTTTGCAAAGCAATTCTATAACACAGGCCTCAAGTTGGCTGAAGGCAAAGCTTCCAATGGTGAAAACACATAGGAGGGAGTGCCACTGGAGATCAGCGTTGGAGAAATAGCAAGTTCTGGATGAGAATTGTAAATTTAAAGAAATTACTGGGTTAGGAAAGGGCAAGACCATGAAAATATTTAAACATATGCACAAGTCTTTCTTAGGCAGTCTCTCATGGTCAAGGATGGGATGTTTCCACACAAAAGTCAAGTTCTCAGGTGACTCAAGAGTTCAAAAAGTATGACTGCAGTCTCCATCACCTATGGGGCACATGGTGTTTGGGAAAATGGGAAGGTGGAATGCTCAGATACAACACTCCTCTCTCTGCCAACAAACTGAAGTTGTATTGACAGAGAAAGAGACTGGAGTACAGATCCTTCCCAGGTGCTCTCACTTCAGGTGGTCTTATGTCAGTGTTTCTAGACTTCAATAGGGATGTTGCACTTATCCAAAGATGCATAAATTTTAGCATAAGACTTGTGCTCTCATAATACCTTGAAGATGCTGGTTGTATCTTAGAGCTTGGTTTCAGAGATGGCACAGTGACAAACATAGTAAGCAGTACATCTGTGCATCAGCAAGAATGGAGTGATGAATGAAATAGGATGGGGGAAGGAAGTAGAATCTGAAGATGACACAGATATGCATTACAGTTTTATCAGAATATGGACTGGCAAGGTCAGAAGCAGGTGGTGATGTAATGAGGCAGGACGAAGGCAGATTAAGGGATCAAACATTCAGATAAGTGTCCTAAACATTCTTCAGATGGACACTGTGCTTGAACTGAGGAAATGACTTGCCGGAGCATGAGGGGCAGATATTAGGATGCCTCAATGGCGAGATTATATACTTTGTAAGCAGAAGTTCATTGCTTCAGATATGGCATGGTTAATTAGATACTTTGCATATCTGTGACTGAATCCAGATAATCCATTCTCCAGTTTTAAAATATACCATACTTTGATTTTGCATTATCTATAATATAAAAAAAATCAAAAAGCAGAAATGTAGGTATGCATGTACAGAATTTCTTTGCAATGCATGCAAAGCAGATCTAAGATGTTAAAAAAGGAGAAAATGAATACAATATAAGAATTATGAATACAATTACATGTTGTCCATTTTGATTCCATGCAAAAAGGTGGATTATGTGTGCACATAAACTATTGAACATAATTAATGATATAACTAAAGGAGATTTATATTTGGAAATGTTTCTGGCAATAATGTGAAGGAAAATAACAACTTACATATAATCATGAGAAATTAAGACCCAAGTGTAGTCTTCAGGTCAGGCAGGGGATAAAGTGTCAGGAATGATCAGACAACAACTAAGGAACAATTGAAACACTAGAAGTCAAAAGGGAAAGGCAGAATTTGAAGGTTAATAGGAGGGGTAAAAGTAGTTTGGAGGAAGCAGGCAAGGCTCAAAAGTTAAGGATGGTAGAGCAAGTGAAAGCAGTGTTTGAAAGGGATGTAGAATATAAAGTAGGTAAGAAGTAGTGAGAGCCAAAATGTGAGAGACCTGAGGACCAGGAGAGTCGACGTTTTGAGTGTAATCTCTTCATCAGTATTTGGGGGGGGGGGGGGGGGGGGGGGGGGGGTGGAAGGTAGCTGGAAATGTGATGTTGGTTTGGGGGGGGGGGGGGTGGTGATACGTCAGAGTGGAGGGTGGAACAGATAGGTGGGAAGGAAGATAGACAGGTAGGACAGTTCAAGAGGGCAATACTGGGTTGGATCTGGGATAACGTTGTGGGTGGGTGGGTGGGGTGGGAAAGAGAGGGGAGTGTTTAGGGGAAAGATCAGGAAATTGGTGAAATTGGCTTTGATCCAGTTGGGCTGGTGGGCCCAAAAGGTGGAAGATAAAAGTTATCTTCCTCCAGGTGTCAGAGATTCTGGGTCATGCACTCAAATTAACCCCACCGCCCTGTGGCCGAACACTTCAACTCCCCCTCCCACTCCACCAAAGGACATGCAAGTCCTGGGCTGCCTTCACCACCAAATTCTAGCCACCCGTCGCCTGAAGGAAGAACACCTCATCTTCTGCCTTGGGACCCTCCAACCACACGGGATCAATGTCGATTTCACCAGTTTCCTGATCTCCCCTACCCCCACTTTATCCCAGATTCAAACCTCCAACTCGCCATTGCCCTCTTGAACTGTCCTACCTGTCCATCTTCCTTCCCATTTATCTGCTCCACCCTCCACTCCAATCTATCACCATCACCCCCACCTTATTCTACCTATTGCATTCCCAGCTACCTACTCGCTAGCCCCACCCCCTCCCATTTATCTCTCAGCCCCCTGGCAATCCCCAACACTCCTGAAGAGGAGCTTATGCTCAAAACGTCAACTCTCCCGCTCCTCGGATGCTGTCTGACCAGCTGCGCTCTTTCAGCACCACACGTCTTGACTCTAATCTCCAGCATTTGCAGTCCTCACTTTCTCCCGGGGAGAAGAGAGGGGTCAGTAAGTTGGAGCATGAATGCAGGCTGCTAGAAGGCAGGTGGTTCAGTGAGGTCAGTGGATAAGGAAGGCAAGATCAAGTACAGCTATATGGCAAAGCCAAGGGAAAAGCCCATGTGACAAATAAATGAATGTCAGGTGGATGTTGAGAGTGTAGAACTGGATCTAGTGACCCTTTATAGCTGGTTTGTTGGCTGAGGGCAGGTAAAAGGCAGCAGAGAGGGCAAAGGCAAAAGAACAGGGAATCAACTGTAGAGGTGGTGGAACTTGAGAGCAGAGGCAAAATTAAGTGGAGAGAAAAAAAATGGGGAGGACAAGATTAAATGGGCAATTGGAAACACAAGTTTTCCCATGATATTTAGTCATTATTGGCATAAAAGAAATGAATAAGGAACATTGGTACAATGACTAAAATAATTACTCTAAAATCAACCACTCGGAGACAAAAAGGGTTTAAAAAAAAGGTTGCAACTGTGCTGTCAATGGCACAAAACACACTCCTCATGAACCAAAATTTATACCAATAGCATGATTATTTCTGATTATAAATTTGGATATAGGAATTATTAAAAAATGAAATTTGACACAAAGGTTGTGTACAGATAGGAAATATGCACAGTTGAATAATTTTTTGAAATATTGCAAATATTTAGAGATCTTAGCACACTAGGAAATAGCATGGATTAAAAAGAACTGAAAATAAAAATAAACACTACTTTACCACTTGCATTTTGGTACATTAAGGAATTAGAACTAACACTAGGCCTCTCTGATTATTAAAGCCAAAACAAAAGTTACCTGTTACTAAATGAATCCTGAATATTCTTCAAGTGCTTTCCATGGAGTGTTTCCATGGTCAAAGTATGGTGACTAGCAGAGTTATTGCTAAGTCGATCGTTAGTTTCGATCACAGCTTCAATTTTCTGAACATGACTAGCATTATGGACTTTTAAGCTTTCAGTCACAACGCTTTTGTCTTTTGCTAGATTTGACTTTCCATCTGCCTCCAAAGAATTTCCACCTCCTTGTTTGAGTTCATCTTCATATATAGTCATTAGTTCTTTGTGTCTTCTGTTCTCTTTCAATACATCATGAGCATTCAGTCCTCTGTTTTGCAGTGGTTGGTGAGAAGAGCTTGATTTGTGCTTTGGACTACTTTGTCTTTTGTTACCATCCTCAAAGATACTGTCCACGTTCAATGTTTCCCGTGATGGTTTCCAAACCTTACCCTTACTTCTATTCCTACCATTGCCTTTGTCCCTTGAATCTTGACTGCTATGAGTATCAAATTCACTGAAGCTGCTGCTTTTGTTTTTATTGTCAGATGCATAAAATAATCTGTTTGATGTTGCTCTTGGTTGTGGAGTAGTTCTACCTTCACTTGAAGGTCCTTTTCTGTGACCACTCTGTACATGTTGATCCCAGAAATGCTTCAGACCATTTCCGTGAGGTGGTGTTCCAGATTTTGAAGGAGATCTATCCTCTGAAGATATTGCAATCACAAATGTAAGAAAGTATTGGAAATTAGAAACATAGCATTAATTAGCACAAGAACAAACCAGCACTGTACATGCATGATTTCATAACGGTGAAATTACATTGCTACAAGCAATATTTAAAATGTGATATATGAACTGCATTCCATTCCATCCTGGTTCTTTATGTCTGAAGTTCACCCCCCACCCCCCAAACTCTGAAATCCCTAACTTTACTGGTGCTGGTCATTACGTAGAGTCAGAGATGTACAACACTGAAAAAGACCCTTTGGTCCAACTTGCCCAAGCCATCCAGATATCCCAAACTAATCTAGTCCCATTTGCCAGCACTTGGTCCAAATCCCTCTAAACCCTTCCTATTCATCTCCCCATCCAGATGCCTTTTAAATATTGCAACTGTACCAGCCTCCACCATTTCCTCTAGCAGTTCATTCCATACATGCAACACCCTCTGCACAAAAACATTGCCCCATAGGTCCCTTTTATATCTTTCCCCTCTCATCCTAGACCAGTGCCCTCTAGTTCTGAACTCCCCCACCCCAGGGAATTGACTGTCTATTTACCCTATCCATGCCTCTCATGATTTTGTAAACCCTATAAGGTCACCCCTCAGCCTCTGATGCTCCAGGGAAAACCCCAGCCTGTTCAGCCTCTCCCTATACCTCAAATCCGCCAACCCTGGCAACATCCTTGTAAGTCGTTTCTGAACCCTGATAGGAAGGAGACTGGAATTGCGTGCAATATTCCAAAGGTGGCTTAACCCATGTCCTGGTACAGCTGCAACATGACCTCCCAACTCCTGTACTCAATGCTCTGACCAATAAAGGAAAGCATACCAAATACCTTCTTCACTATCCTATCTACCTGCGACAAACCTGCACTCCAAGGTCTCTTTGTTCAGCAATACTCCCCAGGACCTTACCATTAAGTGTATAAGTCCTGCTAAGATTTGCTTTCTCAAAATGCAGCACCGTGCATTTATCTAAACTAAATCCCATCTGCCACTCCTCAGCCCATTGGCCCATTTGATCAAAATACAATTGTAATTTGAGGTAACCTTCTTTACTGTCTACTACACCTCCAATTTTGGTGTCATCTGCAAATTTATCAACTATACCTCCTTTGTTCATATCCAAATCACTTGTATAAATGACGAAAAGTAGTGGACCCAGTACTGATCCTTGTGGCATTCCACTGGTGACAGACCTCCAGTCTGAAAAACAACTCTCCATTACCACCCTGTCTTCCACCTCCAAGCCAGTTCTGTATCCAAATGCTAGCGCTCCCTATATTTCGCGAGATCTAACCTTGTTAACCAGCCTCTATGGAGAACCTTGTCAAACACCTTACTGAAGTCCATCTCTATCATGTCCACTGCTTTGCCCTCAATCTTCTTTGTTACTTTTTCAAAAAACTCAATCAAGTTCGCGAGACCTGATTTTCCATGCACAAAGCCATGTTGACTATCCCTAATCAGTCTATATTTTTTCAAATACATGCAAATCCTGCCATTCAGGATTTCCTCCAACAACTTGTCCAACACTGATGTCAGGATCACAGTTCTATAGTTCCCTGGCTTGTCTTTACCACCCTTCTTAAATAATAGTACCATGTTAGCCAGCCTCCAGTCTTTTGGCACCTCACCTGTGACTATCAACAATACAAATATCTCCGGAAGTTAAGAGGCTCTCACTATCCACTGGATCTAACCCTCAATCATCTTACATGTCTCAATTAAGTCACCCCTCAACCTTCGTCTAACGAAAACAGCCTCAAGCCTTGTAACCTTTCCTCATAAGACTTTTCCTCTATACCAGGCAACATCCTAGTAAATCTCCACTGACCCCTTTCCAAAGCCTCCACATCCTTCCTATAATGTGGTGACCAGAACTGCATGCAATACTGCAAGAGCGGCCACACCAGAGTTTTTGTACAGCTGCAGCATGACCTCATGGTTCCGAAACTCGATCTCTCTACCAATAAAAGCTAACACACTGTTTGCCTTCTTAACAGGGATCTACGTATGGACACCGAGATCTCTCTGCTCATCGACACTACCAAGAATCTTACCATTCGTCCAGCACTCTGCATTCCTGTTACTCCTTCCAAAGGGAATCACCTCACACTTTGCTGCATTGAACTCCATTTGCTACCTCTCAGTCCAGCTCTGCTGCTCATCTATGTCCCTCTGAAACCTACAACATCTTTCAACACTATTCACAACTGCACCAACCTTAGCGGCGTCCACAAATTTACAAACCCATCCTCATCCAGGTCATTTATAAAAATGAAAAAACAGCAGTGGGCCTAAAACAGATCCTTGCTGTATACCACTAGTAAGTGAACTCCAGGATGAACAATTCCTCATCAACCACCATCCTCTATCTTTTTTCAGCTAGCCAATTGCTGATCCAAACCACTAAATGACTTAATCCCATGCTTCTGTAATTTGTGCAGTAGCCTACCATGGGGAATCTTATCAAACGCCTTACTGAAATCCATATACACCATATCAATGGCTTTACTCTCATCCACCTGATTGGTCACCTTCTCAAAGAGGCATGACCTACCCTTCACAAACTGTGTTGATCGTGATGATTACAAATCCTCGTATAACCGTTTCCAACACTTTACCCACAACCGAAGGCTCACTGGTCTATAATTGCCAGGGTTGTCTCTATTCCTTCTTGAACAAGGATACATTTGCTATCCTCCAGTCTTTTGGTACTATTCCTGTAGACAGTGATAACATCAAGATCAAGATCAAGGCCAAAGGCATGGCAATCTCCTCCCTGGCTTCCCAGAGAATCCTGGGATAAATCCCATCCAGCCTAGAGGATTTAACTATTTTTACACTTAAGAATTGCCAACATCTCCTCTTTGTGAACCTCAATCCCATCTCGTCTAGTAGTCTGTTTCTCAGTATTCTGCTCAACAACATGGTCTTTTTCCAGCGTGAGTACAGACAAAAAATATTCATTTAGCACTTCCTCCATCTCCTGACTTCATGCACAACTTCCCACTACTGTCCTTGATTGACCCTAATTTTACTCTCGTCATTCTTTTATCCCTCATATACCTATAGAATGTTTTAGGGTTTTCCCTGATCCTATCTGCAAACAACTTCTCATGTCCCCTCCTCACTCATCTTAGTTCTCTCTTTAGGTCTTTCCTGGCTACCCTTTAACTCTCATTCGCCCTAACTGAGCCTTCACATCTCATCCAAACTTCAGTCTTCTTCCTCCTCTTGATAAGAAATTCAACTTCCTCAGTAAACTACGGCTCCTGAGCTCGACGTCCTCCCTGTCTGCCAGATACATACTCAAGGACACACAGTAGCTACTCCTTGAATAAACTTCACATTCTATGTGCCCATCCTCTGCAGTTTCCTTCCCCATCCTATGCATCCTAAACAATGAAAGACAGTACACAATTAGAAAGTTCAAACTCTTTCCTCTAAGTGACAATTGATACTAGTTCTAAAGTTAGCAATTTATCTAAGTTTGAAAGAGATCTGTTAACCAAATGTATAAACGCAAATAGGACAACAGTGGGTACATAAGATCAAGTCACACATCATTTGTGATCTTGTTGAATGGTTCAAGAGAATCAAGGAACTAAATAGCCTTTTCGGATTCCCATTTCTTCCAAGTACAAATTGTTGCATTCTGAAATGGAAACTCAAATATTTCAGCAAGGAAACACTCTATACAGCGCAGATTCCAAACACAGGATTTTTTTAAATGATAGTAAACTGTTTTGTGGTGATGCTGTAAAACATGGCACATGGCATGAAACAGAACTATCTAAAGTACTACTAAATGATATTTTCATTGTTATTAACCCAATTGCTAATTGCTCCAGAGATAAACCACACCAGAGAGTGTTTGAGAATAAGAAATGCATGTCCATCAGTATCTATTAATAATTACCATACGTATTCCAATAATAGTCAGTCAATGTAAAGGTGGACCCCCTATTTTTGGCCAAAAAATCTAGAATGTTCCATACATTCATGTAAAAGTTAACTCTAGTTCTTCACAGATAACAGATCAACATTTATGAGTCAGTATGCTGGTTGTCCAATCCCATTTGCTCCAGGTTGTCAGAATTACTGCTAATCATTATGTTTTTATTCTTTATTTGCTTAGAGATCAATGGGTTTCTGCGAACAATATGGTATGAATTTTGACAGGCATGAACTTCAGCCCCACATAAGTAATATCCATGTAACAATCAACCCCATAAATTAAACCTTAACATATATATATTAAAAAATCCATTATTGAGTATATTTGGCATTCAACCAGACAGTCTGTAGATTTAGAAACATCTATAGCCTGAGGATCTGAAACCTGAATACAGGTTGAGGTAACTAGTTGTTGTAAGGAACAACCACTTAACAAAAGCTCTTAATAACTTAGATGGCAATAAAATGGTTTCTCAATGCAAATAACACGACAAAGTGGCTTCTAAGCTGCAAATTGACAATTCTGCTAAAACTGCATAAAATGGCTTTTAAGTTATTAACTGCTAATTCTGCCATAGCTGCATAATTGACTAACTTCTGCTTCAATACAGATCAACAGACAATGCTCCCTTTAAAGCATAGAAATAACTGCACTAGATAAGACATTACTGGCCATCCTACATGACCTTCAGATACAGGTGCAATAGCTCGGTTACTGAGGTAAGGTGGTCTGAGTGTTGGAAAACAAAGTTGGCTCCCAGGAAATATCATTGGAACAAGTAACTGTCAAATAAAGCAGTATCGTGTATTGATTGGCAATTGTTTGGAATGTACCATGCAAGCACGGCCTGTGCCCTACTTTAAGAAAAGTATAAATACGTCTTTGTTTTAAGCCATGTGCCCAGCTCCTCCAAGTAACATGGAAGTGCATATCCTCTATGTTTCTGGACTCTCTGCGCTTGGCTGTAGGAAAAATAAAGAGTGAAGTCTTAAAAGCCAGACAGATTGTGTGTGTTTATTGGCTGATCGTGGAAGGCCAGAGCCCACTGGGGGTCCAGATTTTCAAGGCCACAGAGTGGACTCCTGTGAAATATATGAGGCGGATGGACTCATCACCGCAATAGTGAAGTATTATTCAATTGATCTCTCAACTTATATTACTTCTATAGGTTGTGACTACTTATAATTAAATACAGACACATTATATACTTGTTCATGAACTTCATTTGCTTGTGATCTTGACAATTTCCAGTTAAAGATGGAGATTGAACAACTTGCTTCTCAGAAATATCTTAGGATGATAACAATCCGAATTTATTCATATATACTGCAATAAAGATAAAATTACCATTTGCAAATTTGGATATTTTAAATAACAACAGAAGGGCTTTGGATTCAGATCTGTGAAAGCTTTTTCTTTTTGAAAGGCTAATGTTATTTCGAAAGAAAACAAATATCTTACCAAGGAAGTAAGTATCCCACTTTGCTACCCTCATACTTGTAATGTTAATTAATGAAGCTTTTACATAAATACATTTATGACAAAAATAAATATGGAAACACTGGCAATTTAGTTTGAGCTTGGTTCAGAAGAATCAGGTTTTGATTTAACCCTAATACAGGAATAGTTTTCAATTCAGAAGAACAATTTAATTTTAGCAGCAAGGCAGTTTTTTAGGTTTGTAGAACATACAGGTTGTTAAAGTTTAATAGGCTTCTTAGCTGTCAGAATTCCAGGTCCTCAGAACTAAAGGGGGGTTTTGTCAAAATTGGAAAGAGGTTTTCAAACAGCTTCAGTAATCCAAGAAAGAAAACTGTAGAGTGTTAGTTAAATAAGAAATTAAAGATCAAAAACAAAAGGGATATTACTCCTGGAGGATTGCGTATTTTAAAAATATATTGCTGGGTAAAAGGCTAAACCTTTATTATCGTTAATATCATTACCGTTTCAAATTAACTTGCATTTAGCTTTGTTTGTTGTTTATCTTATCAGAATAAATGTGTACTCTTTTGTTCCTTGGCAGCCGAGTATGAATATTTTCAGCGATTCGCAACCACATTGATCAGCTACAAAAGTTCCATTTATGATCTATCAAGTAAGGTTTCACCCTGGAACCCGACATGTCTTGAATTACCATCTGCTGGGATCATAATACAAAAAAGGCAAGAGACAAGGTGAACCTCATCCTGCCCCCATATCTAGAGATCCCTTGACTTTAGCAGGGATCATAATAACTTTTCACTACTGTGACGAGTTTTGGAAATTTTCATACATGTCATTCCTTCTTGTTTCAAATGAAGTTCTTATCTAACTGTATTAGCCTAAATCACAGATGTGTCTTCTTGGAATTCATTCCATACTCGGGCAATTTTTTGTTATATTTGAAACATTGCCAGTTTGAAACTTCGCAACACATACATAACATTGTTTGGAATTAAGCACTAATAATTACCTTTTTATCCAGTTGCCATGTCTAGATTCAATATTGAGCAATTCATGACATAAGGCAAGACATAAGTAACAATCCAAGGCAAGTACAGCTCTGAAATAATAGATACTCAATCTGAATGGAATAGTATTTTTCAATGTTACATCACTTTGGGCATATAAAATCAACAGTGCAGGTCAAAAATAGTGGTACTTATAGCCTGGATTAACCATACCCTGGATTAACATACAGATGAAGTAGTGTTAAAATATGTATAGAGGACAGATGATCGTTTTGTGTTATGCTTATATGCAAAAAAAAAAACACTTTTGGGATCCATGAACATTTCAATGAATACTATGTGAGGGACAATTTTATATATATTACAAATGAAGCTGACAAAGAAGCATCCAATATATACTGGTAAACAATCAGGAAATACTGATTCGCACTGCAAAACAAGGGTAATTATTCAACAGAAGTACAAACTTTCCATGCTCCACAAGTCCAAATCAACCACTCACTATCCTGAATACTATCTTCATGATAACGTGAATAACATTTCACAATATTTTATTTGAGCACAAGAAGTGGTAAGTCAAAATTAATAATTTAGATTTGGACTTCCAACTAAAGCCAAAAGAGCTGAAGTATTGATCTAGCTCAGAATCAGTAAACAGCAGGAAGACAATTTATTTCTCTTCCTAAACTTTGGCAACAGCAAGAAAACTTAGAAACAATGTCAGGATATCATTGATTAAGTAAATTATTTACTGGATCAGTGCTGATTTCCATAGTAAAAACTGATCAAAGACATGAACCTTTCTGTCTGCTGTAGTCCGCTCTTCTTGGTAGCTTATCATTTTCTATTTTCTGGGGTTGTGAAGAACTCCTTGCATTGTGCGGCTTTTGAGCATGATCTTTTGAACGATCTCGCAATCGAAAAGGAATTTCGTCAGGAAATACTTTAACTGTAAAACACAAGTGTACATTTGTTCAGTACTGATATGCCAAATGATTTAGAGACACCAGTATTGGACTGAGGTGTACAAAGTTAAAAATCACACAACACCAGGTTACAGTCCAACAGGTTTATTTGGAAGCACTAGCTTTTGGTTCGCTGCTCCTTCATCAGGTGGTTGTGGAATAGAAGATTGTAAGGCACAGAATTTATACCATAAGTTTATAAATTCTGTGTCTTACAATCTTACATTACACAACTAACTGATGAAGGAGCAGCGCACTAAAAGCTAGTGGTTCCAAATAAACCTGTTGGACTATAACTTGGTGTTGTGTGATTTTTAACATAAGCCAATAACTTTAATGCCACAAATGACATGTAGATTGCTTTCCTACTTCTGAAAGTGGTGTGTCTGGATAGTCATGTACTTTTTGTTACAAATAAAAATGAATTTTTTTTTTTCAAAAGTCATCTCAAAATAAAACTTGCATACAACGAAATCAGGCAAACAAGGGTAAGGTAACTGGGCAGCATTTTCTATTTATCTCAAGCAAAATCCTCTTCACAATATATAGTAATGATTTTGACATGAGGCTAGAGAAAGTGGAATTATGCCTGCACTACTGAAAGTTGAAGGTATTGTACTAAAACAGAAAGCCACAAAGGGGTACAAACGGTAGCTGCACAAGAAAGCGCTTGACAAAACTCCCATCATCTGAAGTAGTAATTTTTAATAAAAATATTATAGTTTAAATTGGAAAGACTGATCAACATGGAAAAGCAGAGAGACTTGGGGCTCAGGCTCACATGACCATGGAAATGTAAATAATGGAATACAGGACTCTATACCAAATATACTGCAGGTTGGGGGGGGAAGAGCTGTGATGGCATGGTCAATCAACAACAAAATCTTGGCATAAGTGCAGTTCGAGTGTTCTTTGTGCAGGTTTATGTGGTACACTAAAACAAAGACACTCTTTCATTTATCCATTCATGGGGTTTGGGGACTGTTAGCTAGACCAGCATATATTGCCTATTCCTAGTTGCCTTCAAGGCAGCGATGCTGAGCGGTCTTCATGGACCATTGCAGTCCAGTTGGTACAGGCATATTAACAATTCTGCAAAAAAGGGGGCAAGTCGAGGGAGGGGAACAGAGAGGGCGGGTTGACAGGATGAGACGAGAGGGAGCAGAGTCTTACGGACAAGCTTGATTCCCTCTAAATATTAAGTAGCCAGACCCTACCTTTGCTAGTTGCTTTAAGCAGGTTTAACACAAAGTCTTGGAGGGAATGCAGTTGGTCAAACCACTTAGTTTTAAACAAAACAATTTATTTACAAGATTACCAAATGAAACAAAAGAGAACAGAATACTGAATAACTTAACCTAGCCGAAAATCCAACAGGTCATCCCAAATTAATGATGCTGTTCCAAATAGTTGCAACAATCCCAATAAATACCCCTTTGCACAAAAGGTAAATTCAAACACAAGGACTAACAGGAAAGATGTCAGAGAGAGAGAGGACCTGCTTATTTGGGTCCAGCAGCTTTTTTCAACTGCCTGACTGCTCTCAGTGAATAGCCAGGCTGCCAAAGACCAAATCAAACCAGAGAAAAGCTGAGCTAGGAGAATTGGCCACTCCTCTTTCATTACACAAGTGTTTCTTTTGAAACTTAAAAGCCTGTTGCCTGAGGCAGTATCTGTTAGCTACAATCAAACTTTTAAGACATCTCTGGAAAAAAAACCAAGAACATAACCTTGTTAAAGAAGCAGAATAATCAAGAGGGGGGGGGAAGAGACAGACAGACAGAGAGACAGACAGAGAGACAGACAGAGAGACAGACAGAGAGACAGACAGAGAGACAGACAGAGAGACAGACAGAGAGACAGACAGAGAGACAGACAGAGAGACAGACAGAGAGACAGACAGAGAGACAGACAGAGAGACAGAATTTGACTGAGCAAACCTGAAGGAAATGCAAAGGATTTCCAAGTAAGAATGGTAGATGGTTTGGAGTGGAAGCTGCAAGTGCTACTGATGCCATCTATCTACTGCACTCATCCTCTTAAATGCTAAAGGTAATGGTTTTACAAGATGCTATCTAACAAACCTTGCTAAATTTCTGTGTGTTACGACATGGTGGTAAACCCTTCTGTTAATTAAACCAAGCACCCAGAAAAGCTCACCTTGCCTTGTAATCTGTTAAAATATGAGTGACAGCGGACTCCCAAGTTCCACTATTTAAACAAAATAATTTATTCTTTAACTCGAAAAGTGAAAATTAAACAACTATTCACAACTCTAAGCCCCCCTTTCTCTTAACTGATTATCTGCCTCCAACTCTAAAAAAAATACTGCTCCAATAAATTACTTATTAAAATTACATCAACTTAATTTCAAAGCCATATAGAGGGTGTCATCTACAGTGTCCTCCTTCTTCCAGCTGAGATCTCCCTGGGTCATCATCTTTCTTTTACTGCAAATATGTTTCATCTGAAAAAGATACCTTTGATAGAGCGTGTTTTTTTTTCTTGGGTCTTTCTCAATGGCAGTTACTCTATCTGACTGTCTAATTGCTTGCTTTTTTATACCTCCAACATCAGATCATCACATTGGCTTGATGCTGGCAAAATAATAAAAGTCTAACTCGATTTAGTTTAGTATTCTGGGGCATAATTTAAACTGATTGGTTAAATTCGATGTCAAAACAGCAACCAACTCAGGTATCTATTTCATAGGCAAATGTTACATATTATCAATTTTCCAGTACACTCTTAGGACTGCTGGTTAGTCAAATGACAGGTAGTTGTAAGCTCTCAGTGCAGCACAGCATTCACTCTCTCAAAAGGTACAGTAAACACCATCTTCATTACAGCAGTTCATTTTATAGGTATTACACATTGCTAGTATGGAGTGTCTTTGGTGGAAGGAATGCATGTGTGTATGGAAGTGGTACTAATCAAAAGGATTGTTTGGTCCTGGGTGAGGTCTAGCTTAAGAAATAAATTAACTTGGCTGAAGACTGGCATTTAGTATTCTAGGGACCTCTGGATAAGACCAGGATGGAGCATCCACTCAGCATCCATGTAAAACTTATTGAAAATTCTTCAGCCTCGTCTTCTGCACTGTGTTGGACTTCCTCATCATTGAGGATATGGACATTAATGGTGCCTCATCTAATGGAGCAGTCCACTACTATTTAGTTTGGAAGAAAGAGGGTGGGAGAACTTAACTGATTTTTCAATTGTAGAATTGCTTAGCTTTATCACTTCCTGCTTATGCTGTTTGACATGCAATTAGTCCTGTGTTTTAGCTTCATTAGGTTGACATTTGTTTTAGGTTGGTAATGGTAAAGTGGAGGACAACCCAGAATCTGGGTGTCACTGGTTAGATACACATTATTGCCCATCCCTGGATTCTCTTGAGAAGATGGTAGCAAACTTATTAAACTGCTGCAGTCCATATTTCATAAATAGATAGAATCCTGGAATTACATTCCACAGTATGAGTATCTATCACAAACAGTGATAGATTTCTTAGTCAGGATGGAGCATGGTTTGGAGAGAAACTTATAAGAGATACTATACCCCTGTACCCACTATTCTTGTCCTTCGACACGGAAGTGGTTGCAGGTTTAAAAACTGAAGTGTCCCATCTAGAGTACATTCTGCACACTGGTTATCATCAGCGTTGCCTTAATCTCACAGAGGCCTCCAAAGGGGCAGTACGATGGCTCAGTGGTTAGCACTGTTACCTCACAGCGCCAAGGGCACAGGTTCAATTCCAGCCCCAGGCGACTGTATGGGGAGTTTGCACATTCTTTGTGTCAGCATGGGTTTCCTCCCACAATCCAAAGATGTGCAGGTTAGGTGAATTGGACATGTTAAATTGCCCATGTGCAGGGACATGTAAGTTAGGTGCATTAGTCAGGACTAAATGTAGGATAATAGGGCAGAGAAATGATTCTAGGTGGGTTACTCTTCAGGGGGTCAGTGCGGCCTTGTGGGGCCGAAGGAATCATTTCCACACTGTCAGGATTCTATGATTCTAAGTGGTTTTCAATGAGGAGTACTTCGTCGTCATATGGGGATGGGGGTGTAAGCCGCACATGGTAATCAGCAGGTTTCGGTGTCACGTTTGACCTAATGTTGAGAACTCGTTAATTTCCTCCTGAACACACATCACTATGCCTGCCCGGATGTACCCAGGGATGGTGATAGTGTTGGTTGGGACATTGTCATACTAGTCTGTGAGAATGCGCTCTCATTTTTGGCATTGGTCACCAGATATTAGTAACGAGCTCTTCGCAGGGTCAACAAGGTTGATGCAGTTACTAGAGCATGCACCAATCCCAGGTGGTGTAACTTTTTAAAAAATGTACTTTTTAATTGGTTTGATACAAGTGAGTGGCTTGCTAGACCATTTCAGAGGCTATTTAGCAATCAACTACAGTGCTGTGGTTATGGAGTGTGGGCCTGGAACAGGCCAGGTAAGGATAACAATCTTCCTTTCATTAAGGGAATTAGTAAACCAATTTTTTTTTTAAAACAACAGACTTAATTGGATTTTTACTTGAATATTTTGACTGATTTCAAATTCAACATCTGCTTTAATGGGATTCAAACTCAGGCCCTCAGAATATTAACTGGGTCTCTAGATTACTAGTCTCGCAACATTACCATCATGCCATTTTCCCCCAGTTCTTGAAACAGAGGGGGCATAATGTGCATTCACAAGATATTGCTTGACATGAAGAGACATTTATGAATTTTTAAAAAAATTGTCGTCAGGGATGATTTCACTTGACAAAAATATTAAAGGTTATACGATTCTTAACATTAAACATTATAAAAGGATGGGACAGAATATAAAAGTAGACCATTACCAGCATTTCAAGCATCCAGTGTGTGGAACAAATATTAAACATTACGTGCAGGAGTTAGGAAAGAGAGCAAACTTTCTTTTAAATTGAAGGTGAAAGACTAGAATTTAACACAGGTTAGTGATTGAAGTTGTGACCATGTTAACGTTTGAGAACAGGTCAAATACATGGATGATGACAGAAGAACTGTTATGTTTCATTATTTCATGTGAAAGATAAACACCAACAAAACACCAACAAAAGGTTAATTGGGTCCAAGGTCTTTTGGCTATGTTACGATTACTGTGTAAAATTTTGCAACTTCAACACTTGTTTTCCAACGTCATATTTAACGATCACCGGAACATACACTGTAAATAAGGGCACTAGTAATATCTGTAAGTACCAAATTAAAATATATGGAGAAAAAGAACTGCGGATGCAGGAAATCAGAAAAAATAAATTGCTAAAAAAAAACTCAGCATCTGTGGACAGAAAGCAGAGTTAACATTTTGGGTCCAGTGACCTTTCTTCAGAAGTATCTGGAGAGTTGGATCCAGTATATATAGTCACGAAGCCTGAAACTGCAAAATGCATGAAGATGAATAAATCGCAACTAACAAATTAGTAGACTGCTGGACAATGGATAGCATGAAGTATACTTGATTCACACTGGTCACTAACCAAATCACATCCACTTGTCACCTACTACTTACATTTCGCAGAATAAGCAGCCAGTGAGGCCAACTGAAACTGCTCAACAGTATTTAAGGCTAAAAATGATAAACTGCATTTTATAACCCCCACGAAGTAAAACTCTCTCCAAATACTACAGAATCTGTACGCTTATGCTGCAGATTTTGGGGAGGTAGAAACAAATTAGCTTTGTAGTGCTGCAAAACCGTTATTGAAAATAGAAGCAGGGCTGCCAGATTATTCAAGTTTTACATAAATAATACCATTATAATTAAATTATACTTACTTAGCCCTCGACCTCTACTATCTTGAATAAAACCCCTTTGGAAACCTCCCTTAGTATTAGATGGTTGTTTTGGAGGCATTTCCTGATTACTGGTTTTTGACAAATGTCCTTCGGTTCCGCTTTCCCTTACATGGTCAGTCAATCTGGCAGCAGACATTTGCATTTCTTTTTCTATGAGATAAAATATGCAGAAATAATTTCAGTTTTGATGCAAGAAAAAAAAGCAATCTTACGTGCAAGACATAAAGGCTTTAAAGAAAATAGTGCGACACTTATAAATCCACTCGCACAGATAAATGAAAATCCACCAGAGAAACAGGCCCTATTTTAAGTCCTGTGTAAATCTACAGACAAATGTCCCCATGAAAAGTCACATCTGGATTTTTCACCAACATTGTCAGCATTAATGAAATGATACGCAAGGCTTCTGGCCCCAACTTGTTGGCACCAGACAAAGACAGTGAAAATTAACCTCAGCAAATTATACACACCTCATGAATTTCTATTTCATTCACATCAATCAGCTCACAGAGGTGGAGCAGGTGGAACTTGAACATGAAACTCCTGGCTCAGAGATAGAAATCCTATCACAGCACCACACTTCTGGCTGATGCACTCACATGTAACATCACTTCTGAATTTGTGTTTATATATGGTATCTCAACCTCAATAATCACGTCTGCTCCATTAAAACTGAAGCCACAGCACAAGTATTAATTCCCTATATACCAACATATTTGAACTGGCATAAAACAACAGATGCAAGTCATTAACAAATGTTAATTTTTGTTTTTAAAATGGGGATGCAGCACTATATAGACAAACCAACAGTTGTCACTGTATCTGTAACTCAAGTAATTCTCTCTGTGCAAGATGCCTTGAGAGGTGATAACATGCAAATGTAATTCTTTAAGGAAAAAGCCTCTCTAACATAAATTACCCATTTGAATGTTGATTACAATATCATCAAATTCACTCAACCCCCAAAGACAGCAGCCCTTGAACTTCTTCAGCCTCAAATTAGAATTTCATTTGCAAGGAACTTGCAAATCTATTTACCTTGTTCTCTGTTAGATGAGTATTGCTTTGTTAAAAATCAAAACCTCTTCTCTTCCCGGGGCCCTGGCTGCATAAACCTGTCACATGCTTGCCCAATGCCCATTATGCCACAAAATATATTGATAAAATATTCTGCACACAACCCTTTTTTGAATCAAGTTTTCTATTTCAACTAAAGCAGAGGTTTTTGATTTGGACAAAGATAAACAATGAAATGAATAACCAATAAATTTGTTTTGCTGGTGATGTTTACATATTGTACAGGAAACTGAAAAAAACAATGCTGCTCTTCTTTCGAAAAGTTGCATTGGATCCATTACATCAACCTATAATGGACACTGGACTTTGGTTTAAAAAAACATGATATTTCTAAAACTGCAGCACTTAGTAGGGACCACACTGAAGCACTGGCTTTAAGTTCTGGAGTGGACAAGGTCCTTTAGCTCAGAGGTAAGAGTACAATCACAAATTTAAGCAGGCATTTAACAAACACTTGCTCAAAAGGTAAATTACATTTGCAAGTTAAGTCACAACATAAAATAAATGATTGGTAAACTGTGATGAACTACAAATATACTCTAAAAAATAATTTAAGATTTTTTTTAAGATTCTCCACAGTGTGGAAATAGGCCCTTCGGCCCAACAAGTCCACATCGACCTTCCGAAGTGTAACCCACCCAGACCCATTTCCCTCTGACTAATGCACCTAACACTATGGGCAATTTAGCATGGCCAATTCACCTGACCTGCACATCATTGGACTGTGGGAGGAAACCCACGCAGATACAGGGAGAATGTGCAAACTCCACACAGGCAGTCGTCCGAGTCTGGAAACGAACCTGGGACCCTGGTGCTGCGAGGCCGTAGTGCTAACCACTGAACCACCGTGCTTTTAAAAGCTAGTCATTTGTTTTTTAACAAGGTGTAAAACTCACCTGAATCCTCTCCATCTATTCTACAGTGAGCAGACTGTTGGTTGGGAATTGGTACATCCTCAGTATTGACTGGCAAACCATTGGGATTAGCGTAAAACAAGAGCAGGGGCTGGAAGTGACCTCGAACACACTTGGACAGCACGTCTTTCCACTTTGATCCAACCTATTAGGTGAAGATTTTTTTTTAAACTAATATGCCATATATAAATAATACATAACAGATCTAGCTGTAATGTAGCTTTTAACTGAAAAGCTGCAGTTGTAACGCTAAACTCTGCATCAGCCACATGTGGGAGTCAACAGGTAGGACTGGAGTATTGAGAAACACCATGAGTGCTCGATTGATAGGGACCACAGGGTCCCTACTTGGAGCAAAGAACAGATAACTATGACTGGAGTAGTAAAAGTCAACTGGAAGTTTGTTTTTCTAAGAGTGACCGACAGGTAGGTTACCACAAGGAGACTGCACAGAAGGAGGAACCAACCCAATTCAGTACCTCTTTCAAAAGGTTTCAGCTCTTTCTTCAAACTGTCATAGAGCTGCTCAGAGGGGTTTAGCACATTCAGACATCAGAACAGCTAGCCTGAGATTCAAACACATGTGGCATACCACCATTCTCTGTTTCTATCTTTAATCTAATATTTAATGTTCACTACTAACCTGTTGTCTTGTCTGCCAGGTTTAAGCACCGGTTGAGGGGAAGAGAAGGGGGATTTTAAACCAATAGTCTGGGTAGTTAGGGGTTTTAAGAGTTTGTATGATTGCCATTCCTCGAAGTTTGTAAAGTACTTTCGATAGGTAATAAATAGCTATTCCTATTTTAGGTAAAACAAAGTGTCAGAAATCTTTGTAATAAGTATAGCTCAGGGGCACTAAATTGAAACTCAGGTCAATCATGAGGAGTTATTGCAATAACGTCACAAACTTGCATGACGGACCTGCGGTTCTTCACTTTCTGATTGACCACGTAATTAATTCAGTGACCGTGAAATGAATCGTACGGTTATCCAACTTTCACTTAATCCATTCTATCCATTTCAACTACTCTTTATAGTAGCAAATACCACATTCTAAATACTGTGAGAAAAGTTCCTCATAAATTACACAAGAGATTCATTACTGACTACATTATGTGTATGACCTCAAGCATGGCCTTTTCCATATCATGGTCTCCTACTGAATCCAAATTTTTGAAGGAGACTCAAGGGATCATTTTTTTTCCCCTCCATCAATACATTTCACATGTTCACACACTGTTGTTCCCATATTCTGTCCAAAAAGGATTTTAAAAATCTCCCTTATCATTTTTATTTGTGATTCCAAAGACCAAAATGGTGCATGGTACAAACTGAATGCACCAACATATGCACCAACAAATTGAATGCACTAATTACTAATTTAAAGCTCACCTCTTTAACAGTAGCATCATCAAAGAATATCCACTTGGAGCTTTTAGTATGAAAGGCAAAGGTACAATAGTGTCTGCTGGAATAGCATACCATTCCAACAAGGATCAATTCACTTCTCTTAGCCCGTTCATCAGTTGCCTGGAAGAAAAGCTTTTTTGAAAAAAAAAGCACATGAATGAAACTTAGTCATTGCTTACAATATGCAACTACAAGTCACAATTTAATTGTCAAGTTTTACACTTTATATCTTCTTAAAAGGAATATCACTACACTGTCAGACTTCTCACAAAATAACTTCTTTCTCTCTACCCATGTTACATATTAGGGATAAACCATATACATCTCATCAATCAAATTTAAATACATAGACCTTGTAATTATCAAATCAAATGCTATGAAAAGCATGAAGTTACTTTCTTTTAACAATGTAATACACTTCCCAATGGCTGTCCTTCACATCTTTCAGGTTATTTCTATAAGTCTAGTCTGAATATTCCTTTTAGCAGAAAAACTTTATTAAGGCAAGAAATTCTGCTATAATGTGCATGGAGTCTTTTGACTATATTTTGACCATTAAAATGGAGACAAACTGAAAATGCAAGGTGAATTTAATTATGTTTACAGCTGAAAGCACAAATGATCAGATGACTGAATTAAGTCCATTAGACCATCAGGTGAAAGACCAGAATTAGGCCACTCAACCAATGGAGTCTGTTCTGCCATTTGACCATAGCTGATACGTTTCTCAACTATAGTCGCTTGCCTTCTCCCCATAACCTCCATTTCCCTTACTAATCAAGTGTAAAACTATTTATGACTTAAATAGACTCACTGACGTGACCTCCACAAACTTCAGTGACAATGTGTTCCACAGATTCACCACCTTCTAGCTGAAGAAACTCAACTCAGTCCAAAAGGGTTATCCCCTTACCAGTGGCTTCATCATCACCACCCAGGCTTCTCAGTATTTTATAATCTTCCATGAGTAAAGCCTCCCCACATTCTTCGAAACTCAAATCGAGTACAGACCCAGACTCAACTACTCCTCATACGACAAGCCCTTCATCCTTCTGGAAGACCTCCTCTGGACCTCCGACAAGATTAGCACATGCTTCCTTAGAAATGGGGTCTGCAAGTGCACACTATATTCCAAATGTGGTTTGACCAGAGCCTTATACAGTCTCAGAAGTATATTCCTGCTCTTGTATTCTAGCCCTTGAAATGAATGCTAACATTGCTTTTGCCTTCATCATTCTTAGCCACATGGAAAGAACAGCCTGTGGTGGTCAGTCACAGGAAGATACTCACAAGAGGCTGCCAAAATGACAAAGTTTATTGCAAATAAAAGAAAAAAAAACAAACATTCAGACCATACCAGAATTATTTGAAACAGTAAGAAAACATTTCAGCAATAAAGATTCAGCTTTCTCAACAACCACCTTACAATGGCGTTTCTACTTTGAAATTTCTTTATTGATTGCTGTGGATATGAGCTATGGTATAAGAGTAAAAGGTGAAAAGTAATATTTTCTTGTAGATATGTTTAGACTTAAGATTGGGTCTTTAATCTTCCACTGACACAACTAATGATTTCAATACAATTGTGTTGAGGAAAGCAGATTTGGTATTTCTTCATGAAAAGGAAACAATGGAATTAAAAACAGATAGGCGAGAGAGCACTCAATTTCAACACAAAAGTAACCCCTTGGGGAGGCAGCCCAGTGAGCAAAAAAAGCTCGGTTTTCACTGGAACTCAGCAGGATGTAAATGACTTGGAATAATATTTAATCGTAATTAGACTTGGAAACGCAAACTATCACAAAACAATGGAGTTTGCATTCCACAGATGGAAGAAAAGCTCTCAGGTGCTCAGTACAGGCATTGGTCATCATTGAGCTACAGTAACATTGAGAGTGAGGGAGAGAGCTTTGAGTTATGAGTTGAAGAATGTAGTTCATTGAAAATTAACATGGTGAAGGAAATATATTCACTGGAGATCTAAAGCTTCTTGATTAATTGTACTGAATAACTGATATCCAGAAAACTTCTGTACTACACGTCAAGAGATAAGATGAGAAAAGAGCATAGGAAGAAATAAGAGAAAATGTGCTGGAACAAAATGCAATTCATAGTTAGAAGATTCAATAGAAAGTGTTTGCATCCCTGAAATTCTAAGCTACAAGGTGAGGGACAACGCAATAAATAAAGAGGATTTCTGAAAAGAGAGTGAGTAATATGAAATCATGATTCACAGTGGGAATCAGCGGCAGAGATAACAGGTACATGGAATTCCTTTAACAAAGTTTAACAAGTTAAGTGCTTGATTAAAAATCAGGACTTCTAATGAAATAATTTCAGGATTTTTTTTCCATGTGGCTAAGCAGTTAGGAATAAACTATTTTAGGAAATCAGTGCAAGGTTCAAAAGGAGAATTTATGATTTTATTTGGATAATAATTAAAGAAAGAAAGAATTCTGATTTTAATTCCATCACAACGACCTGCACTGTATTTGTAGAGAGGTTGGGCAAAAGCCTTTCATCAGGAATGGGGCTTGGAGCCTCAGGGATAGAGCGATAAGTGTGAGGAGGGGGCCCGGGGGAGCGGGGAGGAGGTAGCTGAGTGCAATAGGTGGATGGAGGTAGAGGTAAAGGGCATAGGTCAGTTGGGAGGGTGGTGCAGTTAGGTGGGAAGGAAAATGGACAGATGGGACAGGTCATTAGGACGGTGCTGAGCTGGAAAGTTGGAACTAGGTTGTGTGTGTGTGTGTGTGTGTGTGTGTGTGTGTGTGTGTGTGTGTGTGTGTGTGTGTGTGAGTGAGAGAGAGTGAGTGTGAGAGTGTGAGAGTGAGAGAGTGAGAGAGTGTGTGTGTGTGTGTGTGTGTGTGTGTGTGTGTGTGTGTGTGTGTGTGTGTGAGTGTGAGAGAGAGAGAGAGAGAGAGAGAGAGAGAGAGAGAGAGAGAGAGAGGGAGAGAGGGAGAGAGGAGGGTGGGGCGGAAAGAGGGGAAATGAGGAAACTGGTGAAATCCACATTGATGCCATGGGGTTGAAACTTCCCAAGGCGGAAGATAAGGCATTCTTCCTCCAGGCATCGGTGGTAAGGAAATGGTGACGGGAGGTGTGGGAAATGGATGAGATGCGCTGGAGGGCATCAACCACCACATGGGAGGGAAAATTGCTGTCTTTAAAGAAGGCGGCCATCTGGTATGTCCTGTGGTGGAACTACTGTCAAAAAACATTTGAGACAGATTCACAAGAGCCACCCCAATTATCAGACCGGGATCAGTGGCAATGACAGAAATATGTACTGGGAACTCAACTATTTACTGCATCTATAGCGTCAGAGGTCAACAGCACAGAAACAAGCCCTTCAGCCCAATTTGTTTATGCCATTCAGTTTTCACAATTAAACTAGTACCATTCGCCTGCGCTTGCTCTATATCCCTCCATACTTACCCCAACCATGTACCTGTCTAACTCTTCCTCAAGTGAAGAAATTGTCACCACTACCTCTGGCAGCCTGTTCTCGACACTCACAATCCTGTGTGAAAAAACTGCTCCCTGGACACTTTTGTACCTCTCCCTTCTTAAACTATGCCCTCTAGTTTTAGATTCCCCTACTATAGGGAAAAGCTGTTGGCTAATTATCTTATCTATGCCTCTCATGATTTTAAACACCTTTATAATGTGACCCCTCAGTTTTCTACGCTCGAGAGGAAAAATTCTCTCTCCTATCCAGCTCTCCTTGTAACTCAAGTCTTTCAGGTAGCATCCTAGTAAATCTTTTCTGCACTCTTTCTAGTTTAATAACATTCTTTCTGCAGTAGGGCAACCAGAACTGCACACAGTACTGTAAATGTGGCCCTATCAACATTTTGTACAGCTACTCCTGTACAATGCACTGACTATTTTTGCTAATTATTTATCCAAGATGGAGAGATAGACACAAGTTTTCTGATGATTTAAAGTTCAGCAGCATTGTAAGTAGTGTAATTGGAGGGGTAAAACTACACAGTCATATTAGTAGATTAAGCGAATGGTCAAAATTGTGGCAAAGGGATTTCAAAATAGGTTGCAGGTAAGATCATCAATTTGGACTGAAATATAATAGAATTCTTTCAAATGGCAAAAGGCTGGAAGCAGTGAAAGCCCAGAAAGATTTGGACCTCAATCAAAAATTTCCTGGACAGATACAAAAAATAATTAAAACAGCTGATGGAATGCTTGTGGTCATATCTAGAGAACTAGAATGAAATGATCTACAAGTTATGCTGCAGGTATACAAGCCCTGGTGAGATCATATCTGGAATGCAGTGCTCAATTCTAGACACCATAAGTGAAAGAAAGATAATCTGCCTCCCTTCAAAGTCAATGTAAAGTTAGAAGAATGATACCTGGTGTTATTATCTAGGTAAGGCCAGTAACACATTTATTTAGATTTTGTGGAATGAGAAAACCCAGGTATTTATTAAAAGAATAAAATTATGTGATCCAGTTTAATACTACAGAACTTTACTGCACTAAAATCAAAGTACACTAACACACTGTTCTAAACAGTTAAAGTATGAATATTGTTAATTATACTAGTTGAAGTTTCTTTATATTGCATTCCATCTACACCTATATAAAGTACACTTCCAATAAGTAAAGTAAGACTTCTCAAAAGTTGAAAGATTAACTACATGAACTTTGTACCATTTCAAGGACTTGTATATTGGTTGAGATGTCTACACCCTATTCACTTTGATGTAGATGGCCCTTTCAAATCTCATCCAATCACCCTAGTTACAAACACGAAGTCAACAGCATCATAAACATATCCAACTAAAATCATAACTACCTGGTTCTACTAGTCTTTAACTCTCGAGTCTTGGATACAAAACTAACATTCTATCAGCTTGGATATCCCAGAAATTCATTTCAATGTTTGTACAGTCCTTCAGTCAACAGTCAATGCACAGAATTTAAACTGAATTCTGTTGGGAAGAGATATTACCTCAAGCCAGTTTATTCTCATCGCACTCAAAATTAGCACACAAACCATTTTCCCCCATAATCAATGGCTTGACCCTTTTTTTCTATTGCTTATCTCTCAGGCAACTTGGTCACATGACTCTTTTTGTAAATAAGCATTTTAAAACAAAACAGAAATTCGCCCCCCCCCCAAAGACTTAGTTCTTCAAGGATCCCTATGTCAAAACAAAATGTAGATTCTCTTCATCCGTTCCTCCTCCCACCCGAAGCAGATGGGTCAATATGCTGGACTCCAGGGTTAATTTAAGATTACGTTATTCCCTGGACTGCAAGATTTGAGGGAGACTGAATAGACAGGAACTATTTATGCTGGTCAGATCATCTCTGACTAGAGGACATACCATAAAAATTGAAGCTAGATCTTTCAGAAATGAGGTTAGGAAATACTTCTATATGTAAAAGGATAATAAATGTTTGGATGTATTTTCCACAAACTGATATGGATGGATTTTTGTTACTTAAAGGTATTAAGGAATAAAGGTAAAAGATAAGTACATGAAATTAAGTCACAGATCAATCATTATCTCATTCAGCTAAGTAACCTATTCCTGTTTTCATGTTTCTACCAGGAAGCCTGATGAACCAACAGAGCAAGTGGCTCACCGTTCTTTTTTTTAAAAATGAAGCATCCTGCACCGGTCACAAGATATCAAAAAGGTTGAACAACCCTAAACAAAAATTTTTAAAATGGTACTTTTAGTTTAGTAGAGGGACTCGAAGGCCTTTTAACAGTTAATGAAACTTTAGACTTTTCTAGGTCACAAGTGTACAATTTCAGTCAGTTTGGAACAGGTGTTTTGTTATCTGGCTTGCAAAAGGCAATTAAGCTGGTCTTAAAACAACTATTTTTGAAAAGTTTTACAAGTTTGGACATTTTGCTATTGTACTTTTAAACAATAGTTAATAATTAGAAATGAGACAATGAGACTTACTCCAGGGAGAGACAGCTGAGGTGCCAAATATCGAATGACATCTGACGTGAGATCGGAATTCTCAGAATCCCACACTAAACCAATGGTGACAATCTCTGGGCAATTCATTAGCACACGTCTAATCTTTATCTTCTGTCCGCAATTACTCTGAAGGAAGAGAGGAAATCTCAATACATCTACAATTACCATTCTACTGGTTTGCGCCAACATGTTGAATTTGCATGTCAACAGATAAAAAAGTACTTGCAAATATATTTATAATCATAGAAAATTCTTGCAAAATGAACTAAGGAAAGAACATCCAACAGAATCCTGAATATCTGTCTGTATCGTACATTGCCTGGATCACAACTGCATCAAAAATCTTTACAAAAACTTGCTTCACAGTAAATCATAGCAAACCTTGAATTAACACTAAATACAAAGGAACTTACATTAAAGTGAACTTCTGTAAAATATACAAACTTCGATTTTCCTGGTACTACAGGAACAGACTCAATCACAGGTAATCCTCAAAGACTACCTACTTGCCCGTTGTCAACTTTTACAGCCAGGTTTCCAAATTTGACTAGTTCCCAAGTTTGTCCATCAGAGGAAATCAGGGAGACAACCAGAACACTGGAGCAGCATTGCAGAGGCCAAGGACACTGCACAACACCACCCCCTTTCCCCATACTCTGCATTTCAGAAATCAAATTGTTTGAAGGTCCCAAAAGAATAATTTGATTAGGGATAGTCAACATGGTTTTGTGAAGGGTAGGTTGTGCCTCACAAACCTTACTGAGTTCTTTGAGAAGGTGACCAAACAGGTAGATGAGAGTAAACTGGTTGATGTGGTGTATATGGATTTCAGCAAAACATTCAATAAGGTTCCCCAAAGTAGGCTATTGCACAAAATGCTGTAGAATGGGATTGTGGGAAACGTAACAGTTTGGATCAGTAAATGGCTTGCTAAAAGAAGACAGATGGTGGTGGTTGATGGGAAGTGTTCATCCTGGAGTCCAGTTACCAGTGATGTACCACAACGGTCGGTGTTGGATCCATTGCTGTTCGTCATTTTTTATAAACGACCTGCCTGAAGGCGTAGAAGCGTGGGTTTGTAAATTTGCAGGCGACACGAAAGTCGGTGGAGCCGTGGATAGTGAAGAAGGATGTTGTAGGTCATAGAGATACATAGATAAGCTGCAGAGCTGGGCCGGGAGGTGGCAAATAGAGTTTAACGCGGACAAGTGAGAGGTGATTCACTTTGGTCAGAGTAACTGGAATGCAAAGTACTGGGCTAATGGTAAGATTCTTGGTAATGTAGATGAGCAGAGAGATCTAGGTGCCCAGGTACACAGATCCTTGAAAGCTGCCACCCAGGTTGACAGGGTTGTTAAGAAGGCATACAGTGTTTTAGCTTTTATTAATAGAGGAATCGAGTTCCGGAACAATGAGGTTATGCTAAAGCTGTACAAAACTCTGGTGCGCTGCACTTGGAGTATTGTGTACAGTTCTGGTCACCGCATTATAAGGAGGATACGGAAGCTTTGGAAAGGGTGCCGAGATTTACTAGGATGTTGCCTGGTATGGAGGGATGGTCTTACGAGGAACGGCTGAGGGACTTGAGCATGTTTTCGTTGGAAAGAAGGTTGAGAGGTGACTTAATAGAGACATAAGATAATCAGAGGGTTAGATAGGGTGACAGGGAGACCCTTTTTCCAAGTATGGTGACGGCGAGCACGCGGGAGCATAGCTTTAAATTGAGAAGTAATAGATATAGGACAGATGTCAGAAGTAGTTTTTTTACTCAGAGTAGTAAGGGTATGGAATGCTTTGCCTGCAACGGTAGTGGATTTGCCAATTTTAAATACATTTAAGTCGTCATTGAATGAGCATATGGACGTACATGGAATAGTGTAGGTTAGATGGGCTTCAGATTGGTGCGACAGGTCAGCGCAACATCAAGGGCCAAAGGTCCTGTACTGCGCTGTAATGTCCTATGTTTTAAGTCACCATGACAAGGTTTATATGCCAGCTAGGTTGGAAATAAGGTGCCAGGTGAAAAGTGGATGAATGCTCAAGCTGGTCAATGGATCAAACCAGTCAATGGTTCAGTGCAATAGTTACTCAGTGCAGATTCAATAATGTGTCTTTACCTGGTATTTGTGTGTCTTTTTTTTGGTCTCGCCTACTTGCGAAACTAGACCTATAGTAATTTGGAGGTGAATATTTTTATTCATCCTGCTCAAAGTGACGTGTCACATGTCTGCAGCAGGTGGGGCTTGAACCTGGGCCTTCTGTCCCAGAAATAGGGACACGACTACCACATCATAAGAGCCTCAAGGTTAACGCTTAACTTACCTCTGGTCAATTAGGAATGGGCATTTTGTCAGCTATGTCCACATACTATGAAAAATATTTTTAAAACTCCACAAGCCACATTATAATAAGTTAACATTCAGGAGTGGGTGTGGCATTTGAGGAAGCTAAGTGATTGGGACCAGAGTCAAAGAGATGTACAGCACAGAAAAAGTCCCTTCTGTCCAACTTGTCCATGCCGACCAGATATCCCAACCTAATTTAGTCCCATTTGCTAGAACTTGGCCCATATCCCTCCAAAACCTTCCTCCTCATACCTATCCAGATGCCTTTTAAATGTTGCAAATGTAGCAGCCTCCACCACTTCCTCTGGTAGCTCATTCCAACCTTTTATGAAAAGGTTGCCCCTTAGGTCTCTTGTATATCTTTCACCTCTCACCCTAAACCTATGCCCTCCGATTCTGGACTTCCTCACCCCAGGGAAAAGACCGTGTCTATTTACCATATCCACGCCCCTGATGATTTTATAAACCTCTACAAGGTCACCCCTCAGCTTCCAACGCTCCAGGGAAAATAGCCTCAGCCTATTCAGCCTCTCTGTATAGCTCAAAACCTCCAACCCTGGCAACATTCTTGTAAAGTTTTTCTGAATCGTTCCAAAGTTTACAATATCCTTTCTATAGGAGGGAACCCAGAATTGCACACAAAAATTCCAGAACTAGCCTAATCAATGTCTCTGTACAGGCTCAACATGATCTCCCAACTCCCTAGTTTTGGATACTGCTTGGTTTGGGGGGGGGGGGGGGGGGGGGGGGGGGGGGGGGAGAGAAAGAAGAGACAGATGACCTATCAGAGGAAAGCCATAGCAGTCAGTTCTCTGCCACAGTGTCAGGCTCAGTGCCAAAGAAGGGAAAGAGGGCAGAATAGAAAAGTGCTTGTGATAGGGGACTTGATAGTTAGGGGAAATCGACAGGAGATTTTGTGGTCAGGATTGGGATTCCCGGAAGGTATGTTGCCTCCCTGGTGCCAGGGTGCGGGTCATCTCCGATCGGGTGCGTAAGGTTCTAAAAGGGGACAGAAATCGTGTTACATGTTGGCATTAATGATATAGCCAGGAAAAGGATCGAGGATATAAAAAGTGATTTCAGGGAGTTAGGATGGAAACTGCAAAAGCAGGACGAACAGAGTAGTGTTCTCTCGTTTACTACTGGTGCCATGAGATAGCGAGGCGAGGAACAGGGAGCGGGTGCAGCTTAACACGTGGCCGCTCATCTGGTGTAGGAGGGAGAGCTTCAGATATGTAGATAACTGGGATGCTTTCTGGGGAAGGTGGGACCTGTACTAGGAGGACGGGTTGCACCTGAACTGGAAGGGGACCAATGTCCTGGGTGGAAGGTTTGCTTGAGTAGTTCGAAAGGCAGGGGGGTGGGAACCTGAGCTGTATACTGGAGGTGAGAGTTGATGCAGATGAGGCAATAGCAAGAGGTAGACCAGCTAGTGGGAAGGATTTTCCTGGGAAGGAACCAAGGGATCAGTTAAAGCGTGTTTGCTTTAACGCAAGGAGTATCAGGAATAAAAGTGACGAACTTAGAGCATGGATCAGTACCTGGCGCTATGATGTTGTGGCCATAACAGAGACATTGGTTTCTCATGGGCAGGAATGGTCGCTGGATGCTCCAGGGTTTAGAGCATTAAAAAAAATGGGAGGGGAGGGGGGGTAGCTCTATTAATCAAAGAGGGTATCACAGCTACAGAAGCTTCCATTGTCGAGGAAGATCTGCCTACCAAGTCAGTATGGGTGGAAGTCAGGAACAGCAAGGGAGCAGTCATCTCGTTAGGGGTTTACTACAGGCTTCCCAGTAGCAGCAGGGAGATGGAAGAAAGCATAGGTCGGTAGATTTTGGAAAAGTGTGGACATAGTAGGGTTGTTGTAATGGGTGACTTTAACTTTCCAATATTGATTGGAACCTCCTTCGAGCAGAAGATTCGAATGGAGCTGTTTTAGTAAGGTGCGCTCAGGAGGGTTTCCTAACTCAGTACGTTGACAGGCCGACGAGGGGAGAGGCCATTCTAGACTTGGTGCTCGGAAACGAGTCAGGGCAGGTATCAGATCTTGTGGTGGGAGAACATTTTGGTGATAGCGACCACAACTTAACTGTTGTTAAGAAAGCATATGGGGTTTTGGCTTTCATTAACAGGGGGGTTGAGTTTAAGAGTCGTGAGATCTTGTTGCAGCTCTATAAAACTTGGAATACTGCATCCAGTTCTGGTCACCCTATTATAGGAAAGATGTGGATGCTTTGGAGAGGGTTCAGAGGAGGTTCACCAGGATGCTGCCTGGACTGGAGGGCTTATCTTATGAGGCGAGGTTGACTGAGCTCAGACTTTTTTCATTGGAGAAAAGGAGGAGGAGAGGAGACCTAATTGAGGTATACAAGATAATGAGAGGCATAGATAGAGTCGATAGCCAGAGACTATTTCCCAGGGCAGAAATGACTAACACGAGGGGTCATAGTTTTAAGCTGGTTGGAGGAAAGTATAAAGGGGGTGTCAGAGTTGGGTTCTTTACAGAGTTGTGACAGCATGGAATGTGTTGGCAGCAGTACTTGTGGAAGCAAGGTCATTGGGGACACGAACATTTTTTTTTAAAAAGACTGCTTTAAAAAAAACCATGACATAGGATGTGAGTTAACATGTGAACATATATGCAGATTCCAAACTACTACACATAGATCCATCAGATAAAGATGGTAGATTAGACAAACAGTACACAGCTACATAAATCATATTTTCAGTTGTCATAAAACTATTAAAGGACTAGATGCTGTATAATACCTAAATTTCTTACCGGACAATTCCTAAAGTCACCAATAGTGCTTGCTGCCCGAAGTAGCTCCGCAAACGATTCTGGCCTGGGACGTTCATTCCTCTCTATCATCCTGTCAACCTGATTACTAAAAAGTACATAATTACTCAATTTAACGTTCAATAATTTATTGACATTTTAGCTGAGAAAAAGACAAAATTTTACTCACCACAGTGCTGTAATTGACACATAATGTACCAGTTCAGTGAATGGCAAAGGATCTGAAGTAGCTCCACAGCTATGACACACACTCTAGGGTAAGATCAAAAGCGAGACAAGCTAATTTTAATAACACGTACAAAATACTTGTAAAAACACCGTTCTCCTATTCTCCTTAACCAAAAAACAGATGCAAGCCAGAAGAACGCCCTCATCAGGGCAACAATGTATTTCTAAGGATAAAAGTTTCAAGGGTTGAATCTTACGTTTTTTTGGCTAAGTTGTGATGCTTTTGGTGGAGGCAGAGTGTTTTCTCACCTTATCTTATCAAACCACCACATTAAATGGTATTTCAGCCATTTAAAATGTCAGGTTTCCAACTATGACAGTGATAGTTGCCAGTGCAGCATTGATGTGCAGAAGTCTCCTGTAAGTAGACAGAAAGGCCACGAATGTTCATACAGGCTGGCACATGTTCAACGCTGAAGACCATGGATGTGGGATGCATATGGCTGAATCCATGGAGCATGCCCCAACATGCAGGTTCCTATGTCCAACAAGCTGCAAGTGAAACCTGCCATAGACCTGCTCCAGTTTCCATGTACACTGGCTAGTTTGTATGGCAGTTTGGTAAGATCATAACCTGAAGGGGGTTGAGCTATTATTAATATTGTTAAATACTGCATTAATGACAATCAGAAACTCACGACTGCCTTGTGAGAATCTTACCATACTGTCTGAAAAAAGCAAACAAACACAATGAGAGTTTGGCAAGGGCCATTTTAATGTTCAGATCTTCCTGCCATTTGTCCATTTTGCTCAGGCCCTCATAAGATTCTGCCCCAAAGTTAGAAATGTTTTGCACGTAATCATACCACATAGCACGGCTGAAATAAGTCTTCAGCAAAGTCTACTAAAGATGTTGCCTAAACATTTCCATATATAATGCACTTTATTAAATAGCATAATACATAATTCAGTAGCACACGAGTTGCTCTTGTTCCAAGGGAAACCATCTGTGTAGCAACACAAAAACATGGGAGATAATTAAATATTTGAATATTATACTTGAATGTGAGTGTGGCTCACATTCCAACACAAGATGCACTGAAAGCTTGTGCCAAGTTGCTCCTCTTAACAATTCAATTACAACTATAAATTTAATTATAGCGACCATTTTGCCTTCTGGGTGGTGTTGATAAGGATGGTGGATGCCCAACTTTGCAATGGCAACACTACAATAATATTCAGGTTGTACCTATGAAATGTGGCAGTCTTGGGATGGGTATTTGTCAGCCATCATGTATCGGGGTCAGAACGGGAGCTTTCAGAAAATTTAAAAGCACCGAGCAACATCAAATGGGGAGACGGAAAGCAGTTGTGTAGATGACTGTTTTACCTGTTGGTGTAGTTTCAGCAGGTTTGTCAGTATTAGAGTTTTCATGCTCCTCATAACTCTTCTTTCAGAGTCAAGACTGGGTATATGTCCATGTGGCCTACTACAGTGACTTTTCGTGGACCAATTATGCTGCTGCCTGTAGAAATTGAAGATTATTTGGAACCTGATCAAATAAGCTTAGTGAAAGGTTTACACTGATGCAGCAAGAATATCTTTTTGAAGAGAAGGGGAGCCAGAAGTCATGTGGGTGCCAGACCAAAAGGACTACCAGAGTGTCAGATTAGAAATCGCAGAAATAAGCATAGAGAAATTGTTCTCTGTTCTGAAATGAAGAAATCTTGTTGGTTTAAGCAAATTCACATTTAGTATATGAATCTGTACTTTTTAAAAAAGAATTCTGTGTATTAATACTGGGAGGGTCAGTTAGCTCTGTTAGTTGGATGACTAGTTTGTGACACAGAGTGACATCAAAAACGTGGGCTCAATTTGTGAACCAGCTGAGTTTACAAGGAGGACTTTCCTTCTCAACCTCTTCCCTTACTGGAGGCAGTGATCCTCTGGCTACCCCATAAGACAGCAGCTTTATGGTCTGTTAAGAGTATGGCAACTTTAACCACACTCTTGTCCATGCACACTTTCAAATTCACTGATGTACTACTGCAACCACACCTCAGTTATTTCCATGACATTATTTAACTGCTTTTGGGTAGCCATCAGGAATTGAGCTTAAAGAAAACAATCCTATGAATTGGTTGAGAAGAGCACTTGCAATTGGCATTAATTTAAGTTACTGTTGCTGCATATTAAGATATTCAGTGAGAAGTGTTATTTTCAATGCTATATAGGCAGATTGCACCATACAAAGTGCATCAGGGTAGTAGACCAGAGTACAAAATAATGCATTACAGCTACAGAGAAGATGCACAGGGAGAGCGAGGTCAGAATTAAAATTGGAGAGATCCATTCAAGTCTGATAGCAGCAGAGTAGAAGTTGTTCTCAAATCTATTTATAGAAGTATTCAAACTTTTATATTTTCTACCCGATGGAGGAAGGTGGAAGGGATTATAACTGGGGTAGGTGGGGTCTTTATCATGCGGCAGTGGGATGCATAGATGGAGTCGATGGACAGACTGGACGGTGCTCACGACTCACTGTAGTTTCTTGCAGTCTTGAGCAGTAGCTGCCGTACCAAGCTGAAATGCATCCAATTACCATGCTTTCGATGGTGCATCTACAAAAATTGGTGTTTACGAATGTGACAAATTTCCTTAGCCTCCTGAAGTATACGCCGATGTGCTTTCTTGACTCTTGCATCAAGGTGAGTGGATCAAGACAGATTGTTGGGTATCACTCCCCGGAACCTGATGCTCTTAACCATTTTCAACTCAGCATATTTGTACACAACACCCTCCACTCTGCTTCCTGAAGTCAAATTACTGGCTCTTTCATTTTGCTGACGTTGATGGAGAGATTGTTGTCTTTACACCACACCACTAAGTAAGCAATCTCTTTCCTGTATTCTGTTTCTTAAGAGCCAAATCAATGTTTAGATCAAGGTGATCATTCGTGGAACTTTAGGATTCTTTAATTTCAACTGAATAAACAATTTTACTAGTCAGCCAACTGGTACAAATGTTGGCGACTGCAGATTCTGGAAAACTGAAATTAAAACGTGTTGGAAACATGTAGCTGGCATAGCAGCATCTGTGTATTAGGAAACAGTTATATTTCAAGTCTGAACTAGTTCGGTTGAAAAGTTATAGACCTTTCCTATTTTTTATTCGTTATAGCTGGGCTGAGGGAGCTGAATTTTCAACTAAGTTTCTGAATCGAGGAAACAGTACAGGTTTAATTACTACACTGGGAACAATGCAATCCTTCATAACCACGGGTGTTTGACAAAGATTAATGGCAACCATGCCAGAACTTGCCATTCACTGAACCAATGAAGAAACAGAGACCTCAAAAGGACCAGTGCTGGTACATTCTCAGTCATTCTTGGATGCCTTCGTTTGGACTTTAACAGATGTAGTGTCAGGCAGAAAAAATATTTTGTTCTCAATATGTCTGTATCGAAGGAGTCTGAAGCAGTCCATGTTCAAATGCAACAAGATCTGGTTAATATTCAGGCTTAGGCTGACAAGTGACAAATAACATTGTCTGGTGCTTGTGAATACACAAAATGTAGTGTCTCCTTCCCCTTGGAATCCCATCCTTGTTATTGTTTTCTGGTTTCTGTTTGCCTGAGAGGACGCTTCTCCTCGTTACTCTGTCCAACCTCAGTAGCTAGCTTCCATTTTAACATTCTAAGCTTGCACTCATTCCCACAATGGCTTAATTTACCAACCACAGATGATCAAGTGATCCAGTTACTTCACATCTCTATCAAGAACACAAACCCTCACTACTCACAAAATGCCTGCAGCCCAAAGGCAACTCCTCAACAATATTTCAGCCTTTGATTATAAACACACATTTCTGAAATGTGTTGACCATTAGTCCCAACAGCGCTCTCATGACTATTCCTTTCTTGAGCATGTTTATATTTCCAGAAAATGTCCATTGTCTTAAAATAAATCAATATATTTCAGCGATCCAAAAGAAAGCTGTCAATTTTAGATAAAACAATGCTATTCCAGTACAATTTCCATAGCCCTTCATAGGGAAACCTTTTCTTTATACATATATCCCTGCTCCACACATTAACTTTGATGGAAAAGCTGGATAACTAATCAATATTTCTTCAAAGTTTATTATAACTAAGTCACTTTAAATGGCATATTTTTCTAGATAGAAAGTTTTTATCTCACCTGCTCGTAAAGAGTCATGGCAAATTTTTGATGGGTGATGCAAGATTTAACAGTGCATGTATCCATTTCAGTGTCTGAAACTATATGCAAATGAATTCGCTCCAAAATATTTTCCTAAAAAAATAAAAATAAAAGCATCAAAATCATGGGCCTAATCGGATGTCTGGCCCATTTTAGGTTGAGAAAACTGTCTTAACACTGGCAAATTTGGACTCATTTGCTCAAACACCAGACACACAAAGATGAAAACATATCCTCTTTACCTCCCCCCTCTCCCCCCCCCCCCCCCCCCCCTCCCCCTCCCCCAGTATTCCTTAATAAACTTGGTAGCAACTAAAAATAGTTGTAGAATGGAAAAGGATATCCAGCCAAATTCACATAATTGTGTTCAATATAATTCTAATTATAAATGAATCAGGTCAGACACAAACCTGTTCTAAACATTAAAGGAGAAACAGCTTCACTTTTTGGTTCTCCAATAAAACATTACACTACTTGCAATATTATTATTTTCCTGATAAAAGCTGAAAGAACTGAAGACGCTGTAAATTAGAAATAAAAACAAATTGCTGAAAAAGCTCAGCAGATCTATGGCGAGAAAGCAAAGTTGACATTTTGGGTCAAGTTACCCTTCCTCAGAACAGAGAACAGATCTGTATTATTTACTATTTTCTTAATCTTCCCCGTAAGGCAAACAACCACTGATGAATCACTTCTTGTTTTCAGTTTGCATTTCAACTTTGTCTATATCCAGAGCGATATTTATTTCTACATCCTTAAAGTTCGGAGGCTGAGGGGTGACCTTATAGAGGTTTACAAAATTATGAGGGGCATGGATAGTATAAATACACAAAGTCTTTTCCCTGGGGTTGGGGAGTCCAGAACTAGAGGGCATAGGTTTAAAGGTGAGAGGGGAAAGATATAAAAGAGACCTAAGGGGCAACTTTTTCACGCAGAGGGTGGTACGTGTATTCAATGAGCTGCCAGAGGATGTGGTAGAGGCTGGTACAATTGCAACATTTAAGAGTCATTTGGATGGGTATATGAATAGGAAGGGTTTGGAGGGCTATGGGCTGGGTGCTGGCAGGTGGGACTAGATTGGGTTGGGATATCTGGTCGGCATGGACAGGTTGGACCAAAGGGTCTGTTTCCATGCTGTACATCTCTGACTATTTGGTTGCATCTCATCATGTTTGAACATGTCCAGGGAGCATCTCCCTTTGCGGGAGCACATTTACTATGCTTCTCAAAGAAATGTAAAAATTAGCAAAGATATGTTATGTTAAAATAAAACAAAAGCAACCAGGGTAATTTCAAGACTTGTCACATTAACTGAAACATGGCAAATGAATGTAAGGGTGAGAAATGCCAAGTTTAATGGCATAAGAATATATTAGAATCAAGCAAAAGCAGAATGATGCTACTTGTATCACTGGATTATTAGTTTTTGTCATTACAACATTCAAGGATATGAATGAAGGCTAACAGTTCCCATACAGTATACTACACTCAAGTACAATGAGATACCGTTGACGTAGGAATACTATAAATGTTCATTTTACATTTTGTTGAAATGAAAGTAGAAGTTTGCAAAATCATTTACCTCTGAAGCCCATACTCAAAAAGTTAAAAAATAGGCTTTTCTAATCAGAAGTATTTTATGGACTATACAATACATTTTAAAAAAGGAGAAAAAAACTTGAAAAAGAGGGCATAGAAAAATATTTTGTAACTAGTGATGAAGCTGCAGACTGCAGGAAGATATTAATTGCCTGGTAAGTTGCCAGGAGACTGGCAAATGGAATTCAATCCAAAGAAAGGGTGATAAATAATATGGAAAAAGTTAAAAAATCACAACACAAGGTTATAGTCCAACAGGTTTATTTGGAAGCACTAGCTTTGGGAGGGCTGGTCCTTCATCATGTTGTTAAAGGAGCAGCACTCCGAAAGCTAGTGCTTCCAGATAAACCTATTGGAGCATAACCTGGTATTGAGTGATTTTTAACTTTGTACATCCCTGTCCAACACTGGGTCCTCTACATCAACGGAATGGAAAGTATGGAATAAACCAAGACTAGTAGATAAGATGGTTATGTTGGCATGCAGAACTCCCAACTAACAAGCACAGCACACAAGAGAAGGAAATTTATACTTGGACTGTATAAAGCTTTGTTTAGGACCTAAATAAAGAGTTCTGATAATCATAATTACAGAAAAGACTTGATCACACTACAGAGAAGACTTACAAAATGTTGTCAGGATTTGAAATTTTTAAGTAAAAAGGAAAGACTGGATATGCCAGGGCTGTTTTCATTGCAATAGAAGGCAGAGGGTAGATTTAAATGAGATGTGCAAAATTATATGCCTAGTTAAAATGCATGAAATTTACTAATTTCTTTTAATCAGGCAGTTAATAAACAATGGGCATGGAGTTAATGTAACTCAGAGAAGGATTAGACAGAAGCTGGGGAGAAACCTTGTCTATCCAAAGAGTGATGTGTGCCTGAAATTCACCTCTGAATTATATATTAATTGTGACTAATTGCACACAGGTATGTGCGTAAATTCGTGAATCACATGAAAATACACCTCCAAATCTTCCAGGAAAGTTCACGCATGGGATGGCCAATCAGAGCAAAGTCAACCCCATACAGAAAGTGGAATAAAATGGCGAGCAGCTGTTTCTCCAATCATAGGCTGGTTCTTTCCCAAGTTTGTTTCTGATAGGCTTACGAGTGAGCCTTTCAACAACGTAGTGACTGGAGCAGTGAGCAGCTAGATAAGTGAAGGAGTCACCAGTAATCTGAAAGAACAGCCAAAGGCCTAGCCCAAAAACCAGCTGTCATTTTTTTAATGTCAGGAATGGAAGTCAGGGCTGGGAGAAGCATTTATGACAAGGTGGCCATCTGCCCACCAGGTGGGGGTAGGGGAAGAGAGCTGGAAACTGCATTGCATGTGTTCTAACAATTTTTATTTTGTGTACTTTTTTTAAAAATCAACAAATTGTTCCCCCCACCACCCCAAGCCATCGTCCAATAGTTGTAACTGATTCTTGCAGTTGACTCAATATTCCAGCAATACCCTTGACTATTAACTGATCTACAGTACATTGAATTTATTGAAGTCTATTTTCCTATTAACTCCCCATACCTTCTTTACCACTGCCATCGCAGCTCAATAATCTTACATGATCAGTAGGCAAATTTCACATCTTTTATCCCAGATATTTATAAGTAACTTCAACAGACATATATTGTGCCTTCCATTTTACTGCTATTCTATACTGCCTTCTAAATCTTACTTTTTGCTTTAGACATTTACTCATGTCTGTTTCTCAATCTGTCCCCTGTTTATTAACAATCTATTATGTGTAGACTTCACATTTAATTTGGTCATTATGCTCTTTGATTTCTGGACTAGGGTGACAAAGATGAAATTGGCAGAAACATAGCAGAGAGAGTTCCATGCAGAAAAATATAAAGTGATGGACTGGAAAGCTTATAGAGACAAGATCTTGCAAATTGCAGATTGTGAAAAATTCACGTGAAAGACACACTTCAGTGTTAATTTATGCAAATTCTTAATTGTGGTTGAGTAATTTGACAAGACAAATGTTATAGGGTTACTTGGCTTTTAAAGTAGTGAAACAAGAATTCAAAGTAAAGAGGTCTCATTAGAATTTTAAAAATCACGGGCTAGGTTTCAGTTGGATTGACAGCTCAGGGATATGTAATAGTGTGGAAAGGGAACTCATGCACGAGAAAATTCAGTTATGAGACAATATTGGAACATTTAGGATTATTTTCCCGGACTTGAGAGATGGTTAAAGGTGACATGTGCAGAGAGAGAAACGGAGTTAAGTCCAGTCCGATATGATTATTCTTCAGCACTATACGCCCTCTGGCACTGGAAACAATAACCAGTGATAATTGATTTAAAATCAGTGGCATTTTTGTCCCAATGAGTGCCCAGGATCTTGAACATTCCACCCTGATAAAAATGGTGGCATTAATAATTAAAAAAGGGAGTTAAGATGGGTAGTTGATGATGAGAATTTCAGGTGTGAAGAATCACCATGAACATGACAGACCAAATGTCCTCCTTCTGTTTCAAATCTCTAATGGCTCTTTTAATAAACAGACTGAAATAAATGAGATACTCACAAAGCATTCTGCTGCATCATCCATTAAACCAAGCTGGAAACGGTGTTCGTCTTTAAAACTTTCAGCCAGAGCATTTCGCAAAATATCAGAGGGAAGGGCTTTTTCCCTACTGTTTCGAAATTCTACAAATATATTCTGCAAGGAAATATAATGAGTGGTTTGTAAAAGTGGATGAAATGCATTTTTTTAAACAAAGAAACAAGAATTAAATAAACTACATTTTCAAAGAAACTACAGACAGAAATTGCCTTCAGGATGCTGCATGAATCTCTCTTGGATTTAACATGATTAACAGGGCTATTTGTTAAAGTGGGCCTTACAAGTTCACAGTATAAAGAAAAAAGCTGCAAACTAGTGCAATAAACAAGCTTCATTTCAAGCAATCGTTGCAGCAGCAAAATTACGAAATCTTTCTGAAAAAGAGGGTTCTGAACCAAGCTGTCATGTAAATCCCTTGTTTTAAAATTGATATGGGTTCAAGTTTTAATACATTTAACATCTTGGTAAGTTTTTGTAAGAAAACAAATTCTGAAGTTGTTAGTGAAACTTTGAGAGTTTCACACATTTTTTACACTGAGGAAATAATAATTTGAACATAAAAAAATTGCACAAAGTCTCCAATAACACAGATGAAGAGTTGTGTGTGTTTGGTCCTGAGAGGGAGCAAGAAAAGGTGGATCAAAAGAACATGTCAACACTATTGATAAAACTGAATTCCTTACAATCATGCAATAGGGAGGAATTGCCTCAGGTAAGTTGCCTTCCTGGATCTTGCCCATAAGCAAAAAAAAATGAAGATTCATTAGATTCAAGTAAACATTTACTGATTTATCATGCTTCCTTTATTGGTCAGAGAATGTTGACTACAGCGGTTGGGAGGTCATACTGCGGCTGTACAGGACATTGGTTAGGTCACTTTTGGAATATTGCATGCAATTCTGGTCTCCATCCTATCGGAAGTATGGGTGAAACCTTGAAACGGTTCAGGAAAGATTTACAAGGATGTTGCCAGGGTTGGTGAATTTCCTAATCTATAGGGAAAGGCTGATTAGGCTGGGGAAGTTTTCCATGTAGTGTCAGAGACTGAGGGGTGATGTTATAGGAAGTTTATAAAATCATGACGGGCATGAATAGGGTAAATAAACAAGGTCTTTTCCCCAGAGTCAGAAGTCCAAAACTTGAGGGCATAGGCGAGAGGGGAAAGATTTAAAAAGGGACCTAAGAGGCAACTTTTTCACGCAGAGGGTAGTGTGTGTGTATGGACTCAGCTGCCACAGGAAATAGTGGAAGGTAGTACAATTACAACATTTTAAGGCATCTGGATAGGTATATGAATAGAAAGGGTTTAGAGGGAGATGGGCCAAGTGCTGGCAAATGGGACTAGATTGGTTTCAGATATCTGGTCAGCATAGGCAAGTTGGACCAAAGGGTTTGTTTCTGTGCTGTACTTCTCTCTGACTCTATAAGTGTCTGACATGCTGAAGTAAATCAAACTTTGTAAAAGGTAGTGATAACAATAAAGATGTGGAAATCCTATCGGGCAAAAAGGTTCAGTCAAGAGGATGGAAATTGATGCCAATAGAGATGTAAAGTATTATTGGTAAGAAACAAACAGCTACACAACAAAAGATTTAAAGTATTTCAGAAATTTGCAAAAGTAATCCTTTCACTCAAGAACATTTTCAATTCATAAATGATAAATTCTGAGATTTATAAAAACCTAAGTAAACTTATTAAGCAGCAGCTTTCACAGAGCTAGATCAAGAAAATGTGTTAAAATACTGAAATAAAACCAAAATTAACTGCAGGAATAAGATACCACAATCACAAGTGGATAATTTAGAATTACTGTTTGTAATAATCGCAATGCTAAATACTCAATTTACCTTCAAAGCACAAAAAATGCAAGCATTTCCTGAGCATACATGTCCAGGCAGCAGTCTCAAACTCCTTCGGAAAATGTCCAGGTGCCACAGAATCTAGAAGGTAAGAGAGATTTCATAGAATTTGCAGTACATAATGAGGCTATTCAACCATATACCTGTACCAGCTCCCAAAAGAGCTACCCAGCTCGTCCCATTCTCAATCCGTCTCCACAGGCCTCTTAATTCATCACTTTCAAATATATATCCAACTCTTTTGAAACCTCCTACACAATCTGCCTTCATTGCTCTCCAAAGCAGTGTATACCAAATCCTCACAACTGAGGAAAGAAGTTTCTGATCTCATTCCTACATCACTTCAATGGTGAAACTGACCAAGAGTGCCTACAAAATGTATTTGGTCCCTAGGTATGAAAAAGTAATCTTTTCATGAATTATACTTCCATTGAAGATAAACATTCAAAGATACACAAAATGCTAAAACATCCCTTCAATGCATTTCTTCAGAGGGAATCTCAAATCATTTAGTCTAAAAGGACTTCTGTTTACACAACGCAATGTCTCCAAACATGATTTCCGGGAGCAATCAGAACTTCCTACAAGCCATCACATGGGAATGCACATGCTCTAGAACGTACACAAATGATTTCCAATCTATAGTCCACAAGTAGGAAAATATCACTTTCCTCCTTAATTCAAACAGGTTTTTGAAACACTCCTAGCACAAAAGTTTCTCACACATCTTAACTTATTTGCTCACTGAGCAAATGTTCCTTTCTGGTAAAGAAGTCTGCAGATTTAATCCTTGTGCTGCACAGAGTTAAAAATGTGTTGCTGGAAAAGCGCAGCAGGTCAGGCAGCATCCAAGGAACAGGAAATTCGACGTTTCGGGCATAAGCCCTTCTTCAGGAATGGCTTTCGGGCTTATGCCCGAAACGTCGAATCTCCTGTTCCTTGGATGCTGCCTGACCTGCTGCGCTTTTCCAGCAACACATTTTCAGCTCTGATCTTCAGCATCTGCAGACCTCACTTTCTCCTGCATAGAGAGTTAGACTATTATCAAGACGAATAATTTACTTCTGTATCCCAGTTTTTGAGAAAGACGACAAAATTGAAGAGGAATATATTAGTCAATAAACTCTCCTATACTATACTACTTTCATATCTTCTATAGTCAAACAGGTCGCTCACAAGTCACTTTATAGTGTCGCCATCAGATTGGTCAGCATAAGATACATAGATGCTGCCAGACTTGCTGAGTTTCTCCAACAAATTATTTCTGTTGGAGATACTAAAGGCTTGCTGTGTTTGTAAAACATTGTCCAGTAAGTGTAACTTTGTTCAGATAGGGAAAGGAAAAGCATTTAAGGAGACAAAGCAGAAATAAGAATCTTAATGAGGTGGGAGAAGCAGCACTTTCAATAAAATACAGTACAATGTACATGTTGTTGCATCAACATGTACGACAATTCAAGAAGATGCATAGATTGACTATTGAGAGTGAAGAAAAGAATTTGTAACTCTAAGAAATTGAATAAGAATGCTTAGATATTATACTCCAAATCTTCTCATCTCCAGATACTCGATGTACCGCTAAAGACATATGCCAATGACACATAGTCTGAATGGAGTGACTCCACAGGAATTGCCCTAGACGTTGATCTAATGTCTGTGACTGACATCTCAGGAGCTCTGAAAGATCAGTCTTACTTAACTGATTCATAACCTCGGAATGTTAGACAGATTAAATCCATGCAGAAGTTCCCAGTAACTACACAAATAATCCCTTTCATTTCCTGACCAAGAACCTGACATCTCACCTCACATTTCCCCTGTCCCCAAACAACCCTCCTATGAATGGAACTCCGGTTAGCAACAAATAAAGGGTTGGTTTGTAAACTAGTGACTGGTTACCAATGACAAAGGCCTTCTGCCTGCAAACAATTCCCAGATTGGTTCTCAGGTAGCTGAGCAGCTTGAGGCTGTGAACAAGATATAGAGTTTTAAGAAGAAACCAGCTTAGGAGCTTTCAAACTGTTCTCTGGGGTAAACCACTTTCAATCTAAAGGAACCCAATTTATCTTTCCTTCAGCAGTTGACGTAAGCTGTGACTTTAAGTCAGATAACCATTAAAAGTTACGCTGCTACCGTGTGCCCCTTGCAAACCAGTAGAATCATCTGGAGAAGGATAAGTGGGAAACTGAGTTCTGAGCAGCACAAGAATCATAAGAATCAGCTTAACAGAGCCTATGAACAACCACCACAGAACTGCATTCCCAGTGTTCCCAACATCCACAATTCATTTTCGATTAAGTACCTGTCTGTCTATGTTTGTTTGTGCATAATAGGGCAGTTTTTAAAAAAGGGATTAGGACTTGAAGTAATTAGTAGACAATTCTTAACTGTAGCTAAAGTCTATTTATTTGTTACAATTAGTCATTTTTATTTAGTATAGAAATCTGATCTATTCTTTGTCAGTCTGGGTCCAGCAGGCAGATAAACTGGGAAACCTTTATGTACCTTTTAAAATCTTTAACGTGGGTGATGACTCCAGGAGTAATGCAGTTTGACTTAATCCTACTACAGTGAGTTATGATAGTACCACCAATCCCAGTGAATAACTTGAACCAATCAGTACTCCACTTCATTAAAAATTGTTTCTTCCAGATAAGTTTGGATAGTTGACAATTTAAAATATCCATCAACATAATTTTAACAGTTTATATAAAATTTTGTACATATAAGTCATGTTTAAACATCAGACAACTTACAGATGCTAAGACTCATTCAATCTATTCAGATTTAAGCTCCTAATATGTAACACTCATGCAATATTTTATTAACTAGTTCTGATGGAAAGTCAGACAAGAAATATCAACAGCTTAGCTCTTTTGCCTGAACTGCTGGATATATCTAGCATTTCCTATTTAATTTCATAAATAAATTTCTGGCAGGAAATCTGCATCCCTTCATAAGTGATCTTAACTAATAGATTAAATTAATCCTTCTCCAGTAATGTTATTCACCATTTCAAGCTGTAATGTATCTTAGCACATATGACACAAAATATGGGATATCACAGTGTAATAAAGTATTTTTTAAAAAAGGCAAGGGAAATCCTATTCTTCAAGAGCATCCCAATCCTACATCCATCCTATCCTCAATCTACAGCATATTTGCCTTTCTTATCACCGTAATATTTCTCAATTAAATCCTTTCTATATTAAAAGATCTCCCTCTCTTCATTTTTCTCTCCCCAATAGCAATTTTACCCATCAATCTCTTATTTGCTGCTACTACCTTCCATTTTGCATTATAGGCCATATGATTTATGAAATGAAGTCAGAAACCAATTGAATACAACTTAATTTCAGTGCACTGAGTTTGTAAATAAGGCCAATCTAATAAAAATTCAAAGGCAGTGATTCATTTATCAATGCAGCTCAGGGAAGTACAAGCTGAATTTAAGGGATCAAACATAGATTCTAGGAATGGACAGTGTCGGGGAAATAGAGGCTGGTTATAGCACAGTGGTATTTATTTAGCAATGATGGGTGCTAAAATAATTCAGAATAGCAGCACCTACCTGAACAAAACAGCTGAATATTTTTAGGAGCTGCCCTTCCTATCCCAATTGGTAGGGGTTTGTGACATGCCTTAGGTGAATGCTGGTTGGGTTCTACCAATCTCATATCACATTGGCTGACAGTCCTGTCAATGAAATACCAATGAAATCTGAGAAAACTGACAGACATATGCACATATAAAATCTTCATTACAGCTGTAAGCTAATTCTGCCTATCCTTCATAAAAGAAAATAAATGCAGTGATCACACAAAATAAGTTGAGAATTCTTAAAAGGTGTAAATATGACAATGCATTTGGTACGGAGATGTTACCACAACGGTACTTGATAAGGTAAAATACAAAGTTGCTCCTGGTACAATGCTATGATGATCAACACTCAGAATACCTAACTGGTCAAATGAACTTATAATGAACCAACCAAAAACAGAAATTGCTGGAGAAATTCAGTAGGTTTGACAACATCGGTGGACAGAAAACAACAGTTCATGTCGAGTCCAGTGACCTTTCTTCAGAACACATGGAGGATCACTGGACTCAAAATGTTAACTGTTTTCTCTTCACAGATGCCACCAAACCTGTTGAATTTCTCCAGCAATTTCTGCCGTTGTATCAGATCTCTATCATCTTGTTTTGTTTTGGATTACGAGATAACTTTCCAGAGAGAATACAAATTGTGTTGCCAGTTCAACACATGCAATATTGAAATAATGAGATTAATATGTCAGAAAATTGCACACAGCATTAACTTATGTTCAATTGGAATACCAGCTCCCTGATGTCGTACTGCTTAATTTATTTTCTTGCTTTTTTTTTCAGTTTAAGAAGAATTTCCATTACAAATCAGAATGAACACTTTTCCCTAATTGATGGTCTGTTTCAGTAAGTGCACATATAATATCCACAATTCTCACAGTGTATTCAAAGTCAGGTGTACTGTACTGATAAATACCAAGATTTTCAAGAGGAAGAAAATTAAATTGCAGTATTGGAGTACTCCACATAAAGTCAGCATTGCACTTTCATGGGTCGAATAAATCTTCAATATCCAATAGCTTTATTATTATACCAACATTAGTTGGTGAGTCTTAATGATTTCAGCATATTAAAAGAAAACATTTCTCATTCATACGAAGCTATCTGCAGTTGCACATGATTTGTTTCATATGATGAAAATTTTCATTATGCTTAATTGGATTATAACTTCAGTGAGATTATAGTAAATTAGAACAAAATTAGAAAGTGAATTTGATTCAGTTTGGGATCCATGTAACCCCATCTTGATATAGAATCATTCAGCATGGAAACAGACCCTTTGGTCCAACTGGTTTGTGCCAACCAGACATCCCAATTTGACCTAGTCCTATTGCCAGATTTGGCTCATATCCCTCTAAACCCTTCCTATTCATATATGTATTTAGATGCCTTTTAAATGTTGTAATTGTACCTGCCCCCACCACTTTCTTTAGTACCTCATTCCATACATGCACCACCCTCTGCACGAGATCAAATGCGAAAAAAAATTAATTGAGCTTTGTTGCTCCAAATCAAACAGCCTGCGTATGTTCATAAACTTTGGCTCACACAGGTGACAGAATTGTTTTGTGAAAATTAATGCGCCAGTCAATTTAAATACATATTCCTTAATATTTTCATTTTTGTTGCTTGCTAACACCAAATTATTTATTAAACTACAGTTCATCAGTGCACTTTGATTCCTAACTATAGTAGGTATGAAAGAAAAAAAATGCTCTTTTATAACCCTTGAAGCAATAGTCATGTCAGTGTTGCCAACGGCATCCTTCAGTTTATCAGAACATTCTGGCAATGTGGATGTATCTACACTGAATGGTCTGCAACAGTTCAGGAAGGCAGCTCAAAACTGCCTTCAAGGGTAATTAGGGATGGACAATTAATGCTGACCCAGCCAGCAATACCCACTACCTGTTAAAAAAAAACAATTTTCCTGGACTTCCAGTCATCGGTCTATTGTACCAGAGAACTTCTGCCAAAGGGGAAGAAAAACGAGTTGACAACTACATAATTCAGATTTAGATTACATGAAGAATACACTTTGTGGGACAGAGTATTGCCTTCAGGATTCACATCACAGTTGACGTATATTATGTAAAGAAAATATAATCATATGGAATGTTCTTATTTAAACACAGTCAATTTGTAAAACACACAGTTTAGTATGCGAATTAGCTTCTATTCAGGTGCAGCTGTATTCAACAGAATATTAAAGCTTCCAACATGCATCATTACAAAGATTCGTTTCTGTGTGAGATGTGAAGGTACTAATCATATAGCTACTTTCACTGTGCATCAGTTTGTCAGATTGATATGTATATAAGACACTCTCTCCACAGTGCCTTTCACAACCTTGGAATGTCCTAAAGTGCTTTGCAGTCAATTAAGTAATTGTGAAATACGTAGCAAGATCCCACAAATAGCAATGTTCTAATGCTATCATTACTGAAGATTATATATTGGCCATGACATCTGGTATAACTAATCTCCTCCTCTTCAAACGAGTGTCACACAATTCACTTACAATCAAAAGGGTAAAAAGGGCTGTCGTTTAATATTTCATCCAAAAAACAGACAATGGTGCCGCACTCCCTCAGTAGAGTGAAAGCCTAGATTTTTTTCTGTTCAAGTTTCTGGACTGAGACTTAAAAGAAAGAGTGCTAATCAAGCAAACGGATAGGATAAGCAATGGTTCAACAACATTTTTCCAGCCAGATCAACTCACTACAGCAAACTTTAAATATTCTCATTTTAATTCAACAATCTGAAGCTGTAGAAGTGACTAAAGCATGAAGAAATTCAAAGAATAATGGAACTAAATAAACAGAATTTAATCCTGAAAAATTAGAGTTGATGGATTTGGAAGGCAAGGTATTACATGTTAAATGGTAGGACTCTAGGAAGTACAAAGAATCAGAGGGACCTTGGCCAGCATGCCCATGAATCCTTGAAGGCAGCAGAACAAATAGATAAGGTGGTGGTGGTGTTGGGGGGTGGGGGGGGGAGAATGAGATGCTTAGCTTTAGTAAAGGCATTGACTACAATAACGTACTATAATGAGGAGGCTGTGATGGACATATTATTTCAGACACATTTAGGGATGAAGAGGAGCTTCTCTAGCATGTTGCCTGGGCTGGAGCGATTCAACTATGAACAGAAACTGGATAGACTGGGGTTGTCTTCCTCAGAGTATGGAACACTGAGGGGCAAAGTAATTGAGATGAACAAAATTATGAAGCAAATATAGGAGAGAAAGGGAGAACTTTTTTCCCCCCTCGGTAGCCAAAAACTGGAAGGCAGAGTTTTAAACTAAGCATGAATTTAAGAGGATTGGAGATTTTACTCCTCACCTAGACAGTGCATTTGAAACCGACTGCTCAAAAAAGGTAGCAGAGGCAGGAACGCAAGCTATCCAAGAAGTATTTAGTCGAGTACCTGAAATGCCATACTAGGCTACTCTCCAAGTTCTGGAAAATGGAGTTGGAATGGACAGATGCTTAGTGACTAGCATGGACATGATGGGCTGAATGTCATTAGTTTTTATGAATGGAAAAAGACCAATGAATAAAATACCCACAAATCACTTGTAGATTGGACCTTAAACCCTAAAATGAGTGATAATTTAGTTCACAAGCATGATGGTTCTATCAAGACAGGTGTTTCTGGCAAGAATTGGAGGAAACAATCCCAAATGCTCAAAGAAGCAAGATATGGAACCCAAAAACAAACTAGGAACTCAGGATTCATCCAGAATCAGGATTAATCTATCTATACCCAAGCGTATTCTTAATAAACAGAAACTATGAGTGGCAAACACAGATTTGAGTAATGCACACAGAAGCTACAAAAGATAAGTCAGAGAATATTACCCTTTATAAATCTATTTTATATTAAATATTCCAAACATACTAGTTAATGCCATGTGTTAATTGAATATCAGTGCCACTAAGTTAACCCTTGCAACACAATCCTCTGACAGGCATGCTGTAAAGTTGCAAATCTACTAAATAGTCCGAAAGGGATCTTTCCCTCAAATCTGGCAGATTTTAGCAATATGCAAGAGAAGAAATAATCAGTAATAGGGGATTCAGGAATAACAGTAAAATCCATAATTGGAACAGTAACATTTCAAAATATTCAATGTAAAATGAGGTATAGATTATAATGATTCACAAAGCATTTCTAAACTGAGTTTGTGTGTTGTCCTTGCTGCTCAGTTCTTGGTTGTTACTGAACTTCTTAATCTGTGGCTGCTTCATAGTGAATTAGGCTGGATGGCCAAAGTCAAGAATTGGGCAGATAAACAATTAGTACAGCTTCAAAAAAGTTGTGGACCCAAAGGAATGATTCTTTCCATAGGAGGCTTGACATCAGCCAAACCAGAAACAAAGAACACTTTTTAAAAAAATTCAGTGGATCAGTAGCATTCATGGAGAGAGAAACAGATTTAATGTTTCAGATTGAGATGACCTTTCAGTTTGAAACTGTAAACATTGTTATTCCACAGATGCTACCTGACCTGAGCATGTCCAGCACTTTTTGTTTTTAGTTCAAATTTTTAACATATGCTTATTTTATGTTTGTATTTAATTTGATTCCAAGAATGACTACTTTGAAGTCTTACTCATCTCGCTGAGAAGATTTGTTTCTCTTGTTCATCATCTTTGCTTAAATTTTGGAGGTCACCTCCAATACATCCAAAACTCCATGGACCACTGTTCACACCAGCATCATGATCCATTTGCACTGCCATGAAGTCTTGACCATAATTAGATTAGATTAGATTAGACTTACAGTGTGGAAACAGGCCCTTCGGCCCAACAAGTCCACACCGACCTGCCGAAACGCAACCCACCCATCCCCCTACATTTACTCCTACCTAACACTATGGGCAATTTAGCATGGCCAATTCACCTAACCCGTACATCTTTGGACTGTGGGAGGAAACCGGAGTACCTGGAGGAAACCCACGCAGACACGGGGAGAATGTACAAACTCCACACAGTCAGTCGCCTGAGTCGGGAATCGAACGCGGGTATCTAGCACTGTGAAGCAGCAGTGCTAACCATTGTGCCACCAATTGTGGCAATACTGACAATTCTGATGACTGTTAATTGTTTCTCTCCACAGATCCTGCTTGACAATTAAAAAATTTATATTGTTTGTTTCGATTTCAGTTTTCCAGTATTCACAGTACTCTTCTTTTACAAAAAGTCCAGCCTAGCCAATGCCAATTCATACACAAACCATATTTCTTTGGAATGCTGTACAAAACAACCTGTGCTGTTGTTAGTCTTGATGCAGTTTTAAGTATAAGAGCCTGTCTCTCGTCCTTTGGAGCATATCTAATTGGGATTTTGCAGAGTTTGGCCTTTTTTCTCTCAATCATATCCCTGAAACTTTAAAGCCTTTTCGATGATATTTTACAACTCCTAAGAGGTTACTTAAAATACGTGAAAGTGAAATTGTGAGCAAGGCACAATCTCGGAATACTAAATGTCATCAACATCATTGAGAAACGGTGCTGGGCTCATATTCTTACCCTGGGGAATTCTGAATTCTTGCTTTTAGGATAAACAGAATTGTTATATTCACTTGGATAGCTATTAGTCACTGTGCCAGGGAATTCAAGTTGATTGAACCTGTTCACAGCAGCTGCCACTGTGCCAAACATTCTACACAACAAGGAATACTGTCGACAATCGTTCTTTCTTGTTAAAGGCTCGAAGAATCACAATGGAAGTCACAGCTAGTTATATTGGCATTTCCTCCTCTTCTACACTATCTGAAACAACCTGAAAAATTCAATAGGCTTCAGTTTTAATTTGATCTTCTCACCCACTGCCACATCACCTATTGATGTCTAGCCTGGAGATAATGCAAGTCAAAATATTACCAGCCTCATCTCAATCCATTGATAGCAATTAAGGGGTAACAAGTTAACTTTTAATATTTACAAAAATGCCAGATTTGTTAAAAAATGTTATTGTTTTATATTGATGGTGTGCTTGCTCTTGGAAACATCCCGCTGAATGGTACTCCACAAAAAGAACTGACAGCAGTTTAATAAGAAGGTCGACCATATAGTCAAAGTAATCATACATTTTGAAAATTCCAGGATTTTGACTTTGAAGAAGAAACAATTTTCAAAATCAGGATAAAAATGGACTTGGAGGGGAAGTGCTTTAGGAGTAGGATCAACAATTCTTCCATGGTCTTATAATACTACTTTTCTGTGGTGGTGTAGGCTATGCACTGGGAGATCATACCAAAGTAAATTTGAAGAGTTGCTCCAATGTATCTGGTGGGTGATATCCATTTAGGTATAGAATGATGATGAAGAAATAGGCCACTTATTGAGTTCAGTAACAGAGGTGATGTAGCAAATTTCTGTCCTCAATAGCACAATATTTCTTGTATTTTGTTCCCATCATCCTTTCTCCTAGCATTCGGTTCACGTTCACGTCATGCTCACAACTTGGGATCAGGAGTAAAGTCATTCCAGCAGAACCAGAACAGACTGCCAGCGTGCAGGCAATATTTCACGCAACTATTGATTAATTCTCCTCTAGGCTGATGATTGGGAGCATTAGGTGACTGAGTCACATTTGTCCTGCTCACAGACAGTCTTGTGGCAGACAGATTTCTCAACATCTGGAACAAAAAGCCCAGGTTCAAGGCCCTAATGCCCTGGAGCTGTGTCATAAATAGTCTGAAGAGACTGAATAAAAATAATTTTTTGTCTTGCTCAGAATGTGCTTTTCATTTAGAGCCCATTGAAATATTGTTACCTTTGTACTGTTATGAAGCATGTAGTTGAAAAACTGAATAATTAGGCATCTTTTGAGCACACATGGTAGAAACTATGAGCACAAATTGATTTTCAAGCATAGTCAAGTGGAGCCGTATGACATAGAAAATCTATACTATCCTACAGCAAAACAAAAATTAATTTAAATTTCGTGGGAAATACAGACTGGAAAAATACACATGAACAACAAGAATAAACAGAACATAAGAATTTGTTCCATCAGAGCTCAGTTTTCTAGTATAAAATATGTTTGGTTAGAACAACCACAACAAATTCATTTAATTCTTTACTCAGTAAATAAAAATCACTGATTAAAAAAAAATCAGCCCATATCTGTAAAACACTTTCTTTTTGTAAAAATATTGTTAACTCATTGAGGACTTAGAAATTATTGCAGGAGATCTATCATCGTCCCCGAGTATGAATTGAAAAGCTTTCCTGCACAAACTGGTCATTTTTAACAAATGCTTTGCCATACAAAGAAACTCAAGTGTTACAAAACTGACTTCATTACCAAAAATCATATTGACAATTTTGTTCCTCACAAATCTTATCTACAGTTTTATCCAAACAAAAATCATCTGAAACACAAGTAATCAAGGTGATCACAGTTTTGAGAAAGTTTAAGAACCATGCTACTTCAATTTCACCTGAACTGCTGAATATTTCTAAAGTGAAACAAATTATAAAATGTTAATGCCATATGGTTTTCCACACTTTTCTTTTGGAAACTTACACCCGAATATAAACTAATAAAAACTGGGGTTCAATTTTGAGAAGACAATTGAAAAGACTCAAAACACAACTCATAAGCCTGGTTAAACCATAGTCCTGTGCACAATAGGAAGGAGGGCACTAGTGAAGGAACAAAAGAAAAATCAGTGAAGATTTATCACGAAAGAGTGAATAGGCTGTAGTTTGTTTCTGAAGGAAACTGTTCTGAACCATGTTGTTACAAGTCTTTAAAATATGAGCATGTGCAAGCTGATGATAAGTAATAAAAACATACTTCAACTTCTAAAAATACTTTGAAGAGATATAATCTGTAAATTTGCACTACACGTTTCAGGCAAAATATGGAAAGTGTTTGGATCCTCAGTTTGTAACAGAAAAACTCTTCAATTAACTAGAACAATAAAAACAAACATTCACATCTCTTCTTTTCAACCAGCTGAAATTGTCAACTAAAATAATGATATTTACAAAACACATACCAGTTACCTAAATTGAGCAATTCTTCTGATAACCACAAAGAGTTTAGTAGAATGAACTTCCAAATAGAAACAAGAGTTCTTTTCTGTTTTAAGTACAACTGTTTACTAACACACTTAGCTCACATCTGTTTGTTTATATGCCCTTTTCAAACGTTGTGGGTCTAGAAGTTTGTAATAAATTAGTGAATAAAAAAACAACAATCAGAATATTCAGTTGTTGGCAGTTTTATATGCAGCACATGCTAACTATTGATACATTGCTCAAACTTTCACGGCACAAAACACTTAAGAGGACCACAATGTAAAATGCTGGACACTCCTCAGTAGATAAAGAGCCCTGGGGAGTAACTTATTTTAAAACCAGGGATAAATTGGAAGCCCAAAACAAAATCTACAAGAATCTAAAACTGTATTTTCTCTGTTGTATCACAAAGTGGAAAAAAAGCAAAGTTCACGTGCAGCATATCTGTGTCCTATGAAATTAAGATTGAAGTGTTTTATTTCAAATTCTGGTTGCAAATTCTATTTGCATCAGACTTGTCAAGTTTCACCTCTTCGGATCTGGTGACGATCTGTGCAACTTCCCCTTGCAAACAATAGCTTAGTTTACTACAAGGTATTACAAAGTACAGGGACAGCCGAGATATCGGCATGCAACTATTAAAACTAACACCCCCCAAAAAATAAAGAAAAACGAATTGTTGCGATGGAAGAGTGTTTTTAAACTATTTCCCCTGCAGCGATCTGAAATAGTAAACACAGTGCGAGATAGTGCAATCAGGGTGTCACTGCATTCCTTCCATCGGGAAGCAGTCGGGTGGAGTTAAAAGTTTGCAGTCACAGCTCGACAAGAAGTTGTATTGCCTTCCACTTTTAAACATGGGTTCTCAAGGTGTGTGTCGGACCAGCCGTCGTTGCTATGGCTGTCGCCGCTCCGCTGAGTGCAGCCCGAGCCCGGTGTGGATCAAGTGCGATTCCCTTACCTGCACTGCGCTGTTGAGGAAGCAACTGTTCTCTCCGGGTCCGTTCAGCAGTCCTTTGGGCGGGGCGATGGACAACATGCTCCCAGGCTGGTAGCCGCTCCGCAGGTTACCCCCGGGCTTCAGGAAGTTCTTCATCCAGGCCATTGTGCCAGGAGCGGCGCGAGCCACAACAATCGGACACACGGAGGGAGGGGGCAGGCCGGCTCGGGCCGCGCGCTCGCTGCCAGTTGCCTCGCGATCGCCGCCCGCCCTCCCTCCCCTGCTCAGGTGAAGCGGCTTCTCGCCATGGGGTAGCTCCCCTCCAAAACCTCTGCTCTTTTCACCCTCCGCAGTCCTTCATTGCCTTCCTCCCTCTCTCTCTCCCAGACACACACTCCCCAGAGTAGGGGGGTGGGGGCTGAGCGATGGCAGCTCACTGAACGAAAGTTGGCGACGGAGAGCGAGGAGGAGGAAGAAGAAGAAGAAGACGCCGCCAGCAGCGCTGCTCTGGCCGGATCCGGCAGGTGAGGCGAGCCGCGCGAGAGAAGACTCCGGTCCAACCGTCCGAGCTCGAGATCGGCACCGCGCGCCGTTGCGTCACCACCAGCTGATTCCAGCAGCCTGCGTCCGGTCACGTGTGATCCCAGCCACAGATCAGGGAAGTGGATCTGTGTTGGCAAGAGTTGAGTATTCCTACCTGACGTATGGGTCTGAACTGTCTTTCTCTCGTTCTTCTTCTTTTACCTGTCAATTGGGCGGAAGAGAAGGAAGAAAATGGTTGATCAGGCAAAACAGCTCTGTGTATAATTGAACAGAGTATGTATCAACAAGGGGTGCCAAGAGATTGGGATATTGTGGAGGAAATTCACCCCTGTCTTCCTCATTTACTTAGAGGCATTAGTTTGGGCGTACTCAGGCAATGCACTAACCAAACTGGTGAACCTCAACGATTGCAACAATCAAGTCGAAGGGCCAAAGAACAGAGTTTGGAAATCTCTGCGATCTGACTAGCCACTGCTCCTCCCTGTTAGATAATTTGTTTGGATTGATATCTCTAGATAATTTCATTTTACTTTGAAGTCTAAAGATGTTTGTGTGGGCTAGGAATTTTCCTGATGTAAACAAGTTTTATTACTGTTTGCTAGTGTCGTATTAAGTGCAATTATGGCAGAACGTACAGTTTCATTTGAATTTGAACGTAACTTTTTGAATTGATTAGGTTTATTGTCACATGTACGCACATGAGTACAGTGAAAAGTTTACAAGTTGCCACTTAGGGCGCCATCTTAGGTACAGAGTCTTAGGTACAAAGCAGCAAAATAAGGAAACAAAGTTTAAAAAGTTAAACATTATAGTCCATCTTCCTAAAATGTAGAAAAACAAAAAAAAAGTTAATAATTCAACACCACTACCATGATGAGCTCTCATTCATCAGGAGGACTTGAACTTGTCCCTACTGCCACCCCAGGCTGCTGGCTTTCGCTCTCGCTGCCAGTGATGCTGCTTTCTTCCGCAATCACCAACTAAAAGAAGAAAAAGGTGAAAAAGCAAGAAGGATATGGGCCGTCCTGGTGCAAGGGAGTGGAGACGATCAGGATCCGAACGCTGCCTACCCTGCCTCTTGTTGAAAGCTACTTTTCAACTTCAGTTTCACTGTTCACAAGTTTTATTATTCAGTCTTTCAAAATTAAATAATATTTATTAATACAAAAGTCCATAGCGGAAAATCAATGAGAATTAGGGCGAGTCTGATTGTTCAATAACTTCTTCCTTATTTAGAAATTAGATTAGATTCCCTACAGTATGGAAATAGGCCCTTCAGCCGAACAAGTCCACACTGACCCTCCGAAGAGTAACCCACTCAGACCCATTCCCCTCCATTTACCATTGACTAATGCACTTATCACTATGGGCAATTTAGCATAGCCAATTCACTTGACCTGCGTATCTTTGGATGGGGGAAGGAAATCCACATAGACACAGGGAGATTGTGCAAGCTCCACACAGACAGTTGTCCGAGGATGGAATCAAACCTGGGTCTCCGGCACGATGAGTGCAGCAACGCTAACCACTGACCCACCATGCCACCCCATGGTAGTGGATAGTGGAAAAGTTGGAGAAGAGATGGTTGAAAGGCTACTTAATATTGAAAATTGAGTTTTCTAAGCAGACTAAATAAGCAAATAAAACTCTTCCACTTGTGAGAGGTTGAATAATGAATGGGCACAGATTTAAAGTAATTGGCAATAGAAGAAATAGAAACATGAAAAAAATTCTTACGTAGCAAGTGGTTAAAATCTGGTCCACACTATCTGATAGTGTGATCAAGGCAAGTTGACTTGAGGCTTTCACGAGGGATTTGGATTATTATCTAAAAATGAAAAATGTTTAGGGTACCGGAAAGGGCAGAAGAATGGCATGAGATGAATTGTTTATTCAGGAGAGCCACAATTGACAAGGTGGGGCAAATCACCACCAACACCAGTCAACAATCAAATTATGTATTTCCCAGTCCTATATATCCATAAAATCTATGAATAACTTGTAGCCACTTTGAAAGTCAATGGATCGCGGTTCCAATTAGTGGCGGTGCAAACATGAGTATTTTCACTATGAAACAAATGCTTGTGGAACAGTTGCTCAATCAATTAAAGCAACCTCCTGGAGTGTCTGTAATATCACATACACCCACTCAATCTACCTGCCTCTGAAACCATCCCAACAGTTTTATAGTCATCAACCTGCCTTGTCCTTTCAAGGTTAACCTGTTATCTTTAACTATTTGCAAACACCTTATTCAAAACTGTACTGTGGATCACTCCAATGTTTTCATCATCATAATACTGAAATGGCTCTTATCAAAGTCACACTGACTCTCTATGTGGCTGTGACAAAGGAAAGTTATTCCTCCTTGTTCTTCTGAACGCAACCTTTTGACATGGTGGACAACATCATCTTCCTCCAATCCCTTTTCATTACTATCCAATAGATAGGGCAGCACACATCTGGTTTCCTGCTTATCTAACAAAATATACCTAAATAAGTACTTGGAACAGCTTCTATTTCTATCAGGGCCCCCTAACCTCTTGTGCTCCTACCGATGCTGCTCCCAAGACGTATCCTTCCTCTTCCGCCATCCCATTTCTCCTTTGCAAGTCTTCTTTTCATAATATCCTTTGCAACCACATGGTAAGTTTTCACAAGTATGCTGATGATACTCAGCCATTATCTTTCTTACTCCTCCATTGTGACTAAGTTATTGGATTCCTTATGTGACATCCAGTATTGAATGGACATAAATGTCCTCTGGTTAAAAAGTGGGAATCCATTATCTTTTGGTGTTGGTACAAATTCCATTCCCTTGCTACCAACTTTTATTCTGCTGTCTTAAAACTGTTGAGCTGAAAAAACTGTTTACTAGCTAGGTGTCATATCTGAGGTAGATTCTGATCACATATCTGTGGCACAACTAAGACAGCCCATTATCACTTTTCTATCAGTCTACTGTGCACCTATCGTGGCTCAGCAACTGCTGAAACCCTCATCCATGCCTTTCTTATCTGTAAACTTGATTTTTAAATTCAATTTTTAAAATTCATTTTGTGGATTGTGGGCATCACTGGTTGGCCAACATTCATTGCCCCTCCCTTGTTGCCCTTGAGAAGGAGGTGAGCTGCCTTCTTGAACTGCCGTTGTCCACCTGCTCTGGGTTGACCCAAAATGCCATTAGGGAGAGAATTCCAGAATTTTGACCCAACAACAGAGAAGGAATGGCAATATATTTCAAGTCAGGATGGTGAGTGACTTGGATGGAAACTTAAAGGTGGTGATGTTCCCATTTATCTGCTGCCTTTATACTTATGGATGGAAGTGATTGTGGGTTTGGAAGATGTTATCTGAGGATCTTTGGTGAATTTTTGCAGTGTATCTTGTAGATAATGCACACTGCTTCTACTGAGTGTTGGTGGTCGAGGGAGTGGATGCTTGTGGATGCGCTGCCAATCAAGCAAGTTGCTTTGTCCTGGATGGTGTGAAGCTTCTTGAGTGTTGTTGCGGCTGCAGTCATCCAGGCAAGTGAGGAATATTCCATCATACTTCTGACTTGTGCCATTTTTTTCTGAAGTAATAGATGGATAAAATGGAAGCTTTTGCTACAATGTACTTAAGTTTCCAGAAAGTATTTAATAAGGTGTCATATTAAAGGTTATTGTGAGAAATAAAAGCTGATTGAGTAGAGGATATATTGACATGAATAGAAGGTTGTCTAGCTGAGAGGAAACAGGACATAGCATAAATGGTTCATTTCCTGCTTTGCAAGTTTGAATTCGTATACTAGAGGAATCAATGTTTTCCATTTTTTCTAATAAATAACTTTGATGAAAGGACCGAAGGTACAGTTGTTAACTTTTGCTGATTGATGACAGAATGGTGTCTAAGAAAATAGGTTGTGAAGAGGAAAATAGGCTATAAGGGGATACGAATAGGTTAATTGAGCAGGCAAAGATCTGGGAAATGGTGTATAGGTGGGAAAATGTGAAATTGTCCATTTTGCAGGAAGAATAAAAAGTGGCTTTTTAACTCAGCCATGGTAATTACCAGCTTTCCTGACCAATTGTGGTACATGGGCAAGATAATGACCCATTGCAGTCTGTTGTTTCAACTTTGCTATTAGAAGGGATACTGCAAGGATCAAAAAGGAAATGTCCTGGAAGTGAGAGAATTAAACTAGCAAAGGGGAAAATGAAGAGTTATCATGTAAAGCCTTTTTCATTATTCCCAAATGCATCCCCAAAAATGTTGATATTATCTCAAATGATTCAAAGGGAAGACTTCTTTTTTTACATTGCCAGGATGGAGGTACCACTAACTCAGCCAGCAATTATAATATCATGAGACATAGGAGCAGAAATTAGGCCATTCAGCCCATCAGATCTGCTACACCATTCAACCATGGCTCAGAGGTTTTTCCTGTTTCTCCTACTTTCTCCCCATAACCCTTGATGGCCTTGATACTCAAGAACCTATCTACCTCTGTCTTAAATATACTCAATGACCTGGCCTCTGCAGCCTTCTGCGGCAATGAATTCCATAGATTCATCACTCTGGCTGAAGAAGTTTCTCTATACCTCCATTCTAAAAGGTCTTCCCTCTACTCTAATGCTGTGCCCTCGGGTCCTCGTCTCTCCTACCAATGGAAACATCTTCCCAACATCTACCCAATCCAGGCTATTCAATATTCTGTAAATGTAATTAGATTCCCCCCCTCATCCTTCTAAACTCCATCAAGTATAGACCCAGAGTCCTCAAACTTTCCTGATATATTAAGCTTTTCATTTCTGGGACTATTCTTGTGAACCTCCTCTGAACATGCTCTCAGATAGGGGGCCTAAAATTGCACACAATACTCCAACCATGGTCTGACTAGAGCTTAATACTTTATAAAAGTACACCCCTGCTTTTATATTCTAGTCCTCTCAAAATAAATGCCATCATTGCATTTGCCTTTCTAACTACTGACTTAACCTGCAAGTTCACCTTGAAAGAATCCTGGGCTAGAACTACCAAGTCACTTTGCACTTCAGACTTCTGAATTTTTTCCTCATTTAGAAAATACTCCATGCTTCTATCCTTCTGACCAAAGTGCATGACCTCACACTTCCCCATAGTGTATTCCAACTGCCACTTCTTTGCCCACTCCCTAACCTGTCCAAATCCTTCTGCAGCCTCCCTACCTCCTCAATGTTGCATGTCCCTCTACCTATCTTTGTCTCATCTGCAAACTTAGCCAGAATGCCCTCAGTTCCTTCATCTAGATCATTAATGTGTAAAGTGAAAGTTTGTGGTTCCTACACTGAGCCTTGTGGAACACAACTTGTCACCAGTTACCATCCTGAGACGGACGCTTTTATCCTTACCCTCTGCTTTACCGATCTGCCAAGCTTCTATCCATGCTAGCACCTTGGGCCCTTATCTTACTCAGTAGCCTCCTTTGCGTATCCTGTCAAAGGCCTTCTTGATGTCCAGATAGAGAACATCCATTGGCTCTCCTTGGTCTAACCTGCTCATTATTTCCTCAAGGAATTCTAGCAGATTTGTCAGGTATGACCTCCTCTTGATGAAACCATGTTGATTTTGCCCAATTTTACAATACATTTCCAAGTATTCAGAAATCTCATCCTTCACAATGGATTCCAGGATCTTACCCACAATTGAGTTAGGCTCATCAGTCTGTAATTTTCTGCCTTTTGCCTACTCTCTTTGAAAACAAGGGTGTCACATTAGCAATTTTCCAGTCCTCGGGGACCCTCCCTGATTCTAACAATTCCTTAAAAATCACCACTAACATCTCCACTATCTTTTCAGCTACCTTCCTTTCAACTCTGGGGTGTACACCATTTGATCCAGGTAATTTATCTACCTTCTGGCCATTCAGTTTTTCTAGTACCTTCTCCTTGATGATGACCACCATACTCAACTCTGCCCCTTCACTCACTCGTGAATTTTTAGGATATTACTCATGTCTTCCACCGTGAAGACTGACACGAAGTAATTATTCAGTTCCTCAGCCGTTTCCTTGTTCCCCGCTACTATATCTCATGCATCATTGTCCAGTAGCCTAATGCCAACTTTGCCTCTTTTTTGACTTTTGTATATTAAAGAAACTCTTACAGTCTTCCTTTATATTACTGGTTAGCTTACCTTCATACTAAATCTTCTCCCTCTTTATTTCTTTTCTTTTGTTGCCCTCGGTTGATCTTTGTAAGCTTCCCAGTCCTCTGCCCTTTGCTACATTACCTGCTTTCTTTTTTGCTTTTATGCAATCCCTCCTTCCCTTGTCAGCCATGGTTGCCTCATCCTTCCTGTACCTTGCTTCTTTTTCCTCAGGATGAATCTCTGCTGTGTCTCCTGAATTACTCACAGAAACTCCTGCAATTGTTGTTCCACTGTCTTTCCTGCTAAGCTCCTCTCCTAGTCAATTCTACCCAGCTCCTCCCTCATGCTTCTTAGTTGCCTTTATTCAGCTATAAAACCATTACCCACGATTCTATGTTCTCCCTCACAAATTGCAGAGTAAATTCAATCATATCATGATCACTGCCTCCTAAGGGTTCCTTCACCTTCAGCTCCCTTATCAAGTCTACCTCACTGCACAACACTAAATCCAGTATTGCTTGTTACCTAATGGGCTCCACCATAAGCTGCTCCAAAAAGCCATCTTGTGGATATTCAACAAATTCCTTTTTCTTGCAATCCACTATCAACCTGATTTTCCCAGTCCACCTACAAATTGAAACCCCCATGATCACTGTAATTTTGCTTTTCCTCCGCATTTCTTCTGTCTCCTGGTGTATCTTGTGCCTCCGCTCCTGACTATTGTTTGGACGCCAGTAAATAGCTCCAACTATGTTTTTGTTTTAACCTCAGTCTTATCCACACAGATTCTACACCATCTGACCTTACTTTGTTCCTTACCATTAATTTAATTCCATTTATTACCAATAAGTCAACCCACCCCCTCTGCCTACCTGCCTATCTTACTATCCACTTTAATTGCCCTCAGAAAGATGATTGTGAGCTGCCTTCTTGAACCACTGCAGTCCATGTAGTGTAATCACACACAGTGCTGAAGGATGGGAGTTCCAGACTTTTGGACCACTGAGTGAAGGAATGCCAAATATAGTTCATGTCAGCATGTTGTGTGGCTTGGAAGGAAAATTGCAGTTGGTGATATCCCCGTGTATCTGATGCTCTTGTCCTTCTAGGTGGTAGAAATCACAGGTTTGGAAGCATCCTTCGTATTCCTGCAAGGCATAAAACAAATGAAGTCGGGAGAATTATAAGCTAAATAGGCTCAGAGTTGGGAATAGCTGCAACTGTGTTGCTGGTCAAAGCACAGCAGGCCAGGCAGCATCTCAGGAATAGAGAATTCGACGTTTCGAGCATAAGCCCTTCATCAGGAATAAGAGAGAGAGAGCCAAGCAGGCTAAGATAAAAGGTAGGGAGGAGGGACTAGGGGGAGGGGCGATGGAGGTGGGATAGGTGGAAGGAGGTCAAGGTGAGACCTCCTTCCACCTATCCCACCTCCATCGCCCCTCCCCCTAGTCCCTCCTCCCTACCTTTTATCTTAGCCTGCTTGGCTCTCTCTCTCTTATTCCTGATGAAGGGCTTATGCTCGAAACGTCGAATTCTCTATTCCTGAGATGCTGCCTGGCCTGCTGTGCTTTGACCAGCAACACAGTTGCAGCTGTGATCTCCAGCATCTGCAGACCTCATTTTTTACTCAGAGTTGGGAATATGTGTAATGTCAGAGAGTAGCAACAAGACAAGCAAGGAAGGTACCAATAGGGGATATCAGACAGACCATGAAAAGAAGGAGTAGAAAGTACAAGTCTTAGAGTAAATCAGCAGATAAGCAGTTGCAAAAAGAATAACACTGAGCATTCAATCTATCTGAATGCACATAATGTTTGAAATGTAACAGATGAACTGAGCGCACAAATAAAAATAATATCTGGTAACCATTAAAATAACATAGCTGCAGGATGACATGGTATACTTGAATAATGAAAGGTGCAGGACATGCAGGAAGCTAGGAAAAGGTGGTGGTGTACTTTTGTTAGTTAATTACAGTGTAGTGTAAGCATATTAGCGCAATAGAGACTGATTACTTTAAGTTCAGGAAACCAGAATGTGGAAATGAGTTGGGGAGAGATGGGAAATGATAAAAGCAAGAGTTCACTCAACGAAGTGATATTCTGGTTCTCTCATGGGAACCGGACTTTTGGGTGAAGCATAACATTACTACTATAAGGGCTTGTCAGAAAGGCACAGTAGTAATCGTGGAAGATTTTAATATAAATGTAGACATGAAAAGTCAGATGGGCATAACCTAGATGAGACATTCAAATAATATTTTTGAGAGAGGTTCTTAGAGGAGCATGTTTGGTATCTAACTAGACACTTGGCTATACAAGAATAAAATCAAGAACTGCAGATACTGGAAATCAAAAGTCATGTTGTGGTCTTGACCACTCCTGCTTCCTCCTGCCACTTCCAATGCCTTCCTTTTTGATTTCTACAATTCATCGTAATTTCCAAGCTTTCCTCACTTTCATTAACCTCATTTCCTCCAAGATGTTCACCCCATTCCATTTTGGGTCCAAACCATCCAACTTTAGTTATATTTTCCATATACTCCATTTCGCAAGGCAATATTCCTGTTTCTTTTGAAACAAAGTCATAGCCTCCTTCAGAAGTCCACTTTTGATTACTGTTTCTTTGCAACGTATTGCAAAACATTTAACATCTTTAACATAGCTTTTTTTGTAACGTACTTGCGTGCATGATTGTCTTAAAACTGCAGGATCATATTCATCGATCAAATCTAATTTCCAAACTGCAGGTTAAAACCTGTACATCCAGATCTAAATACATATCGCTGTTCTTCTACTTTTCTCCATGTCTCTCCTTCACGTTCACCACTGTTGCCCATGAAATTCTCCACCGATTCTTCTGCTCCATAATCTCTTTCTTATACTTTTTATGTTTCCCTGAATCTTAGAAAAAAAGAGAGACAAATCAGACTTCATGAGCTTACCAGGATTCTCTTATATAAGAAGTGCGTAATAAAGTCCCACGGACTTTATCTAAAGTCCCACGGATAGAGAGCTAAGAACTGAAGAATTATGTTTTTACAGCCTATTAAAGAATGAGCTAACATATATGATTTTATAATTATATTTTATTGTAGTCTTAATTATTATTTATTTGAGATGCTCGCCATGAGATAGGTTTGCTAAGTACAAGAGTCTATTGAGTATGCTCAGTCCAATGTGTTAGAGAAAACCACTTACCAGTTGCTAGACAAGTTTTTATATTGAATAATTTATTCCATGTTAGGAATTGGTTACTGCATAACTAGTTACAGAGCGTTAAAATGATAACTATTTATACAGTCTGAAAAGAGCCTGAATGTTGGACCTTGTTCCTTTTGAGATCCTAAGCGTTCATCCTTCAAAATGGACCAGTTGGTTGAATCTTGCTCAGTTGTTCATTGACCAGTTGTTCACGAACGTTGTATAATTTAACACTTTCTCCATTTGAAGCAGGTTGAGATCAAGACAAGTGTTCCTTCTGTATTGCGAGTATTCTTGATTGTGGAAAATTTGTATGTGCTTTATAGTTTGGCATCCTTTTGTGTTAACAGGTTGCTTGGAGTGCACTTCTAATCTGAAATACTGTGCCTCCTGGACAATAATAGTTCCACTGTATATCTGATAACATGGTGATATTTCCCCAGTGTCTAACTTGAAATTGGTGCATTAACATAATTGCAAGCTTCCCAAAATGGAAGTTTAAATCAGCTATTTACTAAAGAAACACTGTCGGTTTTGTTTTCTGTTGCAGACTATCCTACTTTTGTTAACCTCTTTGTATGTGTGTGTACCTATTTGATTTCTTGCTTTGCTGTGACAAAGTGCTTTTTCAGCACATTTCCGACAGTTACCTTTTCTGCTACAGGTAAAACATTCACTGCTAGTAGCTGTGCACTTTCTGGGAGGCTTCTTTGTACCATAGTGATCACAATGAGCATCTGGTATCTATCCTAACTCCTATCAGTTACTATTATTACTTGCTTACATGTGTCTTTTGTGATTTTATTTTAGCCTCAAGAACTGAGTGGGTCCTATTGAACTGCTGTGTCAAAGTTGATCTTACCCGCTTGGGATTGATCTTTGCTACTTAAAGTTTCTGCTGTTTCATCATCTGAGTGACTTTCTGTAAAATCAAATATTTCTTTGACTGTAATAAATCTGAGAAAAACCTATCAACAAGTCTGACAATAATTCTGACTTTAAATCTCCAGAGTTACACTTTTCCACTAATCTGTAATGATCATCAATGAAATTATCTGTGGGTTCCCTTGGATGCTGAAGTCTTCCTTGTGTTTCAAGAATTTTATTTGCTTTGTTATTAAAATAATTGTTAAGGCTTTCACTATGTCTTCAAAAGTATATGTTCTTTCTTTTACACCTTGACAAGCTACAATGTCATCAGTTATACTCCCAATTGATTGTGTGCATATGAGTGCTTAATTAGCTTTTGATTTAATATCTACTTTGGAAGCTATTTTGTATTTTAACAATTGTTTTCTCCAAAATATTTAATAGTGTTCTAGGTGGCACATCTCTGAAATTAATTCTTACTGGCAGTACTATTTATAATTCCATGTCTTCCTGAAGTAATAATTTATTTTCCTTGCTTAAAAAGCTTTTAATATCCAGTAATGAGTGCTGCTGTACTGGAAGATTTTACCATATTTTGCAACTTGCACATAGACCCCTGCTTTCTTATGGCCAAAATGGAGGATCCCTGCCTTTTAATGGCCAATATGAATAATTCCTTCCTTTCTGGTGACTTCACCGGATTTATCCCACTGTTGGTAGCTTCCTATTTCCTTAATGGTTTTACTGAATGTACCCCACTGCTTGCAGCTTTAAGCATGATGCCTGCTGTAAGTACGGTTTTAAATGATTCATGCTATCTACAGCTTTAAGAGATATATTCCACTTTTTAAACATATTTTTCTGGATGATTCCTGCTTGCTGCAGTTTAATAAATGCTTTCCACTTTTGACATAGCGTTAACAATATCCTTTTTTCATTAGCTCATTCATCTCCTGATCTACTGTTGTGTTAATTCTGGCTTTGTGACATCCTTAGCTCTTTGACATGCGTTTAAATCTTACTTCTGTGGCTCTTGATTTCCCTTGCTGTAGCTGTGCCTCATGGGTCCCCCTGCTTTAGTGCCAATACTCAATTTGAGCTGGAAGTATTCACCTGTCTTTCTACTTTCCCAACCTGTATTCTGGACTATTTTTAGAAGTTTTCCCTTGCCCACCAGAGATTTTAACTTTACTCACAGAACCTCTCATCCATCCACTCACCAACTGAATCCCAACTTCAGACTCCTCCTATTGTAATACAGTCTGTCTCTCCTTTAGAGTTACTATTCTCCAGGATTTCCTAACTGTCCTACCACAGCATATCCTTTTTCAGGTCAAAAATGCAACTGATTGGATTTCTCCCGGGTTGAAGCGGGTTTCTTCTGTAGGATTCTTTAATTTTCAGCAACTCTTCATTAGTAACTGGCTGTATGAGTAGGCGAGTTAAACTGTTTGTAGATCTCACCACTGCTCATCATGTTGTATCACAGCTAAATGAAATCCTTGCAACGACTTATTATATTATATGTATAGTTAAACTGAATTTGCACATCACAATTGGGCAAGTTTGTTGCCAGTATTCTTTATAAATGTTGGTATTTCCTGGGCCTGCTAAGTCTGGAGCAGTAGAGGAAAACAACTTGCTGGTGTAACTAAAAGAAGTTCTTCTATTGAACAATAAGCAATTTATTGCTTCAGGTTGCATTGATATTATAACAAAAAAATATGAGAAGGACCTGGATAATGGGTTTTGCTCGATATTCCTTCATGTCAGTGCACCTGTACAACCATTCAGAGGGTCCATGCATGCCAATTAATGTGATTTTCCCACTGTCACACAGTAACTTTGAAGGTCTGTGTAGAAGAGAAAAGCTTGGAGGGTTTTACTTCTTCAAGATCTTCAGGTGTTCTGCCCACTGTCCATATGTTATCATAGAAAGTGGTGTATATTTCTCTGTATTTATCCTTTCAGATTCTTGGACCCTTGTACATTATTATAATACTTTATAGAACACTGTACAAGTTTTGGACTGCTGTATTTTCTGATTGATTAAAACTTGTAAAAAAGAATAATAAATCAAGTGTATTTTTCACTTCTCAGACTTCTTTCCCCACACCTTCACACCACCCCATATGGCTTTAAATTCTAGTAGACTTTGACAAGTGTGTTTCTGAATGCCAAGAAATGCCATTTCTTTTTTGCTTTTTAATTGAGCCTATTGATCAGAAGAGTGTAATTGTTAAAATATTTCAGGGTTCCCCTGACTTGTATTTTAACTTCAACACAGAATCAGCATGCCATTGAAGTGCCTTCTCTGGTTATTTATTTGTGAGTAATTCAGACAAAATATGATCCTGCAGTTTTATGACAATCATCAGCTGTTGATGTTTGCCACACACTTGCCCAGCTGCACATACTTGGACAGGGGAGAAGTAAATCAGGCAGTAGCTACAGAGTGGCGCCACTTTATGCTTGATAGATTAACTCAGCTGACAATCAACATGACCATGCAGCTAATTAATGTGTTCCTACGGCAGTCTTGTGGTCTGAAACCACTTCAGGAATTTTTGTACTTGATTTATTTTAGTGCAAGATAATGTTTGGTATCCTGTAAAATTCATTTATATCTATGGTAAGATAATTTTCCCTTTCTTTTGTCATAACTAAAACATAAACATTCACCAATATCAGGTCAGCGGTATGGTTGAGTTGCACCTTTAGAATGCTTTAGTGGTTCCGCGTGCTCTGATGTGGGATTTAAAAGCATTCACAATCTATTCCATATTATATTTGTGTGTTACAGATTTGCCATTTGATTGATAAGTTATCCTTATGCCTAACTTCAACAGGCTGTTGACTGGATAGCACAAACTACACTGTAAGTTGTTACATGTTTAGATAACTGAGCCTGTCATCTTTTTTAATATTAGGAAAATGAAAATGACGGCACCTGCCTTTTCTTGACATCATGAGCTTTATGCTGAGCCTTCTTTAATTACCCCAGAGATGCAATCTGAGCACACCTTAAACCCGGTTTCCTGCTATATTGGAATTGTACCAGAGTGGGTACTGAGCCAAAGTGTGAGACAATGGTTTGAATGGTTTTAAACTGCTTTGTTTCAATAAAGTCTAAAATCAAATTGAGATTTTACTGTACAGCTACATTGAAAGGAATAGCCAGGCTCTGTTTTATTTTTCATCATACCTGGTCACCAGACATTTCAAAGCAATCAGAAGCCAATGAAATGGAGTTGTTTGAAATGTGGGAAACACCACAGCCAATTTGCTTACAGCAAACTTCCATGAACAGCAATATGACCAGATTTGTTTTGTAATGTTGATTTTAAGGGATGAATAGAGCACTGACTAGAACACTGAGTATAATTTCACTGTTCTTCTTCAGATAGTGCTTAGGGATCTTTATATTCACCTGAGAGGATGACAAAGTTTATCTGTAACATTTCACCCAAGAGACAGTAGCTCCAACAGTGCATTATTGCCAAAGTACTGCACTGGAGTGTCAGTTTTGATTATTGTGCTCAGGTCCAGGAGTGAAAATTTAAACCTAGAACCCTCCGACTCAGAAGTGAGAGTGCTACCAGTTGAGCCACAGCTACATTATGTTACCACTATTAATAATGTAGAAACATAGCAGTATGCCATTCAACCCCATGACACTGCTCTGCCATTTCATATGATCATGCTGATCATCAAAGCTTAATACCCTAATTCCACCTTCCCCTCATATACCTGATCCCTTTAGCCACAAAAGTCATGTTTATCTCCTTCTTGAAAACACAAGGTTTTGATCTCAACCACTTTCCGTTGTTGTAATTTCCACAGGCTCACCACTCTCTGGGTGAAGACATTTCTTCTCATCTCAGTCCTAAAAGATTTTTCACTTTATCCTGAACAATGAACCCTAGTTCTGAACTCCCCTCTCAACAGGAAAATCCTTTCCGGATCAAACCTGTTTAATTAGAATTTTGTAAGTGTTTACAAGGACCTCACTATATCTTCTAAACTCCAGTGAATATAATCCTAACAGACTTGATCTCTCCTCACATGTCAGTCCTGCCATTCCCCGGTGTCAATTTGATAAACCTTCGGTGGACTCCCTTTACAGCAAGAACTTGCTTCCTCAGATAAGGAGACCAAAACTGCACACAATATTCCAGTTGTGGGCTCACCAATGCTCTGTATAACTGTAGCAAGAATCCTTGCTCCTGTACTCAAATCCTTTCACTGTGAAGGCCAACATACAGTTCGCTTTTTTGAATGCCTGCTGAACCTGCACAATTACTTCAGCAACTGGTACCTGAGGACATCCTGGTCTCATTGAATATTCCTGTCTCTCAACAGCCATTCAAATAAATAAACTACCTTACTATTTTTGCTACCAAAGCAGATAACCTAGCATTTATCTACAGTACACTACATTTGCCATGCATTTGTTCACTCATTCAATCTGCCCATATCACACTGTGATACAGAGTTATTGTCTTAGAGATGTATAGCATGCAAAGAGATCCTTCCATCCAACTTGTTCATGCTGACCAGATATCCTAAATGAATCTAGTCCCATTTGCCAGCACTTGGCATGCTTTCCTGAATTGGACAGTGGAAGAGAGGATTAGCAAAATTATTCTGGACAGGAATGAAAGGAACAGGATGGTCATTATGGGGGACTTTAACTTCCCCAACATTGAATGGAAATGCTATAACTCTAGTACGTTGGATGGATCAGTTTTTGTCCAATGTGTACAGGAGGCTTTTTTGACATAGTATGTCGAAGAGTCGACAAGAAGGGAGGCCACACTGGATCTGGTGCTTGGTAATGAACCAGGCCAGGTTTTTGATTTAGTTGTCGGTGAGCACTTTGGAGAGGGTGACCATAATTCAGTTACGTTTAGTTTAGCGATGGAAAGGGATAGGTACATGCCACAGGTCAAGAGTTATCAATGGGTCAAGGGCAATTATAATGCAATTAGGCAATAATTAGGATGCATAGAAGGGGGTAGCAAAATGCAGGGGATGCAGACAATGAAAATGTAGAGCTGGTTTAAGGAACAGATATTGTGTGTCCTTGATAAGTATATTCCTGTCCGGCAAGGAGGAAGTAATAAGGTAAGGGAACTGTGGTTTACTACAGAAATTGCATCTCTTGTTAAGAAGAAGGAGGAGGCTTATGTGTTGATGAGGCAAGATGGTTCAGATGAGGCAATGGAGAGTTACAGATCAGCTAGGAAGGATTTATAGAGAGAGTTAAGAAGAGCAAAGAGAGGACACGAGCAGAATTTAGCAAATATAATAAAGGAGAACCCTAAAGCTTTCTGTAGGTATGTGAGGAATAACAGGATGATTTGGGTAGGAATAGGGCCAGTCAAAGACAGAAGTGGGAAGTTGAGTGTGGACCCTGTGGAAATCAGAGAGATGCTAAATAAACATTTCTCATTGGTTTTCACTCAGGAAAAGGAGAATGCTGTACAGGAGAAGAATGAGGTACGAGAAAGGATCGAGGTTAGTTACGAATAGGTGTTATCAATTCTAGAAGGAGTGAAAGTAGACAAGTCCCCTGGGCCGGATGGGATTTATCTGGGGATTCTCTAGGAAGCTAGGGAGGAGATCACAGAGCTGTTGGCTTTGATATTTGAGTCGTCATTGTTTACAGGTTCAGTACCAGAGGACTGGAGGATTGCTGTGCCCTTGTTCAAGAAGGGCAGCAGAAATGACCCAGGTAGTTATAGAGCAGTGAGCCTTACTTCTGTTGAAGGAAAGGTTTTGGAAAGGATTATAAGAGATAAGATTTATAATCATACAGCAAGCAACAATTTGATTTCAGATAGTCAACATGGTTTCGTCAAGAGCAGGTCGTGTCTCACAAATCTCATTGAGTTTTTTAAGAAGGTGACCAAGCATGTAGATGAGGGTAGGGCAGTTGATGTGGTATACATGGACTTCAGTAAAGCCTTTGATAAGATTCCACATGTTAGGCTGTTGGAGAAAATGCAGAGGCATGGAATTGAGGGTGATTTAGCAGTTTGGATTAGAAACTGGTTTCTGAAAGAAGGCAGTGAAGGGTGCTTGATGGAAAATATTCAGCCTGGAGTCCAATTACTAGTGGTGTGTCATAAGGATCTGTTTTTGGGACCACTGCTGTTTGTCATTTTAGTAAATGACTTAGACACAGGCGTAGGTGGATGGATTAGTAAATTTGCAGGTGACACTAAAGTTGGTGGAGTAGTGAACAGTTTGGAAGAATGTTACAGGTTGCAGGGGGACTTGAATAAACTGCAGAATTGGGCTGAGAGGTGGCAAATGGAATTCAATGCAGCTAAATGTGAGGTGATGCACTTTGGGAAGAATAACAGGAAGGCAGAATATTGGGTCAATGGAAAGATTCTTGGTAGTGTGGATGTGCAGAGGGATCTTTGAGTCCATGTACGTAGATCCCTGAAAGTTGCCGTCCAGGTGGATAGTGTTGTTAAGAAGGCATACGGTGTGTTAAGTTTCATTCATAGAGGGATTGAGTTCCGGAGCTGCCATGCCATGCTGCAACTATACAAAATGCTAGTGCAGCCACACTTGGAATATTGTGTCCAGTTCTGGTCCCCATATTTCGAGAAGGACGTGGAAGCATTGGAAAAGGTGCAGAGGAGATTTACCAGGATGTTGCCTGGTCTGGAGGGAAGGTCTTATGATGAAAGGCTGAGAGACTTGTGTCTTTTCTCATTGGAAAGATGAAGGCTAAGAGGGGATTTGATAGAGACATACAAGATGATCAGAGGATTAGGTAGGGTAGACAGTGAAAGTCTTTTTCCTAGGATGATGATGTCAGCTTGTATGAGGGAGCATAACTACAAATTGAGGGATGATAGATTTAAGACAGATGTCAGAGGCAGTTATTTATGCAGAGAGTGGTAAGGACGTGGAACGCCCTACCTGCTAAGGTAGTCAACTCAGCCACATTAGGGAGATTTAAACAATCCTTAGATATTACAAGGATGATTTTGGGGTAGTGTAAGGGGTCGAGCTGAGAATAGTTCACAGGTCAGCGCAATATCAAGGGCCAAAGAGCCTGTTCTGAGCTGCATTGTTCTATGTTCTAAACTCTTCCTATTCATATACCCATCCAGATGTCTTTTAATGTTGTAATTATACCAGCCTCCACCACGTCCTCTGGCAGCTCATTCTGTACACACACCACCCTTTGCATGAAAAGGTTGCCCCTTAGGTCCCCTTTAAATATTTCTCTCCTGACCTTAAACCTAACACCTCTAGTGCTGGACTCCCCAACCCAGGGAAAAGACCTTGTTTATCTACCCTATCCATGCCCCTCATGATTTTATAAACCTCTATAAGGTCACCCCCTCAGCCTCCAAAGCTCCGGGAAAACAATCCCAGCCTATTCAACCTCTCCCTATACCTCAAATGCACCAACTCTGGCAACATCCTTGAAAATCCTTTCTGAGCCCTTTAAAGTTTCACAACATCCTTCTGATAAGAGGGAAAACAGAATTGCGCTCAATATTCCAGAAGTGGCCTAACCAATGTCCTGTAGTCACAATATGACCTCTCAATTCTTATACTCAATGCTCTGACCAATGAAGGCAAGCATACTAGACGTCTTCTTCACTATCCTATCTACGTGAGATTCCACTTTCAAAGAACAATGAAAATACACTCCAAAGTCTCTTTGTTCAGCACAACTCCCCAGGACCTTTCCATTAAGTACATAAGTCCTGCCCCTGATTTGTCTTTCCAAAATGCAGCACCTCACATTTATCAAAATCAAATGCCAACTACCACTCCTTGGCCCATTGGCCCATCTGAGCAAGATCCTATTGTAATCTGAGGCAATCTTCTTTGCTTTCCAATTTCAGTGTCATCTGCAAACTTACTAACTATACCTCCTATGTCCATGTCCAAATCATTTATTTAAATGATGAAAAGCATTGGACCCAGCACCAATCCTTATGGCACACCACTGGTCACAGACCTCCAGTGTCATCTCCAGTCTGAAAAGCAACCTTTCACCACTACCCTCTTCTACTTTCTCCCCAGTTCTGTATCCAAATGGCTAGTTCTCTCCATATTCCATGAGTTCTAACTTTCTAACCATTCTATCATGAGGAACATTGCCAAAAGCCTTACTGAAGTCTATATAGATTACATCCACTGCTCTGCCCTCATCATTCCTCTCCGTTACTTCTTCAAAAAAACACAATAAAGTCAGTGAGACATGATTTCCCGTGCACAAACCTGTGTTTACTATCCCTGTCCAAATATATGTAAATACTGTCCCTCAGGATTCCCTCCAACAACTTGCCCACCACCAATGTCAGGCTCACTAGTCCATAGTTCCCTAGCTTTTCCTTACCACCTTCCTTAAATAGTGGCACTACGTTAGCCAGCCTCCAGTCTTCTGGCACGTCACCTGAGACTATCGATGATGCAAATATCTCATCCAGGGGTCCAGCAATCTTCCCTAGCTTCCCACAGAATTATAGGGTACATCTGGTCAGGTTCTGGGAATTTATCCACCTCTATGCATTTCAAGACATCCAGTGTCACCTCCTCTGTAATATGGATATTTTTCAAGATGTCACCATCTATTTCCCCACATTCTGTGTCTTCCATGTCCTTCTTAACAGTAAACACTGATGCAAAATCTGCAGTTCCACATATAGGCTGCCTTGCTGATCTTTGAGGGGTCCTATTCTCTTCCTAGTTACTCTTTTGTTCTTAATGTATTTATTAAATCGCTTTGGATTCTCCTTTACCCTATCTGCCAAAACTGTCTCCTGTCCCCTTTTTGCTCTCTTGGTTTCCTTCTTAAGGAAACTCTTCCTGCCTTTATACTCTTCTAAGGATTCACTCCATCTCTGCTGACTATATCTGAGATATGCCTCCTTCTTTTTCTTAATTGAAACCTCAATTTCCCTGGTCATTCAGCATTCCCTAGGTCTACCAGCCTTGCCTTTCATGTTAATAGGAATGTACTTCTTTGCATCCTCTTCATAGATTAGCCTTCCGTCCTGATTTGAGTCATAAACAAATTTTGAGATATTACATTTAGTTACCTCAGCTGTGAACAAATGGGCAAATGGGCTGAGGAGTGGTAGGTGGAGTTTAATTTAGATAAATATGAGTGCTGCATTTTGCCGAGGCAAATCATGGCCGGATTTATACTCTTAATGGTAAGGTCCTGAGGAGTGTTGCTGAACAAAGAGACCTTGGGTGCCTTCATAGTTCCTTGAAAATGGGGTCGCAGGTGGACAGGATAGTGAAGAAGCCATTCAATATGTTTGCCTTTATTGGTCAGTGCATTAAGTATGGGAGTTGGGAGGTCATGTTTTGTTGTACAGCACAATGGTTAGGCCACTTTTGGAATACTGTGTGCAATTCTGGTCTCCCTGCTATAGGAAGGATGTTATGAAACTTAAAAGGCTTCGGCAAAGATTTGCAAGGATGTTGCCAGGGTTGGAGGATTTGAGCTGGCGGGAGAGGCTAAATAGATTGGGGCTCTTTTCCTTCCAGCATCACAGGTTGAGGGGTGGCCTTGCAGAAGTTTATAAAATCATGAGGGGCATGGATAAGGTGAATAGCGAAGACTTTTTTCCTCAGGATAGGGGACTCCAAAACTAGGGAGCATAGGTTTAAGGCCAATGGGAAAAGATTCAAAAGGGACCTAAGGGGCAACCTTCTCATGCAGAAGGTAGTATATGTATGAAATGAGCTGCCAAATGAGATGGTGGAGGCTAGTATCATTACAACATTTAAAAGGCATCTGCTTGGTTACATGAATAGGAAGGTTTAAGGGGGATGTGGTCCGAATGTTGTAAAATAGAATAAGATGAATTTAGGATATCTGGTCAGCACAGATGAGTTGGACTGAAGGATCTATTTCTATGCTGTAATTCTCTATGTATGTAACTAAATCAATAATATATGTTTTGAATAGCTGGGTCCTAGTACCCATCTCTGTATATCCTTCTAATCAATGCCTATCATTCTGAAAGGAAGATTAGATCACTGAGTAGATTGTACATTTAAGATCATTTGCATTAAATCAAAAATGGCTGTGTAATTTTAGCCTAAATTAGAACATAGAACATGGAACAGTACAGGCTCTTCGGCCCTCGATGTTGTCCTGACCTTTGAACATGGAACAGTACAGCACAGTACAGGCTCTTCGGCCTTCGATGTTGTCCCGACCTTTTATCCTACTCTCAGATCAAACTAAGCTAAATACCTTTCATTTTACTATCATCCATGTCCCTATCTCCAAGAGCCACTTAAATGTCCCTAATCTATCTGGATCTACTACAACTGCTGGCAGTGGATTCCATGCACCCATCACTCTCTATGTAAAGAACCAACCTCTGACATCTCCCCTAAACCTTCCTCTCATCACCTTAAAATTATGCCCCCTTGTGATAGCCATTTTCACTTGGGGAAAAATTCTCTGGTTATCCACTCTATCTTACCTCTATCAAGTCACCTCTCATTCTTCTTCACTCCAATGAGAAAAGCCCTGGCTCCCTCAGCTTTCCTTCATAAAACACGTCCTCCAGTCCAGTCAGCAAGCTGGTAAATCTCCTCACACCCCCTCTAAAGCTTCCACATCCTTCTGATAATGAGGCGACCAGAGCTGAACACAGTATTCCAAGTGTGGTCTAACCAGGGTTTTATAGAGCTGAGCATAACCTTATGGTGCTTAAATTCAACCTCCCTGCTAATGAAAGCCAACATACTGTACGCCTTATAAACAACCCTATCAACTTGGGTGGCAACTTCGAGGGATCTATGGACTCATGTCCTCCCAAGACCTCCCTGTTGTTCCATACTGCCAAGAATCCTGCCTTTAACCCGGTAATCTGAATTAAAATTTGACCTTCCAAAATAAATCACTTCTAACTTTTTCAGGTTGAACTCCATCTGCCACCCCTCAGCCCAGCTCTGCATCCTGTCAATGTCCTGTTACAACCCACAATAGCCCTCCACACTATTCACACCTCTTCTAACCTTCATGTCATTGGCAAAATTACTAACCCAGTCTTCCACTTCCTCATCCAAGTCATTTATGAAAATAACAAAGAGCAGAGTTTCCAGAGATCCCTGCATAACGCCACTGGTCACCAAGCTCCAGGCTGAATACTTTTCATCTACTACCCACTCTGCCTTCGATGGGACAGCCAATTCTGTATCCAGTCAGCCAAGTGTCCCTGTATTCCATGCCTCCTTTCTGAATGAGCCTACCATGGGGAACCTAATCAAACACTTTGCTAAAATCCATATGTACGACATCCAATCCTCTACCATCATCAATGTGTTTTGTCACATCGTCAAAGAATTCAAAAAGCCATGAGGCATGACCTGTCCCTCACAAAGCCATGCTGACTATTTCTAACCAAACTTCAATAATTTGCGCACCACCAACGTAAGACTGACTGGTCTATAATTCCCGGGGTTATTCCCTATTCCCTTTCTTGAACAAAGGAATAATATTTGCCATCCACCAATCATCTGGTACTACTTCAGTGGACAGTGAGAACGCAAAGGTCATCATCAAAGCAGCAATCCCTTCCCTCACTTCCTGTAGTAACCTTGGGTATAGCCCGTTTGTCCCGGGGGCTTATCTATCCTCATGTTTTTTCAAAATTTCCAGCTCATCCTCCTCCTTAACATCAACCTGTTTGAGCATATCAGCCTGCTTCATGCTGTTTTCACAAAAGACAAGGTCCCTCTCACTAGTTAATGCTGAAACAAGGCATTCATTAAGGACCTTCACTACCTCCTCTGACTCTGAGCACAAGTTCCCTCCCTGATATCCCTTATCAACCTTACCCTCACTCTGGCCATCCTTTTGTTCTGCACATAAATGTAGAATGCCTTAAGGTTTTTCTTAATCCTACTTGCCAAGGCTTTTTCATGCCCCCTTCTTGCTCTTCTAAGTTCATTCTTCAGTTCCTTCCTGGCCACCTTGTAACCCTTTAGAGCCCTATCTGATCCTTGCCTCCTCAACCTTAAGCAATCTTCCTTCTTCCTCTTGACTAGATGTTCCACATCTCTTGTCATCCAATGTTCCTTCACCCTTCCATCTTGTGCCTCAGTGGGACAAACCTATCCAGCAATCACAACAAGTGCTCCCTAAACAATCTCCATATTTCTGTGTGCATTTCCATGACAATATCTGTTCCCAATTTATGCTCCACAGTCCCTGCCTTATAACGTAATTCCCTCTCCCCCAATTAAATACTTTTCCACACCTTGTGCTCCTATTCCTCTCCATGTCTCTATTCAAGGTCAGGGACTTGTGATCACTATCACTGAAATGCTGTCCCACCTAGAGATCTAATACCTTATCTGTTCGTTGCCAAGTACTCAATCCAATATGGCCTCCCCTCTCATCGGCCTATTGTGTCAGGAATCCTTCATGGACACACCTGACCAAAGTCTCCATTCAAACTATTCGCATAAGGAGGTTCCAATCAATATTTGGGAAGTTGAAGTCACCCATGACAACAACCTTAATACTTCTGAAATCTGCCTCCCAATCCGTTCCTCCATGTCTCTGTTTTCTATAGAAACCCCCGCACCCAATGAGATGACTGTTCTGTTCCTGTTTCTGACTTCCACCCACACTGATTCAATAAACAAATCCTCCTCAATGACCTCTCTTTCTGCAGCTGTGACACTATCCCTGATCAGCAATGCCACTCCCCACCCCACCCCTCTCTTAACCTCCCTCCCTGTTCCTTTTGAAACAGCTAAACACTGGAACATCCAACAACCATTCCTGATTTCTATTGTATGTTAGATCTCTGATTTTCTCATTTAACACATATTAAGTGGGTAATTTCATCAGCAGAATTTTTTTTAAGAATCAAAGCATTCCAAGCAATTATGTTTTTAGCTTCCTCCCAGCTTTTCCTGTTTTTAAAAACATGTTGTTTTAAAATTCAAATTACATTATTTCATCTCAAAGGCAGTTAAGAGGAAGAGTCATATACCCCTTTAATGCCAACAGTAAAGTTGTTTTTTTTAATTTCACACTGCTTCCTACCTAATTATAGACCAAACATGTTGACCTGCCGGTCAGGTCGTGCCAATTGGAGACAGAAGCCACTTGTGTTCCCATATAATTTCTGTGATGAAAAGAACTCCAAAATGATTCCCACACCATTCTGAAATAAAAAGAATCAAACCATCTGGGACTCAAGATCCTCTAAAATATTAAAAATCTTTCTGACAAGCATCTGTGGTGAATGTGACATCGGATGAAGCACCCCCACAGACTGTGAAAATTGTATTGCAACAGAGATGACATTTAAATTAGATCCTTCATTGCCTGCAATAGTATTATCAGACAAATTATGAATTTGTCCATATAAAATGTATGCAGATTAGAATTGTGTGGCTCCAGGCCAGCAAGAAGGGTCAATTTTATTTGCTGTTGGCCTGCAGCTGCATGTTGTTGAGAGAAATGCATTTAAGCACTGACTTATACATTGCAACTTGTCCTGATTTAGTGCCTTTCACTTTTGTGACATGAAGACAAAACAGTCTACCCACAAAACATAGGATCACAAGGGTGCAGCTTAAATTGCAGAGGTGTTGAGAGCTGTGGAGAGATATTTACTGGAAGAAACAGCAGCGAATAATTAAAAACTTTAGTCTGAAATGAATTATTTGATCAGTCAAAATAGCTTTGAACTTTACAGTCTCTGGTCCTGGAGAGATGAAAGGTGATCTGGGACAGAATTGGAATGTCTTTCACTGGCAAAATTATGACACAGCCACAAAGTTAGACAGTAAACCTGAATAAGCAAGTACTGCAATGCTATTAGCAGCATGGAATAAAGATTGTCACAAGATGTATTGCACCCTACACCTTGTTGAGAAGCAGAAAAGCAAAACTACAAAAATAGTGAAAGCCTTGAAGACTCATTTTTAATATTCTACTACTGCCATTTATGGGACATATTTAACATCAGAGCTCAGGAGAGGGGAAGAATATTGATCAGGATGTTAGTCCACTGAATCATCTAGCTAAATCTTTATGAATTTGGGTAAGCAAAAGATGATCGAATCAAAAAGAATAGGAAAAATGTATCCCAGGAATAATATATCCCATCATTAATTTTCTTGAAAGGTATTTATCTTTCAGCAAATGTGCTATCAATATGTGCAGAGGTACACAGGTGGTCAACTATCAGCTAGAATGTAACAAGGGGAGAACAAATGAGGCTTTGTACTATTCTGAGATTCAGTTCCAGCCACCAAAACAAGACCTTGGAAGTATAAATGCAAGTGTTTTGATGGAAAAAAGCAAAGCAAGCCAATGAAGATGGCTGCTAAAAGAAGTTTAATGATTCAAATCAGTCTACATCAGAGAATAGGTATGCACTTTTAGGTCTCAAGATGGTAAATAGTTTGTAACTGTTAGATTGATGCCCACAGCAGGAGTGCATCAGATGAATACAGTGTCAACTAGACACCAGCATTCCTTGCAACATCACGAGCTTTACAGATCTGTGTAAAGTAGCTCAAGATGGTAATCCAAAATGAAACTATTAAAGGTAAAGTTGAAGCTAAAAGGTGAAATGATGCTCATCATGAGGACAAACAAAATTGAGAGATCATTGCAATGGAGGAAGAAAGAATATATGCAGATCCGGATAGTAGTAAGTAAAATTTAAGCATCTGAGCTAAATAAGCCTAAATTCTGTATATTCCAGGAAAAAATTGCAGTGTTTCACAGTGCACAAAGCAATTGGCTACTGAACAGATGCTAAGAAATTACAATGATGTTTTCACAGGTCTTGACAGTATTGACAGCAAAATGACATTTTCCTGATAGGATGACAGTTTAAATGGAAAGGCAGAGACCAACAGATTTGAAAGCGATGCAATGGTTTGTTGGATTTATGAATTCTTTAGTGAAGTTCCTGCCTAATGTCACATGATAGTATGAATCTCTACACAAGCCCACTGCAAAGGGTATTCAGTGATATTGGTACACAGCACTGTCTTGTTCTCAGGCACTATCATGGTAATAATACAATCAGTGTGAGTCCAACAGATAGGATTTGGAGTAAGAACAACCAATTGAGCTTGCATCCAGGGCATTAATGCAAACTGAAAGACAGTTCCCAGAACAAGAACATCATCGTAGTATTGACTAGATACCATAACAAATTGCCACAAACAGTTCATGCATATATCTTAAGAAGACACACGTGCTTTAAAAATGATGTACACAATGCATGTGCAGGGGCTGGCAGAAGAGCCATCCACCAGAATTTAAATCTATATTGATTGTCACTTGAAGGAAATACTGAGGGTGTCAGGAGAACAGAATATACTCTGACATCATCTGCCACGACCATTGACCAAGTTGGCCAAGTCCTCAAGGACATAGTTACTACACTAGCTGATGAATAATCCAAAAGATAGAAAAATATTCGTGACTTTATCCTCTCTAAACTGCCTAGTATGGATGCCTCTATACATAATATTATTGGTTGGAGAGACCCCACACATTCTTTGTGGGAAACATGCCTTATCTTTCCTTTAAGGGTACAACATAGTTGTATTGTGCCCTTAAAGGAAAGATAAGGCATGTATTGTGTTGTAATGCCACCATGTAAAATAGATCTGCTTGAAATCCATCTATCAGCTTTAGACTGGGCATTTCAGAAATTCACCAAATCTCCTAAGATAGACTCTTGCAAGCTAATAACTTCTGCTGGCAGCAGATACATGGGAACACCACTACCTACAAGTTCCCCTCCAAGTTACTCACTGGCCTGACTTGCAAAAGTCCTAGAAGTTCCTCCCTACACTAAATTAACTGCAGCAGTTCAAGAAACAGCTCACCATTGTCTTAAAGGGCAACTCAGGATGTGAAAAGCTGCCTAGTTTTTGTTTAAAGTACTTCATAAAAGTAACAAATATCCATATGACATTCATTTGAAATCCAACCTTTAATAATTATAGTTGTATGTATTTATGTGCAGAATAGCTCAGTTGACTGGAAGACTGGTTTGTGATGCAGAGCAACAATAACAGTGAGTTCAATTCCCACATTATATGAGATTACCATGAAGGACTCTCCTGCTCAATCTCTCCCCTCATCTGAGATGTGGTGGCCCTCTGGTTAAACCACTGCCAGTCATCTCTCACTCTGTCATGAGGGAGCAGCCCTGTGGTGTAGTAAGACTATACCTTTGTCATCCCTGGAACATTGGTCATTTGGAAATTGATAAAATAGGACCTGACAAGTGACAGGCTAGTCAGCTGCCTGGAGATTATGTTCTGTCCATCATAGTTTACTTTTCAGGTGGTTCTTCCTAAATGCTTGTACATTTCACTTAACATAGAATGCTAGCATTTGTTTGCTTACTTTTCCATCCAGTCAGGAGAATGCAGCTTAAGTATTGTTTGTGAAATTTCTCTTGAGCTCTTATGTATTGCTGAAACATAGTCTCATTGCAGTACAGGAATGCAGTAATGACAATAATATACGATAGGCCTTCCATTGACTTGTGGAGGTAATCATTGTATTATGCAAATGTATCTTTAAGAGAAGGTAAAAGATAGCTTAGAGAAAGGACTTGTACATAGTTGTTAATTAATTCTTCTCTGTTATACTTGAAGAAATAAAGTTGCTAATTTTTACTTTATATTGTGCTTGGCCTCTCAAATTTTCACAGATTACTGCATGGGATAAATCTTTTCTGTGCTGCTATTTTAAATTAAGCAGAAGTGTTTACCCCGTGTCATAACAATTTGTGGGCTCATCATCAGGATTTGAACTGGTTTAGAAAGATTTGAATATATTTGGGGGTATGAAAATTCCCAGCAGATTTAAACACTTGCAGGTTAGTGTCCTAGAACTTTAACTAAAATGTGGGTGAGGCAATTTGTTTACTTTCAGTGATTTATGGTTGATTAAATTAAAAGTGAGAGAAATGGCTCTTAAAATTGCTAAAGAGGTTCTGGGATTTGAAGATGATTCTCAAATTTGCCAAGAAAGGTTTGGAAGGAAAGAAAAAGGCCATCTTCTTGGAATTAGCAAATAAATTAGATTTGGTTTTAACTAAGGACAAAAGTAAAGCTGTAATTGTAAGGGAGTTACTCAAACACTTAGGTGTGTCAGAGAATCAGGCGAGTGCAATAGAGGTAGAAAAACTTAAAATTACAATTGAAGAAAATGGAGTTAGAAGATAAACAAAGGGAGAGAGAAAGAGAAGAGAGGGAGAGAGGAGAGAGAGAGAGAGGAAAAAGAGAGAGAGAGTGAAGATTCCTGGCTGTTCAAAGAGAGAGAGCGAAGAGAAAGAGAGAGGAAAAAGAGAGAAAGTTATTAATAGACCAAAAAGAGAGAGAATTTGAAATTGACAAATTGTGACTTAGTAAAGTCAACATGATTGAGATTGAAAAAGGTAGTGATAAATACAAATAAGTCAAAACTCTGTCACATTTTGATGAGAAAGATGTTGAAGCTTCTTTATTTCATTTGATAAATTGGCTAGGCAGATGGAGAGGTCCAAGGATTCATGGGGACTGCTTGTCCAGACTAAACTGGTCGGCAGAGCAAGTGAGGTATTTGCTGCAGTGTTAGATGAAGGGTCAAGAAATTATGTAGGGGTTAAACAGGCAATTTCAAGAGCTTATGAATTGATGCCAGAAGCATATAGACAGCGGTTCAGAAACACAAAGAAGGAACTAGGGCAGACTTATGTTGAGTTCGAAAAAATTAAAGTTGTCTTTTTGATTGATGGATGCGTGCTTTGAAAATTGATAAGACCTTTGAGGATCTAAGAGAGATTATTCTGCTGGACGTAGCTAAAAACATCACTTCCAAAGATGGTAAGAATTCATGGGGAGGAACAGAAAGTTCAGGAAGTGAGAAGGGCAGCAGAATTAGCAGATGAGAACATGTTGGTGTATAAGATAAACTTTCAGCCAGAATTTCATCCTGTAAGGGATAGAAGTTGGGAAAAAGGGATATTCTACACTATGAAACCAAGAGTCATTTTACCACAGGTTAAAGAAGCCCAAGAGGGTGTACAGGAGGTGAAAGGCCTCAGGTGTTTTCATTGTAATGGAATGAGACACAGAAAATTACAGTACCGGTGGTTCCAGAAGGGCACCGGGAAAAGGTGTTATCACTGTCAGAAGCTGGACATGTAAAGTCACAGTGCTGGTTGCTAAAGAAAGGCAATGTGAGAAAAGATGTGGTAAAAGAAACTCAGCCGTGGCATTAGTGAAGGTAGTAAAGGAGATCCCAAGAAGAGCCGAAGAGGTGCTGGAGAGTACGCAGTCTATGCAGGGACTGGGTATGGAGTTATCTGATCTCGAGAAAGAATTTATATTTGTGGGTAAAGTTTAGTCAGAAAGAACAGGGGGAGAAGGACAACAAGTTATAATTTTGAGAGATACAGGATCTAACCAGTCACTGATAGTAAGAGATGAGCGAATATGTACTCTTTCTGATCTGTTACCCTAGATTGTGGTAATTTGTGAGATAGATGGACAGAAATTTTGTGTTCCCCTATGTAAGATCAGGTTGGAGTGCCAACTCAAGACTGAGGAAGTTACAATGGGAGTGATTGACAAAGTGTCAGTTCCAGGAATTCAGTTTGTTCTTGGGAATGATTTGGCAGGATCCAAGGTGGGAGTGACACACGTTGTTGTGGAGAAACCCCAGGAAGACCAAGAAACTGAGGAGTTAAAACAGAAATATCCTGGTATTTTCCCAAACTGTGTGGTAACCAGATCCCACTATCATAAGTCACAGCACGAAGCGAAAAGTAAATAGAAAGATGAAGGAGTAAAGGTTCAGTTAGCGGATACCCTGTTGATGTAATAGTGCAGTAAAAACCTGAACAGGCAGAGGGTCAGACAGAAGTGTTTACTTCTGAAAGACAAAAGACTTGCAACAACAAGACAAGATAATAGAAGATACATATGTGAATGCATATTCTGAAAAGGAGGCAGACAATATTCCAGAGGGTTATGATCTGAAAGATAGAATCCTAACGTGGAAATGGAGACCACGGCAAGTTAGTGCAGAGGAGAAATGGGCCGAAGTGCATGAGATTGTGTTGCCGGTAGCATACAGACAGGAGGTGTTCTGGGTAGCACATGAATTACCTTTCGGAGGTCACCTAAGGGTACAAAAGACTCAGGCTAAGGTACAAAAGCATTCTTATTGGCCTGGAATGCACAAAGATGTGGTTAACCTTTGTCAAATGTGTCATACATGTCACCTGGTAGGTAGGCCACAGGCGATAATAAAATCAGCATCTTTGTTGCCACTTTCCGTATTTGATTGTGTAGGTCCCTCCTGAGAACTAAAAGTGGTAATCGGTGCTTGTTAACCATAATGGATGTGTCTGCCAGATTTCTGGAGTCAATTCCTCGATGGAGTATCAAGGCAAAAAGCATGGAAGAGGAGTTAGTAGCTTTCTTCACATGGTATGGGCTACCCAGAAAGATTCAGTCAGACCAAGGGTCAGATTTCACTGCTAGGCTATTTAAGAAAATTATTGATAGCTTAGATATACAGCACCTTAAATCCAGTGCATATTATCCTGGATCCCAGGGACCTTTAGAAAGGTGTCACCATAACTTGAAGACCATGTTGAGAGCATACTGTCAGGATTACCCAAATGATTGAAATAAAGGTATTCCATCCATATTGTCTGCCATTAGAGATGCATCTACTCAGTTCACTCCCTTTGATTTAATATTCAGTCATGAAGTGAGAGGCCGTTTGAAATTAATTAAAGAAAAATTGACAGGACCGAAGTCGGAGATCTCACACTTAGATTATGTATCAGAGTGAGGGAGAGATTAAATAGAGTAGGTGAGTTAGCTAAACTGCACCTAAAGAGGGCACGGTGTAGAATGAAGCAGGTAGCAGATAAAAGCTCTGAGACTCATGTTTTCCCGAGGGGATGATGTGTTAGTGCTGTCACCAGTGATAGGAGATCCCTTCAAAACTAGGTTTAGTGCTCCCTATCAAATTGAGAAAAAGTTGAGTCAGGTAAACTATCCAATAAGGATGCCGGATTAAAAAAAGATATCGTGTATGTCTTGTGAACATGTTGAAACCATATTATACTAGAGAGAAAGAACTGGAGAAACAGGTGTTAATTACTTATCCGCAGAGTGAGGAATCAAATCCAAATGATATGGATTTTGATGTGCCTCAAAATAGATTAAAAAATGAAGAAGTCCTTGAGGAGTGGGATAGGTTAGTAAGCTATCTGTCTCAGGAGCATAGATCACAGCTGAAACATTTGTTACTGCAGTACAATGACATACGTAAGAATCAGATGGAAAGGACTAATACTATTCTACATGAAGTGGACATAGGGAATACTGCTCCAATAAAACAACATCCTTAATGGCTTAAGATGGAGATGGAGGTCATGCTCGACAAGGGCATCACTGAATCAAGCCAGAGCGGTAAAGTTCATCGATTGTCTTAGTTCCCAAACCAGATGGGACTCAACGATTCTACATAGATAATTGGAAGGTCATCGCCATATAAAATCAAACTCATACCCAATTCCTAGATTGAAGGATTGTATTGAGAAAGTCGGATAAGCCAGTTACATCACAAAGTTGGACTTAATGCAGGGTTATGAGCATATGCCTTTATCAGAGACAGCCAAAGAAATTTCTGCGTTTGTAACCCCAAATGTGCTATATCAGTTTAAAGTGATGTCCTTTGGAATGAAGAATGCACCCGCCACATTCCAAAGACTCATGAAGAGAGTTGTAGCTGGGTTAACAAACTGTGCAGTCTATTTGGATGATGTTGTGATCTTTAGTAAGTCCTGGAAAGATCACACAGTACGGTTGGCAGAGTTCTTTGAACGACTATGAGAAGCAAAACTGGTGATAAACTTAAATAAAACTGAATTCGCAAAAGCAGAGGTGACGTTCTTGAAACATGACTTCGGTCATGGAAGGTTGACCCCACGGAACGCAAAGACGAAGGCCATTGAGGAATTTCTTCCACCAACCTCGAAGAAAGAGATGCTTCAATTCTTAGGACTCAGTGGATTCTATCGGAAGTTTGTTCCAAACATCAGCAGTGTAGTGGCACATTAACCTATTTTCTGAAGAAGAACACAAAGTTTTGGACGACAGAACAATGCCAAGAAGCATTCGATCATTTGAAAACCATATTAACCACCAAACTAGTCTTAGCTACACTAAAGTTTTCAAAACCTTTTAAAGTCGCTATCAATGCTAATGACATAGCAGTTGGAGTAATACTCCGACAGAAAGATGAGGATGGGATTGAACTGCCAGTTGGTTAATTTTCAAAGCAGATCAACATCCACTTGAGGAAATACTCCACAATTGAAAAGGAACTATTGAGTTTGGTACTGTCCTTACAACACTTAAATGTTTATGTCATGAACAATGTACCGGCGATGATTGTGTACACGGATCACAATACCCTTACGTTCTTAGAATGCTTTAAAGACAAGAACATGGAATTATTTCATTGCAGTCTTATGTTGCAGACTTTCAAATTAAAAATCATACATGTTATTGGTCGTACGAATGTAATTGCAGATGCCTTATCATGGATTTAACTGTTAGAGTTTAGATGAGATTTGTATTTAAGGAGGGAGGTGTTGTGAAGATGTGGATGTAAGAGAGTTAAAAGCTAGTAATGACAGCACCAAGTGTTCTCAATAAGATACAATGTAACATGTGTTCCAGCTACTAGTGTAGCTAGGGTATCTAGTTGCCTGGAAAAGACAAAACAAATTCCTATTAGGCCAATCAATTTAAGTTATACCCTGAAAAATACCAAACTCCACACCAGTTGAATGTAATATATTGACAATCTTAAAAGCCAATGACACAGTCCAATGTTTTGGGGGTATAAGACCAGGGAGGATTTAGCAGTTGGGAGGAGAACTGCTCAGCTACCAGCATATAAAGACTGTCTGAAAAATAGCCACCTTCCTGGATCATGGAGCAGTGGTCAGTTTGACCATCCTGTCTGCAGGCTTTTTTTTTATCCGGACAGAGCAAGTACCAAACACTTGTTGGACAAGGTCAAGAGTTGATGCTTCTCCACTGTTACATTCAAGATCCCTCTACCTGCCTCACTTGTTCTCACAGCCCCCTGTCCCTGACCAGTGACCAAATTTAAATTTAAATTAAATCTCTGAGAGAGAATTGGGACATAGACAGACTTCACACCTATTATTTAAAAAGCTGAGATACCTTGAGAATATAATTTAAAAGAAGTTCTGGGAGTTACATATTAAAGAACAGAAACCAGCATATTCCATTATGAAAGATGGAAGTTTTAATCAAACATTGTTCACTGCATCATATTTCCATGACACTGGATTCCTTTGGCTATAAATTCTGTGAGCAAGACTCCACAACCACCTGATGAATGAACAGTGCTCCAAAAGCTAGTGCTTCCAAATAAAGCCTGATGTTGCGTGATGTTTAACTTTGTCCATCCCAGTCCAACACTGGCACCTCCAAGTCACAATGGATCCATTAGATTTCACATCATACAAGAAGAATTTATTGCTTATACCATTCTAATATAATTGATTGGTTTTATTTTTGTTTTAAAATAGTACAGATAATTCTGCTGTAATACACGTTTCATTAATGCAAATTCACTATAACTCAATTGACGAACTAGGGACACTTTCAAAAGTGTGAACTTTTAAAGCATGTATTGGTTATAACACAATTCCAGCCCCATTAGTTTAAATAGTGCTGCGATTAAACATTTTCTTACAACACAAGATTGCATGAGAACAGAATTGCTGTGTTATAGCAGAACCAACTGTATTCTTGATTAGTCTCTAAATTATTATTGTCCTTTCCAAAACTACTATTATTTTAAGGCTTGTCCCTAATATAGATCCCTCACCAGACAATCAGACTACAGCTTCTTTGTGACATCACTTTCACTGTTGGTGCTGCCCTTCCCTTACTCAAGTGAGTCTCTGCTTCTTCCAAGAATGCTTCACTGTGATATGACTGCAAGGATACCCTTCCCAGTGTGCTTCACCATGACACTAACTTTGAAATTCTTTTTCCTAAAAGGATAATCTTTCAAATTCATGATTGTATCAAACAATCGAGCCTGCCATTTTTCAAATTTAACCAATTCCATCATCACCTCTACTCCTCCCAGGGTACCTTTCAACCCTTGTCATTGTCATCTTCATTCCAACCTTCCCTCCCAAAGATGTCTACCCTATCTCTCACAGGAACATCCACTTCATTCAGGATAACTTTGTAATGCTCCCTCACTTTTTTTTATTTTCCACCAAAGCCCCTCCTCACTAAACCACTGTTGTCTTCCCTATCTGTTGGCAGCTGCATATACCTCCATTCTCCTTGTGCTCCCTCTGTGTGTACCAAATATGGCCCACCAAATAACTAACCAACAAACACACCATTAAAATGATCAACCACAACTGTACAAAGTAATAGGTAGCATGGTGGTTAGCACTGCTGCCTCACAGCACCAGGGTCTCAGGTTTGATTCCAGCCTCGGGCAACTGTCTGTGTGGAGTTTGCATGTTCTCCCAGTGTCTGCATGGGTTTCCTCTGGGTGCTTTTGTTTCCTCCCACAGTCCAAAGACCTGCAGGTCAGGTGAATTGGCCATGCTAAATTGCCCACAGTGTTAGGTGCATTAGTCAGAGGGAAATGTGTCTGGATGGGTTACTCTTCAGAGGGTCGGTGTGGACTGGTTGGGCTGAAGGGCCTGTTTCCACACTGTAGGGAATCTAATCTAATTATTATATATCCTTCACTTGACGTGGCTAAGTCAGTATGTGTACGTAGCTCATGCTTCTCCATGGTTGTGATTCCTAAATTACCTTTTTCTAGTATCCTCTGCCTATCTTAATTTACGTGGGCTGCACTCAGGGAAATCTTAATGCACTATTTCTGGCAGAATTCTTGAAAAAATGCCCTATTTGTGGGTAGAGAATAAAAGAAATACAACAACAATAACAGACATTAAACACAATCAGCAGAATCATTTTTCAAGCATTGGGGTCTTGTCTGCTGGCTGGAGAGTAGCTGCTGCTGGAATGGCAATAACCCAAAGCAAACAGGATGGAGGAGAAACTCAAACCACAAGTAAATAAGGTCATGACGGTTTTGTCAAATGAGGGCAAAAGGGAGAGGTGGTGTGGCTGGTCAACAGTAAGGGCAACAAAACAACGCTCAGCTGGATCCCTCCCCTTTTCCCAAAAGCTCCCTGTTTTTAAACTCCAACCTTCTAGCAATGAAGGACAATATTCCATATGCCTTCTTAATTGCCCGCTGCATCTGCAAACAAATGTTTTTTGATTCACGCACAAGAAGAGATACTGCATGTCTTTCATTAAGGGAACCTCCACCCAACAAACTCAAGGAAATGACAAACTGGCCGCGTAGTTTTACCTGTCATTATAATACCTATGAATAGGTGCAACTGCATGCAGGTTAATACATGTGGTAGTGAGATGGTATACTTAAGTAGTTGTCAATTGGTGGTGATGTTGGAAGGTTAACCTTGGAGGTCCTTAGTACATTGAATATAGAACAGTACAGTACAGTATGGGCCCTTCGGCCCTCAATGTTGTGCCGCTCTTTTATCCTAATCTCAGATCAAACAAACCTCCATACCATTCATTTTACTATCATCCATGTGCCTATCCAAAAATCACTTAAATCTCCCTAATGTATCTGACTCTACCACCGCTGGTGGCGGTGCATTCCACACGCACACCACACACTGTGTAAAGAACCGACCTCTGACATCTCCCATAAACCTTCCTGCAATCACCTAAAAATTATGACCTCTTGTGATAGCTCTTTCTGCTCTGAGAAAAAGGTATCACTGATTTAATTATGGTGCTTGTGGGAAGGAAGAGAGATGCTGGTACACAACTATCCTATCTAATTAGATGTCATTCCTCACTCTGAGGACACAGGAGAGGGCAGAAAATTTATATAATTATATTTTAAAACCATTCATTCATGGAATGTGGATGGCATTCTGCTGTGCTAAATTTATTGCCCATCCCAAATTGCCATAGTGGTGCCAAATTGCAAGGACAGTGTACTGTCTCCTTGAGTACTGCATTACTTGGGGTGTAGGGAGATCATCAGATGACACTTAGATAAGTGGTAGAGAAAAGTATGTCAAGGACATTGAAAGATTGCAGAGGGAAATAGATAGGTTAAGTGAATGGGCAAGGGTCTGGCAAATAGAGTACACTGTCGGTAAATGTAAGGAATAACAGCAAAATGGGCTATTATTGCACCATATTGCTGTGCCGAGGGACCTGGGTGTCCTTGTGTGTGAATCAAAAAACATGCAGATACAGCAGGTAATTAAGAAGGCATATGGAATATTGTCCTTCATTGCTAGAGGGTTGGAGTTTAAAAACAGGGAGGTTTTGCTGCAACTGTACAGGATACTAGTGAGGCCACACCTGGAGTACTGTGTTTAGTTGATCTCCTTACTTGTTACTGAAGGAGATACAGAGGACATTCACAGGGTTAATTCAGGAGTTGAGAGGGTTGGTTTTTGATGAGAAATTGAATAAATTGGGACTATACTCATTGGAATTTAGAAAAATGAGGGGGCATCTCAGAGAAGGAAATAGATAATATAGAAGCAGGAAGGTTGTTTTTACTGGCAGATAAAACTAGAACTTGGGGCCATAGCCTCAGAATAAGTATCTGTCTGGATCTCTAGTTTGGATCTTGGCTGTCTTAATGGCTCTGCGAAGGTCATACTTAGATTCTTTATATTTGAGTGGATCTCCTGATCTGAAAATCTCATGCCTGGTTTTTAGCAGGTTCTGTATGTCTTGATTCATCCAGGCTTTCCTGTTGGGGAACATGTGGATTGACCTCTTCGGTATGCAGTCCTCCACACACTTGCTGATAAAGTCTGTGACGGTGGCAGCATACTCATCCAAGGTATCTGTGGACTGTTTAAACATGGCCCAATCAACCGATTCCAGACAGCACCAGAGTTGATCCTCTGCCTCCTCCAACCAAATCTAATCAAAGTTTGGAAGGTTGCCTTCATTTGTTGGGGAAATGTGCACAAGAGTCAGGATGTCATATTAAGAAAGAAAAGGGCGGCACGGTGGCACAGTGGTTAGCACTGCTGCCTCACAGCGCCAGAGACCCGGGTTCAATTCCCGACTCAGGTGACTGACTGTGTGGAGTTTGCACGTTCTCCCTGTGTCTGCGTGGGTTTCCTCCGGGTGCTCCGGTTTCCTCTCACAGTCCAAAGATGTGCGGGTCAGGTGAATTGGCCATGCTAACTTGCCCGTAGTGTTAGGTAAGAGGTAAATGTAGGGGTATGGGTGGGTTGCGCTTCGGCGGGTCGGTGTGGACTTGTTGGGCCAAAGGGCCTGTTTCCACACTGTAAGTAATCTAATCTAAACTAAAAAAAAACCAACACTGGACCTGTATCCGTGAGGGGGTCTCCTGCTTGAGCTTTTGCCTGTAAGCTGGGAGAAGAAACATGGCATTGTGGTCGGAGTTTCCAAGATGAGGGCGGGGGATGGAGTGTTTGGCATCATAGCTGTGGTCTAAAATGTTCGGGCCTCTGGTGGAGCAGGTAATGTTTTGGGGGTACTATGGCAACACCTTCCTTAGATTGGCTTGATTGAAGTTGCCAGTAAATTAAACAGTGCCTCAGGGTATTCGTCTCCAGGGTGTTAGTGGTGGAGTACCGCACATCCAGAGCTTACTCGACCTTTCCTCATTATATGTTACTAAGGCAAAGATAGATTTTTGAACAGTAAGGAAATTAAGGGTTAAGTCAGTGACCGGATAACTGGAGCAGAATTGATGAAAAGATCAGCCACAATCTTATTGAATGGCAGAGTGGGCTTGACAAACCAGATGGCTTAACCCTGCTCCTATTTTTTATGTTTATGTTCTTTTTATGTTCTTATGTTCTCAGAGTGTCATGAAGGATGTTTTAGGATTTTAAGGAGCAATAATTATAGCTCTAAGAAATATGGTATGTGACTTAGACAGGAGCCAGCAAACAATAGTGTTCTCATTCATCTGTTTCCCTTATTCTCCTAGGTGGTTATGGCTGAAGATTTGAAGTTGCTGTTGAAGGAGCTTGGTGAGTTATTGCAGTATATCTTGCAAATGGTACACACTCCTACTAATGCATGTTGGTGGTCAACGGAGTGAATGTTGAAGATAATGGATGCAAAACCAACCAAATAAACTGCTTTATCTTAGAGTCATAGAGTCATAGAGACGTACAGCATGGAAACAGACCCTTCGATCCAACCCGTCCATGCCGACCAGATATCCCAACCCAATCTAGTCCCACCTCCAGCACCTGGCCCATATCCCTCCAAATCCTTCCCATTCATATACCCATCCAAATGCCTCTTAAATATTGCAATTGTACCAGCCTCCATCACATCCTCTGGCAGCTCATTCCACATACATACCACCCTCTGCATGAAAAAGTTGCCCCTTAAGTCTCTTTTATCTTTCTCCTCTCACCCTAGAGCTTCTTGCATGTCACTGAAGCTGCAACCATCCAGGCAAATTACGTGCATTCCATTACATTCTTCACTTCTGCCTTTTAGACAGTGATTGGCAGAGGTGGTTGCTAGAAGCATTGATGAGACAAAAGGATGTTACTCACCACAGAATTCTGACCTTCAATTGTAACCACAATCAGCTTCAGATCAAATGAAACCCCAAGGCTGTTGATAATGGAAGATTCAGCAATGCCATTGGATGTTAAGGAGAAAATGGTTACATTCCATCATATTGGAATGGTTATGTGTTGTGATCCCAACTGATGTTCTTACTGAAGAAGAGAGACACGAGACTGTAATCTGGCTTGTTAGGTAATTAAAAAAAAATAATGGGATGTCCTACAATGTTACAGATTTGGTTTTAAAAATAAAACTAAACATTGTTAAGTGAACAAAATGAAAGTAAAGTACAATAGACTAAGCTATTTACATTAAGACCCTTTTAAAGATTTTGAAACTCAAGGTAAGAATATAATTTTTTGAATCCTGAAAGTCTCCAGAAAAATATCTAAAAACCTTGTCACAGAATTGTTTACCTTTCTTGGTCATAAACCCTCCTAAAGAAATGAAAAATCAATTAGTTCTCAAAGCCACTCCCTCAAGATATTTTAAAAGGGATCACAATGGCTACAAAAACAAGTTACACTCTTCAGGCACTTAGAAAAACCCAGATGTTTCTAATTCAAAATTCATAAATCCAAGCTTAAAATAAAAGTTATTAAAATATGTATTTAAATCTCACAGTGTGCAACATACCTTGTAAATACTGTTTGCTAGGAGAAAGTGAGGACTGCAGATCAGAATCGAGAGTGTGGTGCTGGAAAAGCACAGCTGCTCAGGCAGCCTCTGAGGAGCAGGAGAATTGATGTTTCGGGCATAAGCCCTTCATCAGAAAGGCTCCTTATGCCCAAAATGTTGACTCTCCTGTTTCTCGGATGCCGCCTGACCTGCTGTGCTTTTCCAGCATCACACTTGTGACTCTGAATACTATTTTCCCCTAGTCAACTCAAGTTGGCATATTGTAGTATCTTGCTGCATATGGCCATGGGCTCCTTCAGTAACTGAGGTGTGGTGAAAAGTGCTGAACATTCCATAATTGTCAGTAAACATCCTTACTTTCTGACCTTCTGATGGAGGGAAGATCAGCTGAAGACCTCCAAGCACAGACTCCTTCCCTTCAGGTCAGAATAATTCAAAGCAGGGAAGAGATTTCCCCTTGATTTCCATTGACTGCAGTTTGCTCAACTCCTTCAGTACCTTCAAATGCTGCCTTAATGTTACCACATCTCTGGAGTTCAATTCTCTTGTCCATGTCTGCACCAAGATTGTAATGAGGTCAGGAACTATCCGCCTCGTGAGAGACCTAAGTGAGCAATAGTGAAAAGGTTACTCCTGAACAAGTGTCAATTGATAGCACTGTCAACAAACCCTCATTGATGATTAAGAGTAGATTGATAGACCAGTAATTTGCCATGTTGAATTAGTCTTTTTTTGTGGACAGCAAATACCTGGACAATTTTCCTTGTTGGGTAGATGTCACAATTGTAGCTGCAGTGGGACAACTTGGCTAGGGTTGTATCTAGTTCTGAAGCACTAAATTTTCAGCACTATTGCCAGGTCAGGGCCCATAATCTTTGTGGTATTTTTGTTGTTCATCAGTTATGAGATTTGCTGGCTGGGATAGTGCTGACTGCTCAAACTTGAGAATGTGGTGGTGCCTTCTTGAAGTCTTCTATCACAACAGGTCCACAGCAGATGCCATCTACCTGGCACTACACTGAAACATCTGGATAACAAGGATACCTTCTTCAGCTCCTACATATTGGTTACAGCTCTGCCTTCAGTAGGATAATTCCACAAAACTAAGTTCCAAATTCTGAAACCTAGGTCTCTGCTTCAGCTTCTCTAACTGAATTCTCAACTTCCTGATCAAAACACTGCAATCAGTGAGAATAGGCAACAACACCTCTTCAACGATAATCCTCAATGTCAGTGCCTTGCAAAGCTGTGTATTCAGCTCCTCGGTATACTTCCTATACACTCATGACTGACTGTCCAAATTTCATCCCAACTCCATCTACAAGTTCGCTGATAATATCGCCATTGTAGGTTGAATCTCAAACAATGACGTGACAGAATACAGAAAAAAGATTGAGGGCTTGGTGGTGTAGTGTAAAGATAACAATTTCTCCCTTAATATCGTCAAAACAGAAAAGCTGGTCACCGACTTTAGGAAACAAGGTGGAGGGCATGCCCCTCTACATCAGTGGTGCTGAGTGGAGATTCTCGAGAGCATCAAGTTTCTAGGAGTGATAATCACCAACAATCTGACTTGGCCCATCCATGATGCGATGGTCAAGAAAGCACAACATCACTAATTCCTCAGGAGACTAAGGCAATTTGGCATGTCCATAATGACTTTTATGAATTCCTATAGATGCATTATAGAAAGCATCCCATCCAGATGCATCGTGGCTTGGTATGGCATTTGGTCTGCTCAGGACTGTAAGAAACTACAGAGAGTTGTGTTCACAACCCAGTCCATCACGCAATCCAACCTTCCATCCATAGACTTTATCTATGTTTCTTGCTGCCTGGAGAAAGCAGCCAACATAATCAAAGAGCTATCCCAACCCGGTTATAATCTCTTCCAACCTCTTCCACTGGACAGATGATATAAAATCTTTATTTTATGTATCAATACACTCAAGAACAGCTTCTTCTCTGCTGTTATTAGGCTTCTGAATGGACCTCTCAAATTTTAAATTTAATGTTGATCTCATTCCTTGTCCACCTTCTCTGCAGTCATAACATGTATTCCTAGCTCTGCTCTATGACTCTTAGGCAATTTGTATGATATGGTCTGCCTGTACTGCATGCTAAACAAAACTTTTCACTGTACCTAGGTACATGAGACAATAATAAATCTTGCAATCCATATGGTGTGGTTACACTGATAATACTATTAGGTAGGAAGTTCCAGAAATTTGACCCAGCGACATTGAGGGAAAGCAACATATTTCCAAATCCAGATGTTGTGCAGCTGAAGGGGATTCCATCTATTTGCTGCCTTTGTCCAAGATGGTGATGGTCATTAATTTAGAAGGTGCTGAGAATAAGCCTTGGTGAATTTCTGTAGTGTATCATCATACACACTGGAGCGACTGTGTCAGCGGAGTTGAGAGTGAATATATAAGCACATGATGCAAATCAAAAGGATTACTTTGACTTGGATGGTGTCAAGCTTCTTGAGCGCTGTTGGAGCTGCAATCATTCAGGCAAATAGGGAACATTGCATCACTCTCTTGACTTGTGCCTTTTAATTGGTGGATGTGCTTTGAGGAGTCAGGAGGTGAACTACTTGCTACAAAATTCTTAGCCCCCCATCTTATATGACCATACAATTTACATGGCTAGTCCAGTTCAGTTTCTGGCCATTCTGACTCTCAGGATATCAAAAGTGTGGGATTCACATATGCTACTGCCATATGAAGTCAAGCAGTGATGGAGAGAGTTCCTCTATCCATTATTCAGTTCCTTATACTATTTCTTGATATTATGTGGAGCTTGATATTAAAGGAGTGAGATTAATTGGTTAAAGACTGGCATTTGTGATAGTGTGAACTTCAGGAGAAGGGAAAGATGGATCATCCATTCAATACAATGAACTGGATATAATTGCAAATGTTCCAGCCTTGCCTTTAAAACTGATGTATTGGGTTCTCCCATCATTTGAAGTATGAGTACTTAGGAAGCTACCTATACTTGTTTGTTGTTGAATTGTTCACCACCTTTCACGACTGGATTTGGCAAGACTGCAGAGCTTAAATTTGATTTGTTGGCTATGGCCTTATGTCTATCACATTCTGCATTTGCATGTATGGCATGTAAATAGTCATGTGTTTTAGCTTGACCAAGTTGGCACCTCATTTCTAGGAGTATCTGATGATGTTATTGACATGTGTGCTTGCACTCTTCTTTGAACCACAATTGGTACCCCAGCTGTATGGTAATGGTAGAGTTGAGGATATGTTGAGCTAAAGGTTACAGATTGTGGTTGGATACAGTTCTGCAGCTGCCCTGGGGTACCCAGTCTTGATTTGCTAGATTCATTTGAAATTGATCCCATTTACCTCCACAATGAAAATAGGGCTTCATCTCTAAAATAATCTTATGATGGCCACTTCTAATGAATATCACATGTCTAGGTGTATTTGTGATAGGTAAAATGTTGAGTTTGAGATTAAGCAAGATTCACCATCTTGTTTGTTCCCTCACATTTGTTGCATAGTCTATCTACCAACAATGTCCTTCAGGACCACGCTGGCTCAATTAATAATGCTACTACTGGTAACAGATATTGACGTCCCCCTTTTAGAGTACATTATGTACGCCTGCAACCTTCAGTGTTTCTTCCAATTGGTGGTATTTACTCATCAGCCAAATGTGATTGTTGTGGGAGGGAAGGTGGTAAATGATAGTCAGGAGGAAGTTTCCTCATCCAGTGTTTCACCTAATACTCAAGCCTTCAATTTTTACACCTCTCACCCATCTGTACACCCACCCTTTGGTGGATCTGTCGATGGTGTGACATGAAGTACATAGAGTTGGTGGTGCCTGGAACATTGTAAAGTATGATTCATTGAGTCCAGTGTGCATGTTAAGTTATGATTTGACTAGTCTGTGGTACAGCTGTCTAAAGTTTGGCACAAACTTCCAATGTTGATGAGGAGGACTCTGCAGGATTGGAAAGGCTGAGTTTGCCATTGTCATTTCAGGTATCTAGATTAATACCATGTGGTCCATTACATTTTTAAACTTTGTAGCAGTTTTATACAACTGAGTGGGTTTGCTAGTCAATTTCAAAGGGCTGCCAAGAGTCAATCATATTGCTGTGGTTCTGTAGTCCCAAGTAGGTCAGAAAAGGTAAGGACAGCAAATGGACATCAGTGAAACAAATGGGTTTTTGTGACAATCAATTGTGATTTAATTGTCCCCATTAGGCCAGCTTTTTACTTTCAGATTCTGTCATGTTGGGATTCAAACCCGGGTCCCAGAATATTAGGCTGGCTCACTGGATTCCGAGGTTAGTGGCATTACCTCTACACCACCTTCTTGCTTGTATTTGTGAATAAATACATAACACTATAAATGCACACACATACTGTAATGATTAAAGTTAACATTACTGATAATAATAATAATAATGTACAATTCCTTCAAAAGGCATATTCGAAATAAAGTTTTATGAGCTTCAGATTTAAATATAATTGCATTCAACTTAGCCATTGTTATCAATCAAGAAATGCTAAACAACAGTCAGGGATATCTAACAATTAACAGTTTGTTTCAAATGCAGAGGAAGTTAATTATTTCTAAAACGTTTAGATAGCTTTCCTGTCATTGAATTTTCATAGTTGTGCTACACCCCATCCTGTTTAACATAGAGGTGTTTACATTTTGGAGGATAGGAAGGTAGTCAAGAGCCAGCTGAATATGTTTAGATAATTTCTGACCTTTTCAGATTACATTTTTTTTTGCATTTTCCTAATGCAGATAGAACTATTTTAATGAAGTTTTATTGTTGTAAAGTGTTTGATGGAAGTCAAAGAAGATGCAGCAAATTTCATTTAAAATAGTTATGGCAGTAAAAATCAGGATGTCAGAAACTGGAAGATATGAAATTATAAATTCTGAGAGTCCAGGAATGGTTCATCAAATTGAATGGTAATTTTGTATTATGAGAGTGCATTAAAATTATACAATTATGACAAGAATGAATTTCCACTGGTACTGGTACTGAACAGTAATTTAATGTGAATGATTTTTCTACATTAGAGTTGTACCAGCTAATATTTCCTAACTTTTAAAAACATTTTGACACTTCTGATTTGATTTCCCCTCCATTTTTTTTAAATCAATCCACCATTGGTTCAACATTGTAGAATGTGAAATAAAACATTTTGAAAAGCAAATCACTTCCCTAGTACATGTACTCCAGACTCAGTGAGACAAGGTTAACTCCTTCAGTGACATTCATCACACAGATATTAGGCAAGCAAAATTGTTGGCAGAATGTCCTTCCCCTTTACATATAAACATTTTTCATATGAGAGGGAAATAGTTGTTAATTATACTGCTCACGTTTGCTAATTAGATTAGATTCCATACAGTTTGGAAACAGCTCCTTTGGCCCAACAAATCCACACCAACCCTTTGAAGAGTACAGACCAGGCCCATTTGCCTCTGACTAATGCACCTAACACTGTGGGCAATTTAGCATGGCCAATTCACCTGACCTGCACATCTTTGGATTGTGGGAAGAAACCCAAGCAGACACAGGGAGAATGTGCAAACTCCACACAGACAGGCGGGAATTGAACCCAGGACCCTGGTGCTGGGAGGTAGCTATACTAATCACTGAGCCACTGTGCCGCTGTTATGGTTTGATAAAGAATACGATCTATTATACTGAAAATCATTGTATCCCTAAAACCAACTTCTAAAATATGAGTTTCAAAATGCATGTGAAGGCTATAATTACAATTTTATGCTTTATAATTGGAAAATTGCTCCACTGAATCTCTAAGAAAGAATTTATAGTGAATGAATGTAACAAGGCTCATTTGGTTCACTAAAAATGCTTTGCTACTATTATATCACTGGTGTCAGAAAACAAAGTCACAACTATTGCAATGACCAAGAGTCCTTTGAGTAGCACAGACTGGAGTTGCATCACAGAATCACAGAAGTGTTATGTCACAGAAGGAGGCCATGAAGCCATCATGCTTGTGATGGCTAGTTAAATAAGGATCATTAGCTAGTTTCAATCTTCTGCTTTTTCACCATGTCCCTCCATATTATTTTCATAAGAATAATCATTCAGTTGCATCTTGAATGACCTTTCCATATGAGGACCATGTGTAATCTGCAATACAGAAGATTCATGAATGTTACCTGGGAAATTAAATTTTCCAAGTATAATTTCCCTGCATCTAGAACCCTCAAAAATAATCCACTAAATTCTGAGAACTTGGAGGATTCTAAGTCATTTAATCACTTAAGCTTAATAGTTTCCCAACAAAGGATAAAGGATAAAAAACTACTGTACTGACTGCAAACATCCTCCCCCACTACCCTCAATTCACCTCTGACCCTCTAAACTACAACTTTGACACCAGTCCTTGACACCTCCAGTCCCCTGACAAGATTGTCTCACCCAAGCCTGCTGACACCAACTCTCAACTGAATCCACTCCAACATCAACATCTTCCATCGCCCAATTTGAGCAAACACTCACAAGGTCTGGCACATTAGCCTCCCCTACCTCACTGTCTTGCTGGCCCTGCCCCCAAAGACTTTCACCTGTCAGACCCAATACCCAAACCTTTCCCAGCAGACCAGAAAGTCTTCCATCTAAGCACTCATTCACTTACTTGATTGGAAGATCTATCATTATATTTACTGTGTATTTCAAAGCCTCAACATTAGGCTGAGTTTTGAAGATCAACTAAGGAAAAGGAAAATATGTAATGTAAGTAGGAATGCCACTTAAAATTTTAATGTCTAAAATTTTAATGTAATCTCAAGACTTCAGAGCAATAATCTAACTAAGCTTTCTAGCACTGAAGTGCCAGAACACAGAGTTAGGTTTGAATTGATTGACTCTTGAAGAATTCCAATATACAAAATAAGATCAGATGACTATTTTGAGTTTTGCGTTTTTATGGTTTCATTTGCAAAACAGAAATCCAAAATGTTTAGAGGCTTTTGTGGCTTAATAAAAATGCAGCTGAATGGTTAATCAAGAATTTTGAGCACTTAGTACTAATCTGAATAAATTTGCTAGATTGCTAGTAAGTTTAAAATTGAATTTAACTGAAATATTAACATATTGAATCAATTAAACTATGTCTGAAAATAAATTATTTCAGTTTGTTAAGTTATAAAAACATGGGATTGTGCTTATAAGCTACATGAGGGCTGAGTTAGTGGAGTGGAGGTGGGAAAATACACTGGTGATCCTCCATCTGGAGTACTGTGTAAAGTTTGGTCTCCTTTTATTTAAGGAAGGCTGTAATACAATGGAGATGGTTTGCTAGACTAATGACTGGAATGTGCGCATTGTCTTATGAGGAAAGGTTGGACAGATTAAGTTTGCCTAGACTGTAGTTTAAAATAGTAAGAGATGATTTGATCCAAACACGAGATTTTGAAGGGACCTTAATAGCGCAGGTTTGAATAGCATGTTTTCTCTTGGAGAAGAAGCCAGAAAAAAGGGCCATCCATTTAAGACTGAAGCATGAGAATTTTGTTTTCTCAGAGCATTGAGAGTCTTTGGAACTCTCCTCAAAAGTGATGGAGGCAGTTATTGAATATTTTTAAGACAGAGGTGGGTAACTTATTGAGAAGCAATGGAGTGAAAGGTTATTTGGGTTAAGTGGGAATATGGAGTAGTCAGAATGTCAGATTTGCAGAGCACTTAGAAAACATCAAGGTGATTGTGAAGCATCAGGATTGCTTCATCAAGGAGAAACCCTGGTCGAATCCATTTATTGGAATTCTTTTGAAGGAGTCACAAGTACCGTGGATAAAGGGGAGTCTGTAGACACTCTCCACTTTGATTTCTAGAAGTTATTTCAAAAAGTTTCACATCAAAAATTATTGTGAAAAATGAAAGCTCATAGTATAGAGGGTAACTTATTAATGTGGATAGACGATTAGCTGGCAGAAAACAGTTGCATAAATTAGTCACTGTGTGATTAGCAGGATGTGATGAATGGAGTCTCACAGGTGCCTGTGCTGGGGCTTCGAGGTTTCTTTTATTCTTCAATGCCTTTGATGTGAGGCATGAAGATCTGGTGCCAGATAACATCTTTCTACCTATCTTGGTATGTAGTGAAGAAGACACAAGGAAATTGCAGTTAGCTATGAAAACTTTGAATGGGTAGACAAAAACCTGGCAGATGAAGTATAACGTGGAGAAATGTGAAGCTGTTCACATTTTTCAGGACGAATAAAAAGGCAGAGTATTACATAAATGGAGAATGACTGCATAACTCTGAAGTCAGAGGGATTTACTTGTCCTGGTGCATGAATCACAAAGCGTTAATGTGCATGAAGAATATGTAATTAAAAAGGGTAACGGGAATGCTATCCTTTATTATGAGAAGACTTGAACATAATGGTGTTATAATTAACTATATGGGAAGAGTGAGACCATGTCTCAAATACTGAGTGCAGTTTTGCTCTCCAAACTTAAGTAAGAATGTAACAGTATTGGAAGTGGTTCAGAGAGGTTTACCAGGATAATACTTGGAATGAGAATGTTCTTTTATGAAATAAGTTGAACAGGCAGGGCTTGTTCACTGGAGTTTTGAAAGATGGGGAGGGTGATTGATTGAAATGTGTAAAGTCCTGAATAGTCTTGACAAGGTGAGAGTCAGTCCGGAAGTAAGAGGTTCTGTTTTGAAATTAGGGGTTGTCCTTTCAGCTCCTGAGATGAAAAGAACATTTTTCTTTGAGGGTTGTATGATTTTGGAACTCTCTGCCTCAGGAGACATTGGAGGTGGAATTGTTGATGTTTCTTGGACAGAAGTCTACAGGTTCTTGTTGGGCAGGGAAATCAAGGATTAGCAGGGCTGGATATGAATCTGCAGATCAGCCATGAACTTATTTAATAGTGGAGGAAGCTCGACAGTCCAACAGTCTACCTATTTCATATGGTTTTAAAATTAGGCTCAAGGGACCACATAGACAACTCATGTTTTAAATTTCTATATTTGTATGTAAATCACTTGCATGAAAGACTAGAGATAAATTGAAGTTGTTTCTTATGCTTCCTTATCTGTTCTTGGAATTACATTCCCAATGTCTCAAATTTTAAATCCCCCATCCTTATGTTCAAATTCCTTCATGGACTTGCCCCCCACCCCCACATCTCTAAAATCCTTGACAATTCCTCAGCCCTGCAAATTACCATTCTTCCAACTGTGTTCTTCCAAACAGTACCCTCTTCACATTGGTGACTGCAATCTGGAAATTGCTTCTTAAAATCCCTCTATCTCTTTACATCCCTTTCCTCCTTTTGACACATTGATTGAATTTAGATATTTTCTTCCTTGGCTCAGCATTCTTTTTTTTTGTTATACTTCTATGAAGTTCCTTCAGATAATTTCCTACATTAAAGACTTTTTAAAAATATTGAAGTACGTAGGGCCAACTATGTTAACTTTCATTTGTGTATTGATTTTCTTGTTTTGAATTCTTTAGAATTTTGATTTTGTCTCTTTTAATAATTTGAAACAAAAATGCAACATCAATGATTTCAAATTAATAGTAAGCCATATTTAAGTTGAATATAAAGTTGTGACTGTGTCACATTTATTATTGCATTGTGGTTACACTGTAACCTGCCCTGACTTGTTGATGCTACTTTGGTGCAAGTTTAAATCATGTGGTCTGTGGAGAACTCTACAAACTCTATCACACCCATCATCTTGTAAATATTATTTACTGATTGTGGTTGGGAGTCCTCAGTTTCTCAAACATTTAAGTAAACTCAACTTCACATTTTAAAGTTTCTGATGGATTACAACAGTAGCCTTCTCATGTTGACATTTTAGATATGTTCAACTTGCCTTGGAAGATTTGTTGCTGTTCCATGTTTAAATGGAATTTAAACACAGGTCAAGTTATTATGTTGAATATAATGGTGGTGGCCCTGACTGCAGGCGAGACACCATTAGGGTTAGCATGCCATGGCAGTTTCTGATTGCAGCTAATAGCTTGTTGATTGTTACTGCTTGACATCCTGACTTCTGTATTTTCAGTAGAACTTCCACTACAAAGACTTACTAGCTTTACATGTAATCTCTTAATTAGCCATTAGAAGGTAGACAGTCTTTCACTTTCCCTGCCCGTATCTATAAAGCATGTATTCACTTCCATGCCCTTCCAATCCTGTGGTGCTCCCAGCCTGTTCCAGATAGGCAGCCAGTTTAAATTATGGCCAGTGTCACTATTGAATAGACGTGGAGTAAACATCCTCACAGGATAAATATTGACATTTAATCCTGTGGTCAGACATGTCAACAAGTTGAAACAAAAATGCTACTGCATTCACCTGAAAATTAGATTTTTGAAGTTGTTCTTGTTCATTTCAAAAGATTGCTAAGGGAACTCTGCAATCTGACCTCATATCCCATCTGCCCAAAACTAATAATGTATCGATATTATTGTAAATTGATGCATTTGGATCAGTAAAAAACACCTTTCATAACTTGGGGCATCCCCAATAAAATATGTTTGCAGTGCTCTTGTTGTTCTGATGTAGGAAAGCATATTCTTTGAAAGAAAGCATTACTATTGCTAAATGAATACACCATTTTTAGTGAAGCAAAAGAGAGTATTGCACTGAATAAGACCTCTGACAATGCTGGGCAATTGAACACATTAATATATTAGACACCCACATATGAAATTTAATGTTCTGACTTGCTCATAATTGAAGGAGGACCATGTTATATGTTAAGAATTTTTATTTCAACAGTTTGAAGGAGGTTGCAATTTCTGCGAGACATCCTGGCTTAATTACAACAAAATATTGCATGAACCCCAGGATTATGACAGGGGTTATGACATTATCTGAAGTTTCTGCAATTTCCAACTGAAATAGCAGCAGCAAATCTGGAGAAGCCATGCAGAATTCCAAATGGTTTATTTTTAGAATGTTTTCTGGAAGAGGTATGCATAAAAATGGAAAGAAACAGATGAGATTCAGGAAGTTAGGGTACCTGTTGCTTTGAAAATTTTGACTCTCCTGTGCTCACTTCCTAATTCAGTTCCTAATTTTCAATTTATATTCTGAAAATACATTAGTTTTCGTCTACTTCAGTTGTTTCAGAAATAGCAGTTTCGCACTAAGCTTTTCATAATGAGCTTTTAAAAGAAGGAAAGGTTTTGCAGGGGAGTTTTCTTTGTCACACAGCTGCTTGCCGAACATCCATGCTCTTTTATGACAGTAATTGATTACTATAAATGAGGAAGTGGCACATCAAAAAGAAACAAGTATTGAAAGCACCACCATGTACTTGGAAGTTTTAATATCCTAAAAAAATTCAAATTCATGGCTGCATTGTTGCCCAAGTTACAAGCTCAGAGGTGACCTGACCTTTTTTCAACATTTTCCTTCGACATTTTGACTCAATCTTAATGGTTAACACTTAGGGATGGGGAGGAGGCAATGGTCTAGTGGTATTTCCAAGAGATTAATGCAGCAACTCAGCTAATGTTCTGAGGACCCGGCATGGCAGATGGTAGAATTTGAATTCAATTTTTAAAAATGTGGAATTGTGAATCTATTGATGACTAAGAAACCATTATCGATTGTTGTAAAAACCAATCTCGCTCACATGTTCTTCAGGAAAGGAAGTCTGCCATCCATAAGACCTGGTTTGGCCTACATCCGACTCCAGACCATAGCAATGTGGTTGTCCTGTAAAATGGCTGAGCAACTCATTCAGTTGCATCAATTACTATAAAATCTCAACAAAGAAATTGTTTGTTATCTATATCAATGATTTGGATGAGAATGCACAAGGCATGATTAGTAAATTTGCTGATGACAGTAAATTAGGCGGTATCATGGACAGTGAGGAAGGTTCTCAGAAATTGCAGCAGGACCTTGATCAGCTGGAAAAGTAGAATGAGAAATGGCAAATGAAGTTTAACATAGCTGTGTGAGGTGTTGCATTTTGGAAAGTCAAATCAAGATCGGTGTTTCATGATGAATAGTTGGGCCTTAAGGAGTGTAGTGGAACAGAGAGATTTTGGGATTCAGGTGCATATTTCTCTGAAAGTGGAGTCACAGATAAACAGGGCAATAAAGAAGACTTTAGGCACACTGTCCTTCATCAGCCAGGGCTTTGAGTAGAGAAGTTGGGAAATTATGTTGCAGTTGTACAGGACATTGATGAGGCTGCACTTGGAGTGTTGTGTTCAGTTTTGGTCACCTTGCTATAGGAAGGATGTTATTAAACTGGAAAGAGTGCAGAAAAAATTTACAAGGATATTGCCAGGACTCAATGGTCTGAGTTACAGAGAGAGGTTGGACAAGCCTGGACTTTTTTCTTCAGAGTGTAGGAGACTGAGGGGGGACCTTATAGAAATATATAAGATCATGAGAAGCATGGATAGGGTAAATGTTTTTTTATTCCCAGGGTTGTGGAAACAAAGACTAGAGGGTATCAGTTTAAGGTTACAGGGGAAAGAATAAAAGGGAATCTGAGAGGCAACTCTTTTTTACACAGAGGGTGGTACACATGTGGAATGAGCTGCCAGCAAAGTGGTTGAGATGGGTACATTAACAACATTTAAAAAGTCTTTGGATAAATTCATGGATAGAAAAGGTTTAGAAGGAAATGGGCCAAGTGCAAAGAAATGGGGTTAGCATAGATGGGCATTTTGGTTGGCATGGGCCAGTATGGGCCAAAGGGCCTGTCTCTGTGCTGTAGGCCTCTATGACTCAAAATGAAACCCAACAGCTAGCTGGCAAAGACCTAGGCACTGGAAAAGACAACAACAGAAACAGCTCTGTCGACCCTGCAAAGTCCTCCTTGCTAACATCTGGGCTCTAGTGTGAAAAGTAGGAGAGTTATCTTGCGGACACTCAAGCAATAGCCTGACATAGTTATACTCACAGAATTACTCCTTGCAGACAATGTCACAGATACCACCATCACTATCCCACTGGCAGGACAGACCCAGCATAGGTGGCAGTGTAGTGGCATAGAATCAGGAGGGAGATGCCCTGGGAGTGCTCAATATTCACTCTGGACCCCATGAAGTCTCATAGCTTCAGGTTGAACATGGGCAGGCTATGTCCTGCTGGTTGCTACATATCATCCTCCCTCAGATGATGAATCAGTACAGCTCTGTATTGAACAACACTTGGAGGAAACACTGAGGGTAGCACTGGTGCAAATGTACTCGAGATGGGGGATTTCAATGTCCACCACCAAGAGTGCAGGAGGACCTGCCTGAAGCCTCATATCGAAAAATGAGGTGTCAAACTGATGAAGCTACCAAACAGGACAACTTGCATTCCAAACAGCATAAATAGCAAGTGATAGACAATATGAATCAATCCTACAACCAACTGAAAAGATTGAAGTATGACAGTCCTTTCACATCTGTTTGTGAACAGTGGTGGTTAATTAAATAACTCACTGGAGGAGAAGGCTCCATGAATATCCCCACTCTCAATGATGAAAGAGCCCAACACATCACTTCAAAAGCATTCGCAGCAACCTTCAGCCAGAAGTGCCACATGGCTGATCCATCTTGGCCTCTTCCAGTGGTCCCAGTATCATGAATGCCAGTCTGTAGCCAATTCAATTCACTCCATGTGATATCAAGAAATGGTTGGAGGCAAAGGTTATGGGCCCTGACAACATTCCGACAATAGACGTGCTCCAGAGCTTGCAACTCCCCTATCCAAGCTCTGCCTGCACAGTCATAACACTGGCATCTAACCGGTAATGTGGAAAATTGCCCAGGTATGTTCTCTAGATAAAAAGCAGGACAGATCCAATCTGGATAATTACTGCCCCATTATCAAAGAGGCAAAGGCATCATCACCAGTGCTATCAAGCAGTAACTGCTCAGGAATAACCTGCTCAGTGATGCCCAGTTTGCATTCCACCAGGGCCACTCAGTTCCTGACCTCATTACAGTCTTAGTTCCAATGTGGACAAAACAGTTGAGTTCCAGAGGTGAATGAATGTAGCATTCCACTGAATGTGGCATCAAGAAGCCCTCGTAAAACTAGAATCAGTGGATGTAAGGGACAAGTTCTCCACTGTTTGGAATCCTATCTCGCATATTGGAGGATGGTTGTGGTTGTTTAATGTCAGTCAACTCAGCTTCAGGATATTTCTGCAGAAGTTCTTCACTGTAGTATCCCAGATATACAACCACCTTCACATGTGTATTCAATGACCTTCCCCCCATCATAAGTTTGGGAAGTGGAAAAGTTTGTTGATAATTGCACAATATTCAGCACCATTCACAACTCCTCAAATACATGTTCAAGGGCAACAAAACCTGGACAATGTCCAGCCTTAGGCTGACAAATGGCAAGTTACATTTGTGCCACCCAAATGCTAGGTAAAGACTATTGACAATGAGAAACAATCTTTCTACCACTCCATAATATTCACTGGTATTACCATCAATGAATTCCTCCACTAGCACCATCCTTGATCAGAAACTTACTGGACTCGCCACATAAACAGAGTCGTTTGAAGATCGGTGCAAAGGCTTGTAATACTGTAACAAATAACTTACTTCCTGACTCCCCAGTGACTCTCCACCATTAACAGAGCACAAGTCTGGAGTGTGATAGAATACTCCTCTCTTGCCTGGATTCATGCAGCTTCAACAACACTCAAGAAATTTGACACCATCCAGAAACAATAAGTTACACTGCAGAAATTCACCAAAAGTCCATAGACAGCACTTTCCAAAATCATGATCACTTTCATCTAGATGAACAAAGATAACAGATACATAGGAAAATTATCACTTGCAAGTTCCTGTCCAAACCACTCATCATCCTGATACGGAAATATATCATCATTCCTTAATTGTCACTGGGTCAATATCCTTCCGGCAACAATATCCCTCCCTCAGAGCATTGTGGATCAACCTACAGCTGCTGTTCAAGAAGGCCGCTCACCACCTCAACTTCAAGGGCAACGAGGGGCAGGCAATAAATGCTAGCCAGCTGGCGACACCCAAGTCCCTCGAATAGATTAAAACTGTAAAGGCAAATTTAATTTGACTAACTCAGGCAAATTTTTACATGTACACTTTGTGTTGGAAGTGCAAACAGTATTCATGAACCAGAAAAACAAAGTACAATTGTTCGGCAATTTTGTAATTTTACCACGTACTACTGAAATAAAGACACTTTCTAATTTCTGAACATTGATACATTAAAGAGCATTTATGACTTGCTGACTGTTCTATTCTAGGTAAGATGGCAACTTTAGGAAGGACAGATGACTCACATTTGACCATGGTCATTGCTATAAGCTTACAAATCTTGTAGAATAAAACTGGAAAAATTGCACTTTTCTTACAATCATATGTATCTGGCACCACCCTTCATATGTAGTAATTAACTCTGAGATAAGTCTTTTTGAGTTCTCACATGCTCGCAACATATTGGGAAATCACTTGTAGGGCTTCCACAATTTTCCAATTAGCAGTAGTGTTAAGCAAGAATTCATAAAGTCTAGGCTGCAAATTGGGCTAAGTAGCTTCTCTGATTTCAGTGCTAGCAAAGTCCAATGAACAAAAATGCACCAAGTGTCATCTTTGGTAGAGTGATAGTGAGTGTGTCCTGTGCGTCTGCTGCACGTGTGCTCAGTGGTCAGATCATGACATTAGTCATTGATTAATGTTTAGTTGCTGCCCAATCTGCCTGTGTGTATGCTACAGCTCTGGAGAAGCCCTCTCTTGTACAATGCCACTGAACATATATTCAGCTGATGAGCTACAATTGTGCAATAGAATTAGCACAAGGGTTAGCATTTTACAAGTTATCATCATAGGATTTCAGGTGAGATGCTTTTGTCTTGCCTCTATAGAGTTACTTGCTTCTGTGGAGCTGAAGTGTTAGATATTGGTCTAGATTTTTCAACAGCCAGAAAAACATTTCTGCAATGTAGTTGAGTGTAGCACGTGGACACCTTGTCGAATCTCTGATACAGCAGACACTAAGGGAGTTCACTGTGAAATTGAAGATTACTCTGGTTCCCCAATATTTTTGAATATGCCTGAAGTATGCATTTATAAGATGTGAATGTGGAGGTTCTGCTGTAATTAAGTAAGTAATTATTCAAGAAAAAGTTATCCTATTAAAAGCCCAGTCTAATGCAATTAAAATGCCCCATTGATTTGCCACTTACATTCTGAACTACATCACTCCCAGACTTCATATGATGACAGACACTTAGCTGATAGCCCCTGCTCTCTGCCTAGGACCTGACACCTTCCACCCTGCCATTGGATCAGTTTGCCTCTTGTCCCTTTCCAAGCTCTCTTCCACCCTCTTCCATCGGGCAGAAAATACAAAAATTTGAAAATGTATACCAACAGATTCAAGAACAACTTCTTCCCCACTGTTTCAAACTTATGAGTGGACCTCTCATACAGTAAAGTTAATCTTTCTCTGCACCTTCTCTGTAGCTGGAGCACTGTATTCTGCATTCTATTCTTTTACCTTGATATATTTATGTCAGACATGATTCGTCTGATTAGCACACAATACATTAACTTTCACTGTATCTTGGTATGTGTGACAACAATAAATTAAACCAAATCTGAATCAAAACAAGTCTGACACCTGCTCTCCTCCAGGAACTCAACACCCTTTGCTGCCAGACCTGACCCTCTTGGAACCTGACCCCTCTTTGCCGCCCTGAAAAACTGACTTCTCCTCCCCACCTGCCAGTCACGATGGCATACCATTCCCACCTGCCACCACTCAAAAAACCCTTCTAGGGTCTGTCACCTCTGAGACCTGGCACATTCCCTTTCTGAACCAATATTTCCCTCCCACTCCAACACAGTCTAAATACTCCATCACTTCCCTGACCCCCTTGCCACCTATTGCCTTGGCAAGCTACTTACCTGGTGTCCTATTTACTTGACAACGTGGCATTCTAACTCCAACCCAGCTGACACTCTACTTACTGGGCATCTTACCCAGCTGGCACCTAACCCTCTCAGTGCACTAACTTTGTACTTAACTTCTTTACTTACTATTTCACAGGAGCTAGTAGTGACTCCTCCTCTATCTGTGTGCCTACTGCTATTGCCTGGCAGTTTGTGAGTTGGGGGTATCTGCAGTGAGGTCAAGGTCCCACGTCCCATTGTTAATCTACCTTTGATGGCTATGACCGTGGTTTGCAGGTCTGAGTACATATCCAGCAGACTGAGAATACTGGATTTAGCTCTCCATGATAGCCACCAAAGTGTTCATGGAGTCACTCAATGGCCGAGGCATCAGGGTCCTAACAGCGCTGGTGTGAGTACTGCGACCTTTGTGTCAGATTGCCCCAGGGCTCTTGACCCCTCCTTAATCACCAGATTTTCTCTCCCCAGCTGCCAGACACAATAGCATACCATCCTCCTGCCACCCCCACCCCAAGCTGCTCCAATGACTGCTTTGCATGTCAATGAAGTTGTGAGTTGCTAACAACATGGAGTTGTCTCCTGCTAGAGTCTGAGCAGGTGCCTAGTCTCCAGCAGTCCTCCAAATGCCAGCAACCTGAAGCATTTCTTTCAGTCAGCTATGGAGATGTGGCAGTAATGTAATCACTCAGATGCTTTGTACTCTATAGCCACCAAGGAATTAGTATCTGAGACAGTGAGAGATGCAAAATGCAGCCTTGCTGGTGCATCCTCCAAGGCTTTCTTTCTCAGAGGTGGAGGAGGAGATTTCATATGGACTGACTTCTTGTCTGCAGGAGACAAAAGAATGTGCCGTGAACAAGGTGTTGAAGAATACATTCACAGGAGGGTAATGAGAGAATAGCACAGAATGGGCAATACTTCTCACTTGCTTGTTTGGACATGGATGTTTCAGTGTCTCCTCATTGTCCCAGTCCCAGTCCTCATTGGCCAGAGCAAAGAACCTCATCATAGATCAATGAGATAAGGGGAAGATTAAGTGAGATGAAAGTGGGTGTTATTGCCGTCAATATTAATGTAGTTGGGGGGAAGATAGTGATGTGTTCCTTGTGAGTGAGTTGGCACATAGAGACCATACAGGGCGTGAAGTATGGTGGAATGGCTGAGTGAGAGAAATGAAGAATTTGATTGCAATGGTGGAAGTGGTACTACATGAACTTTAGTCAGAAGTGTGTGCAGTAAAAGGGACAGCGTGAAGTAGCAGCAAGGAGATGGTAGCACATAGTCATTGACCTTCATCCTATACTGCTGGGCATTTAGAGCTGGCACGTTTAGACCTGGCTGCACACTGCAATCATGAAGATGAGCAGCATCACAAAGTTTGTCTGTTGCCAGCCACAGCTCACATTTGCACCCACAATGGCACAGTGGTTAGCACTGCTGCCACACAGAGCCAGAGACCCGGGTTCAATTCCCGCCTCAGGCAATTGTCTGTGTGGAGTTTGCACATTCTCCCCGTGTCTGTGTGGGTTTCCTCCCATAGTCCAAAATTGTGCAATTGGCCATGCTAAATTGCTCATAGTGTTAGGTGAAAAGGGGAATGGGTCTGGATGGGTTGCTCTTCGGAGGGTTGGTGTGGGCTTGTTAGGCTAAAGGGCTTGTTTCCACACTGTAAGTAATCTAATCAAAACAGGTCATATCTGTAACTGAAGTTTGAACAAATACTTACAAGTGCCAGAGCTGTTATGCAAGAGACATTCTCCATTATGCTATGAGTAACATAAATAAAAACTGATTTTTTTACACCAATTACAGACATGCTACATGAACATTTCCATACATTTTGAATGGATTATTAGCTAGTGATGAAGTCTTCTCAGTATTTTTGGGATAACTGTCAATTTGTACCATTTCTTATCTACAAAATAAACTGGATATGTCATTACTGCAGATTATCATTGTGTGTTCAATTTGTTATTTTGTTTTTGTGCATTGGCTTTCTTTAATTCAGAGTAGAATAAAAACAAAGGAAAAGAAGAGAAATTTCACAGAGCAGCCCTATTGAACCTGGAGGAAGAACGCCTCATCTTCCACCTCAGAACACTTCAACCCCAGGGCACCAATGTGGACTTCATCAGTTTCCTCATTTTCCCTTCCCCCACCTCACCCCAGTTCCAACCTTCCAGCTCAGCACTGTCCCCATGACCTGCCTACCTGCCTATTTCCCTTCCCACCTATCCACTCCACCCTCCCCTCTGACCTATCACCTCCATCCCCATCCCCATTCACCTACTGTACTCTTTGCTGCCTTCCCCCGCCCTCCTCTCTGACCTATCACCTCCATCCCATCCCCATTCACTTATTGTACTTTTTGCTACCTTCTCCCAGCCCCACCATTCCGTCCCCTTCCCCCCAATTATCTCTCTATAATGGAGGCTTCCTGACTCCATTCCTGATGAAGTGCTTTTGCCTGAAACGTCGAACTTCCTGCTCCTCGGATGCTACCTGACCTGCTGTGTTTTTCCAGCACCACTCTAATCTAACCTCTGGTTTCCAGTATCTGCAGTCCTCACCTTTGCCTAGTTGATTTTAACCTTACTGCAAATCCTCTTGCAAAGATGCCTAGCTTGAAGAAGTTCTCCTCTCTCCGCAAGAATCTCAGTGAGTCTCTCTCTCACTGCAACCCCCAGGTCATCTCCCCTGCCCTAAAGCTCTTCAACCATGTACTGAAACAGATCCGCTACCACAGCCACATTTGCTTCCTCGGTACCTGCCTCCGATCCCACATCGACTCCGGACTACTTTCAAACCAGCGCAGTTTGGAATCAAACAGGACAACCAGTACAGACTACAGATTCAAAACCACCAGCAAAGGTTCTCCTTCTGGATCCTCCACTCCACACTCGCAGCCATGCACCGGCACCTAACCTCTCTACAGTCAGCCCTGCCTCAGCTGAATGCCACACTCTCTCAGAACTGCAAAGGACTCCTCCTGTACTATATTCTAAGAAGAATTCATACTCTCAACAAACAGTATTTCAAAACCATCTCAAACATCAAAACTGTAAGTACAACAAACGTTTATACACCCACCTCCATAACCAGAACTCCTCAAACATTCCAGAAGATTTCCCCAGCCTCTGGAACTGCTCGGACGCCATTAGCCATGTGGCTGGTATAGCTACCATCCCTACGGCGATTGATGATGTCACTTCCGCCCCCATCATGGCCATTTCCACAGCCATTTCCGTACCTCACGAATCCTCATGCACCTCACGTGACATCACTTCCACCCCCATGTCATCGCTGACATCACACACTCAGCGACTTCTGCCCCTCCCCACTGCTGTGTTCGTCACCAGTTCCGCCCCCACCAACGCCACTCACCTGCATTCTGCCGACACGCCTCCCCCACCTTACAGATTCCATTGTCACCATCCCCGCTCCCCAGAACCCTGAGGAGAACATCACTCCTGCTCATGACTCCACCCCCATTCCCCCTATCCCCACGCCGACTCCAGTTGCAGGCTCCACCCTCATTCCCATTTCCACACCTAAACCATGGTCCTCGCTCCCAGCCCTGCCAAGTTTTCAAATTGATCCCAGACCTCGCCCTCACTGAGGACGAACGATCAGTCCTCAGCAAAGGCCTCACCTTTATCCCTCTCTGTCCACGTATCAATGAATTTAATACACATTGTGACGTCGAACACTTCTTCCGCCGTCTCTGCCTCCGAGCTTACTTTTACAATTAGGACTCCCGCCCACCTTCCGAGGACCCCTTCACTCACCTCCAAAATCAACTACCTAGAGACCCTGCACTGGCCTATTACCCACCCTCAATCTCTTCATTTCCAACTGTCGCCGAGACATTAACTGCCTCAAACTGTCTACCTCACTCCAACCTCTCACCCTCACAACATGCAGCTCTCCAATCCCTCTGCTCCAATACCAACCTCACCATCAAGCCAGCGGATAAAAGGAGTGCAGTAGTAGTTTGGCGCACTGACCTCTACACCGCTGAAGCCAGACACCAACTCCTCCTATCGCTTCCTCAACCATGACTACAACCCCCATCACCAAACTATCATCTTTCAGACCATACAGAACCTCATCACCTCAGGAAATCTCCCACCCACAGCTTTTAACCTCATAGTCCGGGAACCCCACACCACCCGATTCTACCTCCTTCCCAAGATCCACAAGCCTGACCACTCTGACCGACACATTGTCTCAGCATGCTCCTGCCCACCAAATTCATCTCCACCTACCTCGATACTGTCCTATCCCCCCAGTCCAGGAACTCCCCACATATGTTCGGGACACCACCCATGCCCTCCACCACCTCCAAGACTTCCGTTTCCCCATCCCCCAACGCCTCATCTTCACCATGGACATTCAGTCCCTCTACACCTCCATCCACCATGACCAGGGCCTCCAAGCCCTCCATTTCTTCCTTTCCTGATGTCCCCAACAATACCCTTCTGCTGACACTCTCATTCGTTTGGCTGAACTGGTCCACCCTTAACAATTTCTCCTTCGAATCCTCCCACTTCCTTCAGATGAAAGGAGTAGCCACGGGCACCCTTAAGGGCCCCAGTTATGCCTGTCTCTTTGTCGGCTACGTAGAACAGTCCATCTTCCGTAGTTACATCGGCACCACTCCCCACCTCGTGCTGCTGCGAGGAAGTTGAGCAGTTCATCAACTTCACCAACACATTCCACCCCAACCTTAAATTCACCTGGACCATCTGTGACACCTTGCTCCCCTTCCTGGACCTCGCCATCTCCATGAATGATGACCGACTTGACACTGAAATCTTTTACAAACCCACCAACTCCCACAGCTACCTGGATTACACCTCTTCCCACCCTACCTCCTGCAAAAATGCCATCCCATATTTCCAATTCCTCCACCTCCGCCGTATCTGCTCCCAGGAGGACCAGTTCCACCACAGAACACACCAGATGGCCTCCTTGTTTAGAGACCGCAATTTCCCTTCCCATGTGGTTGAAGGTGCCCTACAACGCATCTCATCCACATCCTGCACCTCCACCCTTAAACCCCACCCTCCCGACCGTAACAAGGACAGAACCCACCTTGTTCTCACTTTCCAACCCACCAACCTTCACATAAACCGCATCATCCACCGACATTTCCACCACGTCCAAAAAGACCCCACTACCAGACATATATTTCCCTCCCCACCCCTTTCCGCTTTTCACAAAGACCATTCTCTCTGTGACTACCTGGTCAGGTCCACGCCCCCCCAACCACCCACCTTCCTGTCCTGCCAGGTGCAGGAATTACAAAACCTGCGCCCACACCTCCTCCCTCATGTCCATCCAAGGCCCCAAAGGAGCCTTCCACATCCATCAAAGTTTTACACTTATCTCTACACCCTGGAGGCTCTCCGCCTCCATTCCTGATGAAGGGCTTTTGCCCGAAACGTCGATTTTCCTGCTCCTCGGATGCTGCTTGACCTGCTATGCTTTTCCAGCACCACTCTGATCTAAACTCTGGTTTCCAGCATCTGCAATCCTCACTTTTGCCTAGTTCTGTTGAACGAGATGTGAAGGCACAATATCAGTTTATTGCTTATGGTCTGAAATCATACAAGTTAGTAATATCACTTGTAATAAATCTACAATTATAACCTTCTAATTGAGATCATTAACAGTTTGTAATGTTTTAAATAGAAGTACTAATTAATATTGAAGGCAGTATTGATGAATTTTACATGCTATTTGCTTTCAACACCCAAAGGCAAAGATAAAATGCACATGCACTGATGGATTAATAATGGCATCAGATCAGTGAGATCATTACCTACTTCCATAGTCTGACTCAAACAACAGATTCTGATCTTATTGATGTTATCAACTTAGGATATGTTATCGAGAAAAAATAATAATCATTAAAATGTTAAAATATTGACTTTTTCTATGAGTAACCTCCATTCCCATGCAATCAGCCAAGATACTTCAAAAATTGTTTTGTTTTTCTCCCTGTCTCCTCACCTTTTCCCTAAAAGCATCATGGCAGCACTGGACAGAGAAAAACCGAAGTGTACAGAAAGCTACTGCTCGGAACTGACTCATTTGAACATATGGATACTGCATTTCTAATGTTAATTGGATAGTTTTCAACATGATATTCCAAAGGATCCATCGTGATTATGAAGCTGCTGCCATAATTGGGATTTTTTAACAATAATGAAATATTGGATAAGATAGGCTTTGTCCAAAGCATTTCCAAAACTTGATCGGAATTATGTCTACAACTGACAAGGCAAGTGTTAGTCTTTGTATTGTTTTGTGATCTCTAAACTCGTTTAGATAACATGCTATTTTACATTCTATCCTCATCAGTAAATACATCTATTCAAGCTATCAGCAATTTCAGCAAGAATTCATTAAGTTCCCTTTTCCCTGATCATAGATCACGTCACCATCATTTTGAAATATCTTATTTCTTAAAATATGTCTATCTTTCACTTATACCAAACAACAATACTATGATATTTCAGTATAAGGGGGAACAGGGAAGATACATAATATACTTGACAAATACGAATACCTGGAATTTCTCTGGGTTTCTTCCATTTTCTGTTGTAACCTCAATTGACAGAATAGAACATAGAACATAGAACATAGAAAAATACAGCGCAGTACAGGCCCTTCGGCCCTCGATGTTGCGCCGACCAAATCCTACCTAACCTACACTAGCCCAATAACTTCCATATGCCTATCCAATGCCCGCTTAAATGACCATAAAGAGGGAGAGTTCACCACTGCTACTGGCAGGGCATTCCATGAACTCACAACCCGCTGCGTAAAGAATCTACCCCTAACATCTGTCCTATACCTACCAACCCTTAATTTAAAGCTGTGTCCCCTAGTAACAGCTGACTCCATTAGCGGTAAAAGGTTCTCAGTGTCTACCCTATCTAAACCCCTAATCATCTTATACACCTCTATCAAATCTCCCCTGAACCTTCTTTTCTCCAATGAGAACAGGCCCAAGTGCCTCAGCCTTTCCTCATACGATCTTCCTACCATGCCAGGCAACATCCTGGTAAACCTCCTCTGCACTCGTTCCAATGCCTCCACATCCTTCCTATAGTATGGCGACCAAAACTGCACACAATACTCCAGATGAGGCCGCACCAGAGTCTTATACAACTGCAACATGACCTCAGGACTCCGGAACTCAATTCCTCTACCAATAAAGCCCAGTACACCATATGCCTTCCTCACAGCACTATTTACCTGGGTGGCAACTTTCAGAGATCTGTGTACATGGACACCAAGATCCCTCTGTTCATCCACACTACCAAGTAGCCTACCATTAGCCCAGTAATCCATCTTCTTGTTACTCCTACCAAAGTGAATGACTTCACACTTAGCTACATTGAATTCCATCTGCCACCTTTCTGCCCAGCTCTGCAACCTATCTATATCCCGCTGTAACCTGCCACATCCTTCTTCACTGTCCACAACTCCACCGACCTTTGTGTCATCCGCAAACTTGCTCACCCAGCTTTCAAGCCCCTCCTCTAGATCATTTATAAAGATGACAAACAGCAACGGCCCCAAAACAGATCCCTGTGGTACACCGCTAGTAACTGCACTCCAAGATGAACCTAGTCCATCAACTACTACCCTCTGTCTCCTTCCAGCCAGCCAATTCCTAATCCAAACCTCTAATGCACCCTCAATGCCATACCTCTGTAGTTTTTGCATTAGCCTACCATGGGGTACCTTATCGAACGCCTTGCTAAAATCCATATACACCACATCTACTGCTTTACCCTCATCCACCTCCTTAGTCACCTTCTCAAAGAACTCAATAAGGTTTGTGAGGCACGACCTGCCCTTCACAAAACCATGCTGACTATCCTTGATCACATTATTCCTATCCAGATGTTCATAAATCTTATCCCTTACAATTCTCTCTAAGACTTTGCCCACAACAGAAGTGAGACTCACTGGCCTATAGTTACTCGGGCTGTTCCTACTCCCCTTCTTGAACAAGGGGACCACATTCGCTATCCTCCAGTCTTCTGGTACTATTCCCGTTGACAATGACGACATAAAAATCAAGGCCAATGGCTCTACTATCACCTCCCTAAGTTCCCAGAGGATCCTAGGGTAAATGCCATCAGGCCCAGGAGACTTATCTATTTTCATCCTTTCCAGTATTCCCAAAACCTCCTCCCTACATAATTCAAGGCCATCCATTCTAATCACTTGTGACTCAATATTCACACCAGCAAGAGTGTCCTGTTCCTGAGTGAATACTGACGAAAAGTATTGATTTAGTGTCTCACCAATCTCCTCCGCCTCCACGCACAACTTCCCACTACTATCCTTGACTGGACCGATACCTACCCTAGTCATCCTTTTATTCCTGACATACCTATAGAAAGCCTTAGGGTTTTCCCTAATCCTACCAACTAAGGGCTTTTCATGTCCCCTTCTCGCTGCTCTTAGCTCTCTCTTCAGATCCTTCCTGGCTACCTTATAACTCTCAATCGCCCCAACTGAACCTTCACGCCTCATCCTTACATAGGCCGCCCTCTTCCCTTTCACAGGCGATTCCGATTCCCTATTAAACCACGGCTCCCTCACAAGACCCTTTACTCCCTGCCTGACTGGTACATACTTATCAAGGACACTCAATAGGTATTCCTTGAACAATCTCCACATATCATTAGTGTTCTTCTCCTGAAGCCTGTTTTTCCAATCCACGCATCCTAAGTCATGCCTCACTGCATCATAATTTCCCTGTCCCCAGCTATAGCTCTTGCCCTGCAGTGCACACTTATCCCTCTCCATCACTAAAGTAAAAGTCACCGAGTTGTGGTCACTGTCCCCGAAGTGCTCACCTACCTCCAAGTCTAACACCTGGCCTGGTTCATTACCTAGAACCAAATCCAGTATAGCCTCACCTCTTGTTGGCCTGTCTACATATTGTGTCAGGAAACCCTCCTGCACACATTGGACAAACACCAACCCATCTAACGAACTCGAGCTATAGCTTTCCCAGTCAATATCTGGGAAGTTGAAGTCCCCCATAACAACCACCCTGCTACTTTCACTCTTCTCCTGAATCATCCTCGCAATACTATCCTCTACTTCTCTCGGACTATTGGGAGGCCTGTAGAAAACACCTAACAGGGTGACCTTACCTTTCCTATTTCTAACCTCAGCCCAAACTACCTCATATGGCAAGTCTTCCTCCATCGTCCTTTCCACCGCTGTAATGCTATCCTTGACAAGCAATGCCACACCTCCCCCTCTTTTACCCCCATGTCTGACCCTACTAAAACATTTAAACCCTGGAACCTGCAACAGCCATTCCTGCCCCTGTTCTACCCACGTCTCTGTAATGGCCACAACATCGAAGTCCCAGGTACAAACCCACGCTGCAAGTTCACCTACCTTATTTCTTATACGGTTTGAATGATTGAAGAAAAGATATAAATATTTAAAATATCAATTTGCTCTGTTTTTCTGTTTTCTACTAATTGATCACCTTACTTATAATAGAAGAACCATGTAGAAATTTTCCCTAAATACTTATTTACTAGTTGAACTTCTCCCCCACCTCATCATCCTTCATTACTTAATACTCTTTATCTTCTAAAAATGTAGTAAGGCCATAAGGATTTTTGTTTACTTTGTAATTGAATTTTAAAAATTACAAACAGGTCAGGATTTTCCTTTTTTTTAAGCATGGGGCAGGTACCTTTAGAAGTAAGAAACTCGCTGCCACCACCAGAGAAAATGCTTCCTGGATCAAGTGTCAATCAAAGAATTAAGTGCCAACCAGCAGCATTCCTGACCTGTTAGGTGTTGAGGTTGAGAGGTCCCACCTGCTTCAAGCTGTCAGCTAGCTGGAGGTTGGAGCCATTCTGAGCAGCGGAGGTTCATTGTTTCAGAGCAATGTGAAGACTGGGACTGGTGAGGAAGTGTTTTGAGAGAGATTGTGGGGTGGGGCTCCCAGGGAGAGGGATATAGCAGGGCATTTGGAGGCATAGGCAAATATTTTGTTTTTCAGTATTCAATTCCTTACTCCCCATGATTGCTCCCAGTTGTCTCCAGGTTAGGGCAAATTGAGGTTTCTCACTCCCAACCAACAGATAAACTACTCTATTTTCCCAGACAGGGATGCAGCCACTTTTCTTTTCTGCCAGGAAGGACCCAGTGGCCATGCATTGTGGCTTTTATCATAGAATTCTTAGAGTGTGGAAGCAGGTCATTCAGCCCATTAAGTCTACATCGACCCTCCAAAAAGCAACCCACCCAATTGCATCCCTCCATCCTATTGCTGTAACCCTACATTTCCCACGGGCAATTCACCTAACCTGCATGTTTTTGGACTGTGAAAGGAAACTGGAGCATTCGGAGGAAACCCACACAGACATGGGGAGAATGTGCAAACTCCTATTTCAACTATTCTGCTGGGTGCAATTTACATTGGCTTCTGCTACAGTTCCACATCTCTGCAACAGATTATCATACAAAAGTATAGGAATCTATACAACAAAAGACTAGGTTGCATGGGGTACCATGTTCTCTGCATTGCTATCTGTCCACCAAATAAGTTAAAAGTTATTTAGGAACTCATGCACAGTTAAGCTCAGTTGCCTGCAGCAATTTTATGCTCAACAGAGGCTAATGTATGGAATCATAGAATTCAGAAGAGCTCCTTTGTCACATCAAATCTACCACCAAAAATAGACTACTATCTTCACTAGTATCACTTTTCTTTGCTAGGTCCTTGGCCTTGAATGCTATGACATTTCAAAGTGTGCATCCAAGTATTTTTTAAAGGTTGTGAGGTTTTCTGCCTCATATACCCTGACAGTGAGTACATTTCAGACTCCCACCACTGTCTGGGTTTTTAAAAAAAATATCTTCTTCAAACCCCTCTCAGCATCTCGCCTTTCATTTTAAAACTACGTCTCCTTGTTTTTACTCTTCAATTAAGGATAGCAGCTGCTTCCTATTCAACCTGTCCATGCCTCTCAAAATTTTATACACCTCTATCAGGTCCCCAAACAACTTTCTCTGCTCCAAAGACAATAACATAAGCTTATCCAGCCTCTCTTTGCAACTGAAATGCTCCATCCAAGGCTAGATCCTGGTGATCCTCTTTTGCACACCCTCTGATGCCACCATGTCCTTCCTGCAGTGTGGTGATTGGTACTCAGCTGTGGACGAACTAAACTTCTGCACAGCTCCAACATAACCTTCCTGCTTTTACAATCTGTGCCACAACTGATGAAGACAAGAATCCCGTATGCCTCCTGAACTACTCCATTAACCTGTACTGCCACCTTCTAGGATCTGTGGACAACCATCTCAAGGTCCCTCTGTTTCTCTGAGTATCCTAGAATCTTTCCATTCCCCTATCTTGTACTTTATTCCAAAGTGCATCACCTCACATTTATCAGCTTCAATTCCACACGCTACTGATCTGCTTATCTGGCCAATCCATTAATATCGTCCTGAAACCTAACACCTTCATCCTCACTGGGACCACTCGGTCAATCTCTGTGTCATCCGCAAACTTTCTTATCATACTTCCCACATTTTCATTTATATCATTTATGAATATCACAAACAATAATGGACCCAGCACTGATCCCTGCGATATGCCACTGCACAATAGGCTCCAGTCTCACAAACAACCTGATACCATCACGCTCTAAGTCAACTTTGGATTCTTGCCAGGTTACCGTGGATCTTGTAAGCTTTTATCTTCTTTATCTGTTTCCCTTTGGGAGCTTGTCAAATGCATTGCTAAAATCTATACAAACTACATTAATTGGGTCAGGGTGAAACTTGTGCTCCAGTGTATGGAAGTAGTCACACCTTAGATAGCTCCAGCCACAGCATCAGCACACTGATTTGGTGTGAAGGAGGCAGGATGAGGTACTTGGCCTCCATAGGCCCAAAGATGTGGGCATGCCACCTGATGCCTTCATGCCCCATTTACACTCAAGTAAAATGGGAGAGGGGTTTGGGAGCAGGTACAATTGCAGTGGGCAAGCCATGCACTGCATTTTATGAATTTTGACCATTTTTAAGGCTCGAAAAACAAGTCTAAAACCTGACAAATATATAGAACTTTTCAGTTTGAATCATCATGCCTTGATAACATAGAACTGGATTTTCCCAGTTCTGCCATTCCAATGTTTGGCAGAATGCTGTGAGTCATTATAGATGACTGAAGTTGGACTGTAAATTTTAATGTGTCTTGTGACAAGGGATCACCTAGATGTGGAAGTTAAATGTAGTAAATCATCCTTATTAATCAGTGTGTTTAAAACATAATGTTTGCAATAGACATTTAGAATTATATATTATTTAAACTCAGCACAGGCTCCTGGGGTCTCTCACAATTGATATTCTGTGGGTTGGCAAGATAGCTATAGGAGAAAGAATAGGGTCATGGTTTGATATGAGTTGGCACTAAGTTGGCATGAGGCTATAAAGGGCCACGAAGTGTGGGATTATGAGAATAGGTTGGCATGCAGAGCATGAATTATTGGCGGCTGGAGTGGGGGGGAGGGGGGTAAGGGGGCAGTGGTGGTAACGGGGAAAGGGCCATAAGGTGTCATATGTGTGGAGAGTGAAGAGGCCTAGGTTGAGCTACTGTACACACAAAGTGGGGACCTTTATAGGAATGAGAAAGTGGGTCTTAGTATATGTGAAGAGTTAAATCTGAAGATGATAGTTGATTTCATCTTATCCTCTTCTGGATTTTACTTGGGCAGATTTGAAGACTGGAGCATCTCCCATGCAAATGTCAGGATAAATGATTAAGATACTCAAATCACTTCTTAAATTGTGCATTCATGAATGATTCTGTCTTTAGCAGGCAGTAAAGCTAGCCTGAGTTATCAGGAACTGGTTAGGGTAACTAAAACTAGTAAACTGTGGGGAGAGCTGTTTAAGAGAACAAACAGCTGGGGAATCTTTGATCAGTGTGACAGATGCAGCTATGGCAAGATGACAGGCTGATGCTCGTAGCAATCCTTGTCAGAGAATGTTTTCAATACCTATGGGTGATTGCATTGGAAATTATGGTCCCCTTTAAAATGGTATGCTTTTAGTATTCCATATTTAACATTTCCTATGTAGCATGAGACCTCATTTAACTGTGTTACAGGAGTAACTAGCTATATACACATTACTCTATTATGAGTGAAGTATTTTTGGAAACAAAGTTTTTGTTCCTGGCAGGAATTAAAACTAATATTTAAATGGAGGTGGCCAAGGGAACAATGGCCAGCCTAGCATCATGAGTAATTGTCCATAGTTATTGGGCAATAGGATTTAAACAGGTGATTGACACAGCATGGCCAGCCAGCCTCCAAAACAAGATATATCAACTGGGGATAGGTGGAGAGAGAATGAGAGAAGATACAGAGAAACAAGCCATCATCTTGTTGAGAAAAGACCAGGAGTTCCTCTCTATGAACTCAAAAGAAGAGCAAAGAACGTTATTACTAAAGATTGAACAACATCAGGGAAGAATACTCCATCACTTCAAACCAGCTGCCCCTGTTCCTCCATTCCATAGAACTGCTTCTGTATTGGTAAAGCATTTTCATCTGTCACAGTTAAACAAGTTCTTTTCTGATTGACTAATGTGTGATATGAATATCACAATGCCAAAAATTGGTGACTGGCTGTAATAGGAAATTGTGACCATGAATCTCCAAAATCAACAATTGCTAACTTCTAAGAAATCAATGCACATATCTTTCATTTCGCTTACCGTCAGCCACACTTCCTTATTAAAAGCCTTTATGATGGCATGGGAGCAATGTTCGCAGTTCTCATTTCTATGTCTGAAGAAGAGGAACTACAAAATTAATACCAACAACAGCAGGAGCAATCCCAACACCAGCTGCTTTCTTCCCATACTATTCCACAGGTTCAAGGTGATGAATAGAGAACCTGATCCAAAGGGGCAAGCTCCTCAACTAGTGTCTGCAAATACAGCAGATCAGCTTTTTCAGGACTAATGCCATAAGAGAGTCAGGCTTTAGGTCGTGATAGGTTATTGACATCTGCAGCCTTTTGGAACAAGACCTTGTTCCCAGTGGGTCAGATAAGCACATATTACCAGGAGGAGGGTGGGGTTGGTGGAAAGGTAGTCGGGAATGTGATTGGTCGATGAAGGTGATGATGAAGGAGTTAGGTAGGAGAGGAGGGTGGAGTGGATAGGTGGGAAGGAAGATGGACAGGACGGACAGTTCAAGAAGGTAGTGCCGACTTGGAAGGTTGAATCTGGAATAAGGTGTGGGTAGGGGAAATTAGGAAACTGGTGAAATCTACATTAATCCAGTGTAGTTGGAGGGTTCCAAGGTGGAACATGAAGCGTTCTTCCTCCAGGCGCCAGCTGGCTAGAATTTGACAGTGGAAGAGGTACAGGACTTGCATGTTTTTGGCAGAGTGGAGGGGCAAGTTAAAGTGTTCAGCCACAGGGTGGTAGGGTTGCTTGGTGCACATGTCTCAGAGATGTTCTCTGGAACATTCAGCAAGTTAGTCTCCCCAGTGTCCAGGAGATCACATTGAGGGCAATGGACAGTAGATGACGTGTGGAAGCATAGGTAAATCTCTGTCAGATGTGGAAGGATCCTTTGGGGCCTTGAATTGAGGTGAGGGAGGATGTGTGGGCGCAGGTTTTGCACTTCTTGCGGTGGCAGGGAGTGATGGATGGTATGGTAGGGGGTGTGGACCTAACAAGGGAGTCATGGAGGAAATGGTCTCTCTGGTACGCAGATAGGGGTGGGGAGGGTGGGTTCTGTTTGTAGGTTGGGGAAATGGCGGAGGATGATATGTTGTATCTGGAGGTTGGTGTTGTGGAAGATGAGGACCAAGGCGGTTCTGTCCTTGTTGCAACAGATCAAGTGTGGAGTCATGCTCGATTAAAGAACCACTGTAAAGCCCTCTCCAGCTCTAAATAGTTAATGTCCTGCCATTTACACAGAAAATGTATTCAGAAAATTCCATTCATTGTTTTTTAACTTGTAGAAATTTCTTGAAATAAATTTACCATATGTAATAATGTAACTTATTATTTCAGCATGCAAAGGTCAATCTTTAACCTTGATGAAAACTGTGAAGTGCTTTAGAAGCCATTGTCTTTCTTATCAGGGGAGAAATGTATATTTGGATTGCTGTGATTCCCAAAGTTCCGTCTTTGACTGGTTCCGGATTTATATAACACTGAAGGGCATCCGAATCATGCAGTTCCATGATGTTTGTAATTATATTGATACTTTACTCATTTTTATATCTAATACCAATACTTTTCACAACATTGAGGTTGGATTTGAAGATCTTTTAAAAGGTAGGCACATATCTTTGAAAAGGAGATTGTTTTAGTAACTTTTCTTTTTGATTTTAATGACATTTCACTGGTTATGTCGCAAATGAACTGTTTTCTTCACGTCAAAATCTTAGCAAGACGAACAGATGGAAACGTGATCGTGCAATATTCGTTACCATGGAATATATTTTGCTGCTACAATGGCTATCTGGATAAACAAAAGGTAAAGAGGGACTAATGTGTACATTCGATATAATGTAAAAATTATCTGAAGTTAAGGGGCTGAATTATTCTCAAGGCAGAATCCACAAACCTGCCTGCCCTGGCCGACCCATTGTCTCAGCCTGCTCCTGCCCCACCGAACTCATCTCCAAATACCTCGACACGGTCCTGTCCCCTTTAGTCCAAGAACTCCCCAGCTACGTTCGGGACACCACCCACGCCCTCCACCTCCTCCAGGATTTTCGCTTCCCCGGTCCCCAACGCCTTATTTTCACTATGGACATCCAGTCCCTGTACACCTCCATCCCCCATCACGAAGGACTCAAAGCCCTCCGCTTCTTCCTTTCCCGCCGCACCAACCAGTACCCTTCCACTGACACCCTCCTTTGACTGACTGAACTGGTCCTCACCCTGAATAACTTCTCTTTCCAATCCTCCCACTTCCTCCAAACTAAAGGAGTTGCCATGGGCACCCGCATGGGCCCCAGCTATGCCTGCCTCTTCGTAGGATATGTGGAACAGTCCATCTTCCGCAACTACACTGGCACCAGCCCCCATCTTTTCCTCCGCTACATCGATGACTGTATCGGCGCTGCCTCGTGCTCCCACGAGGAGGTTGAACAGTTCATCAACTTTACTAACACCTTCCATCCCGACCTGAAATTCACCTGGACTGTCTCAGACTCCTCCCTCCCCTTCCTAGACCTTTCCATCTCTATCTCGGGCGCACAGCCCAGATGGCCTCCTTCTTCAAGGACCGCAGATTCCCCCCAGACGTGATCGACGATGCCCTCCACTGCATCTCCTCCACTTCCCGCTCCTCCGCCCTTGAGCCCCGCCCCCCCCAACCGCCACCAAGACAGAACCCCACTGGTTCTCACCTACCACCCCACCAACCTCCGCATACAACGTATCATCCGCCGTCATTTCCGCCACCTCCAAACGGACCCCACCACCAAGGATATATTTCCCTCCCCTCCCCTATCAGCGTTCCGCAAGGACCACTCCCTTCGTGACTCCCTCGTCAGATCCACACCCCCCACCAACCCAACCTCCACCCCTGGCACCTTCCCCTGCAACCGCAGGAAATGTAAAACTTGCGCCCACACCTCCACACTCACTTCCCTCCAAGGCCCCAAGGGATCCTTCCATATCCGCCACAAGTTCACCTGTACCTCCACACACATCATCTATTGCATCCGCTGCACCCGATGTGGCCTCCTCTATATTGGTGAGACAGGCCGCTTACTTGCGGAACGCTTCAGAGAACACCTCTGGGCCGCCCGGACCAACCAACCCAACCACCCCATGGCTCAACACTTTAACTCTCCCTCCCACTCCACCGAGGACATGCAGGTCCTTGGACTCCTTCACCGGCAGAACATAACAACACGACGGCTGGAGGAGGAGTGCCTCATCTTCCGCCTGGGAACCCTCCAACCACAAGGTATGAATTCAGATTTCTCCAGTTTCCTCATTTCCCCTCCCCCCACCTTGTCTCAGTCGGTTCCCTCAACCCAGCACCGCCCTCCTAACCTGCAATCTTCTTCCTAACCTCTCCGCCCCCACCCCACTCCGGCCTATCACCCTCACCTTGACCTCCTTCCACCTATCCCACCTCCATCGCCCCTCCCCCAAGTCCCTCCACCCTACCTTTTATCTTAGCCTGCTTGGCTACTCTCTCTCATTCCTGATGAAGGGCTTATGCTCGAAACGTCGAATTCTCTATTCCTGAGATGCTGCCTGGCCTGCTGTGCTTTGACCAGCAACACATTTTCAGCTGTGATCTCCAGCATCTGCAGACCTCATTTTTTACTCAAGGCAGATTCCCCCTATTCTGGCTTAAATGGTAGAGTTAGGGTGCGTCTACCTGGCTGCCTCATCATGCTTTAACTTTTCAGATGGTGCATCTTTAATCATCAATAGCTGAGACTTCTGCACCTTTTCAAAATGATGTCCTGCCTCAGAGCTGTTGGTTCATTTTCCCACTCATGCTCAAGTCCAATCTCTTTCTTCTAATACTGAAGATTTGGTTTATAAAACGCTTACAAGTTAATTAATAATTTCAGTCACAATGAAAACACATGTTACTAACTGAAAAGCAAATCTAAAGTTAAGTCAGAGGAAAAATGTATATAAATCACAGTCAAATCACAAAGATGGTCATGAGCCTTCAGGATATCCAGTTTTGACTGTGTCATCTAACCTTCATTTGTCCCACTTATTGAAATAAGTATGTCATACTACACAATGGAGGTGAAACTTTGTCTCCTTAAGAATTATGCAGGGATCACTTTTAATGTTATTCAGGGTATGTGTTCTGCCAGTTTCACTGGTGATCTTGAGATCAAGAATTTTATCTAACTGTGTTAATTTCCTCACCTGTTGGCACAAGTCCAGTCTATCCATTCAATCTTTGCTGATTCAGTCTGTCATGTAACCATTTAATTACTGTTGATGGTCAACATTTGTCCTCCATGCAAAAAACATCTGGTGTTACAGCTTCCTCCAGGCGATGCCAAATTGAGTATTGCTTTGAAACGTGAAGAGTTGTAGTGGATAGTGATCAACAGATTTCTTTGACTTTGTTTGACCTGAAATCATGAGAGTTAGCAGAATATAGAGCCCATGTTGAGAACTAGTTACTTCCAATAAACCATGTAGCGTCATGATCCTACCTCTGGATATACCCAGAATTGATAATGCAGAACTATATAAGGCTGTTGCTTGAATGATCTGCAGGACAATTCCTCCCATTTGGATAGAAATTCTCAGATATAAGTGGCGAGGACAGGAGTCTTATAGTAATGTCTAGATTGTTGTTACTGTCTGATTTATTATTAATACTGGATTTTATTATATGATTTATTATGTACCAACCCACAGATTACTAGTTCTATTGAATATTTACCTACATAGAGAGGAGACTTTTATCCCATAGACAAGACTGAACTTTACTCAAATTCCAAACCCAGAAGGATTATATGCTAAAGGTATTTGACCATCCAATCTTCTGCCGCTAATTATTGAAAGTGTCAGTATTGGTTTCATTTCCTGGAGCAGGCATAATGCTAGTTTGAGCTCATCATCACAATTTTGCAGATGACAAAATGTAATCCTGTAAATAAAACATGTTTATCATTTGCAATGTATGAGATCAATTCCTTTCTTGTCTTCCAACAGAATAACAGCAAACTTAAATATTCACAAATTAATGCATAATAACAATGAACAGATACATTTTTAGTAATGCTGTTCTGTGTATTTTTCTTTGAATGGCAATTAAATATGTATTATCTACTATTTCTGGGCGCTGTGCCAGGGATGTGTTTTGGGTATTATGCAAACTCTTTGTTTATCTTGCCAATGTATAAAGGAGTGTTTTGGGATTATACTTGTACTATATGTTTAAAAACTTTTGAATTAGTGTTATAAGTGCATAGTTTGGTTTACTTTACTTTATCTTCATTTTTTAAAATTAACTAACGTTTGCTTTATTGTTAAAGCAAAATCTACAGCATTGCATGCTTATGTTTCACGGAGAGACCACTTTGCTAAGACCTAATCAAAACAACATATGATCAGGGATCAGGCATCTAACCTGTCCAGTAAGAGTATAATTGGGATCATAACACTGATCCAGGGTTTATTTCCAGAATAATGAACATTTAAGGCATATAAAAGTTAAAAATCACACAACATCAGGTGTCCAGCGAGTTTATTTGGAAGCATGAGCTTTTGGAGCGCTGCTCCATCATCAGGTGGTTGTGATAGGGTTGTCATGTCAGGAATAGCTCTAGTGAGATAAAGTTGCATAATATATTATCATTTAGGAATTTACATTTTTTAAGATACAGATGGATTTTTGTATCAGTTCTGTGAAGGTAACTTTCTGTTAAGAGCTCAGAAAATCTTTCATAAAAGTGACCTTAATGCATCATTTCAGGGAAAATGTGATACTTACGTGTCAACCCAGATACTTGTGGTGTTACTTGATAAACTGTCTACACTGTTGAGTTTATAGTATATGTGAAAAAACAAATGATCAAAGGACATTTGTAGTTTAATCAGAGTCCAGGTCAAAAGAATGAGGTTTCAATTTCATCCTAACAGAAGAATCAGATTTTTCAGTTCATCCTATAGGTAGAGTAGATTATGTTTGCACAATCTCCAGGTTGTTAGAGTTTATAAAAGCCTTTTGACTGTCAGAACTGGAAATGAATCCAGGCTAATCAACTTGAAAGAAATCTTAAAACCGTTTCAGCAGATGCAGAAAGGAAACTGGAAACAGTCGGTTAAGTAAGAAATTAAATAGTCAGGAAATAAGTGATATTTCTCTGGGATTGATTATCTGAAAAGTATATTCCTGGAAAATATCTTAAGTTTTTTTTTACTGTTTATGCTAATATCTTTTCAAATAGTCTGTTTTTGTTTCTTTTCTGTAATAAATTTGTGTGCTTTGTTGAAGAACATTGGCAGCCTTATGTGAATATGTTCAGTGACTAACCAACACAGTAAATAATTACAAACAATAAATACATGATACATCAAGCCAGGTTTCACTCTGGGATCCAACTTGTCCAGTATTAACATTGGCTGGGATCATAAGATTGTGAAGAGAGCATTTTTTAATTTATTCATGATTATGGGCAAACATGTTACTGGAATTTATTGCGGGCTGTGTAGACATTGTTACTTTGTAAGCAGCCATGGCACCATGGCATGTGCAGAGTGCAGTCCACTATCAGATTGCTGATAGGTTTGTGTATTTGTGACCAGTTGTGGATGCCAGACGTCATCAGGTCTGATGAAAACATAGTGGCTTCTGGACAGGTGTTTATATTACAGTGAGAGAAACTTCTGCTTTTCAGAAGAAGCAGGTCCTACCCTCCTGCAGTAAGAGTGACTAAAACTTGAAGAAAACCAGTTATTTTCTCCTACTGGTTGCTTTAAATTGTTGTCATTAACCAGTGACCCAAATACTTCAAAATTAATGCCGCCTGTAAAGAAGTGAAAATACTTGGAGAGAAGAGATCAGAAAATAGAAGACCTTGGGAAGCAAAAGGAACATCTCATATTGAACTGTGTTTCCCTAGGGCTTCTTCTTCCACCTATAATACTACTTTCTTTTGTTTGTTTGTTCTGTATATTTAGGTATGTATAGAAGGCCAAGTGTTTCAATTAGTAGAACTATATGTTGATAGTTCATGCTTTTGTCTTGCCCATGGTTGATATTTATTTATTTGTAACAAGTAGGACCTGGTTTTCATTTGTTAATCTGAGTCCATCAGACAGTAAATTGGGGACTTTGAGTTTGTTGGTTAAACCTTTAACTTTTGTAATGGCCCTAGGAATAGTGCCACTCCAATATCACGTGCCCGTTGGGTTACAACAAAAGATTGAGGCACTTGTTGGGACTACTTTGAAACAAAGACACTGAAGATTTGGGTGTGCTATTAATAAGTGACAAAGGTAAAAGAAACACTGGTTCTGTACTGCAAATAAGAAATGACAGCGGAAATTGCAAAACCTCCCTGAAGATTGCAACTTTGTCTCTGGTGGCCTTAATGAGATTACAAAAGGCAAATTGGTAGAGTTGGTGAGTAATATGGGGATGGATTTGCCGACCAAAACAAAGAAGATGATATTGGCACTGTATTTGTGTTGAGTAGGAGTATTGAGTCATAATAGGCAAAAGTGAGGACTGCAGATGCTGGAAACCAGAGGTTAGATCAGAGTGGTGCATGGAAACCAACCCTACAGTCCAACTCATCCATGTATCTTAAATTAATCAAGACACATTTGGCCTATGTCCCTCTAACTCTTTCTATTCATGTACCATCCTGATGCCTTTTAAATGTCATAATTATACCAGCCTCCACCACTTCGTCTGCCAACTCATTCCATACACACACCACCTTCTGTAAGAAAAAGTAGCCCCGAGGTTCCTGTTACATCTTTCCTGTCTTACCTTAAACCTATGCTCTCTAATTTTGGACTACCTGGGGAAAAGAAAACTTTGGCTATTAACCTTATCCATTCCCTTATTGATTTTATAAACCTCTGTTACATCACACCTCAGCCTTCGCTTCAAAGAAAATAGCCCCAGCCTATTCAACTGCACCCCATAGATCAAATCCTCCAACCCCGACAACATCCTTATAAATCTTTTCTGCATCCTTTCAAGTTTAACAACATCTTTTCCATAGCAGGAAGACCAGAATTGATCACAGTATTCCAAAAGTGGCCTCACTAATGTCCTGTACAGCTGCAACATGACATTTCAACTCTTATATTCAATGCACTGACCAATAAAGGCAAGTATACCAAATGCCTTCTTCACTGTTTAGAAGAATGAGATGGTATCTTATAGAAACATATAAAATTATGAAAGGAATAGATAAAGTTAGAAATAGGGAGGATGTTTCCACTGGCAGATGAAACTAGAGCAAGAGGGCTTAGCCTCAAAATTAGGGGGAGCAAATTTAGGACTGAATTGAGGAGGAACTTCTTCAGCCAAAGGGTTGTGATTCTGTGGAATTCCCTGCCCAGTAATGTAGTTGAGGCTTCCTCATTGAATATTTTTAAAGCTAAGATAGATAACCTTTTTTGATCAGTAAACGAATTAAGGGTTATGTGAGAGGATGGGTAAGTGGAGCTGAGGCCACAAAAAGATCAGCCATGATCTTATGGATTGGTGGAGTGGGCCTGAAGGGTCAGATGGCCTCCTGCTACTTCTGGTTCTTATGTTCTTACGTTCACTGCTACCTCTGACTCCACCTTCAAGGAACTGTGAACCTTAAAACCCCTAGGCCTCCTTGTTCAGCAACACTGCCCAGGACCCTAATACAAGTACAGCAGGGAGTGAAACATCAGAATCAAGTCATTTTGAGTTATGGTTTAAATAGTGTGACCATTAGCAGAATGTAATACTGGAAATGGCAATAAAAAAAAGTGAAGTGGAAATGAAAACAATGAAAATTAAGTCTACAATTTAACTTACAAAGAGAAAAGAAAGTGGTAAAACACATATGGCAACTTAAAATGCTGCAACTGAAATAAAAATGATGCTGATGCAGGCCTTAATGGGAAACCCTAAGTAATAATACATGGGTTAGTAAAGAAATGTTTAAGATTGTACAGGCCCTACCGAAATTTGAGAGAAAGGATGTGGAGGCATTCTTTATTTCCTTTAAGAAAATAATGAGATAAATAAATTATGACATTGCACATGCGCAGTAAGTCGACACATAAACCGCATAAAATTTATACTCCACTGTGACAGGGGTAGTCTAGAGATAATGATGTTGTGAAAGGAGCTACAATGGCTGCATATGTCTTAGTGCCTGAGCTATACAGGTAAAGATTTCAGAATTTAAGGGAACAGCCTGGGAAAATCTATGATAAATTTGAAAGGGTTAAACAAAATAGTATTGACAGATGGATATGAGCATTGCAAGCTGAAATTAGGTATGAACTCCTTAAATGCATTAGTCTCTTCGAGGAATACAAAAACTCACTACTTTCTATAATAAGAAACCATGTTGAGGACCAACAGGCAGCAGTAATGACTAATGATTACAAGTTGATCTACAACATTAAACCTTTTATTTTTCCATTACCCTTACAAAGAGCTAGAAAATGGAAGTGTGAAAGGAAGGCAAGTTGCCAGTGAAAAGAATTGCTTGCTGGGAATGCTGTAAGATCTCCTCCGATTAGTAAGAAACATTTGAGTGTAGAGGTGAGAATCAAGTGTTCATGAAATGCTTTCATTCAGAATGCTAGAAGTGCAAGAGAAAACCCATGTGTGTTGTTAGAGTTCATAAGAAAAGATCCAAATAAGCAGCTCAAAAGGAAAATGCCACAGCTCAAACTGTAGCTTTCACTACAAGGAGGAGACCAGTACATACTGCTGTAAGTGCGGTAGAAGTGTACAGTGTAGATGAGAGGTATAAAGAGTTTTGACTAAAGTGGAGATAACTACCTTTTCTTCAAACCTATCACCATGCCAAGGGATACAGGAGTTACTCAAATTCTGTAGCTGGAGAAGAATTTAGTTTTCTTTCCAGAGAGTTCAATGACTGCCAAAGCTATGGTAAGTAGGACAAGTGAAGAGTGTTTCCCAATTCCATTCTAGAAAGTACAATTGGAGTGTTATTTGTTATCTGGACTTATGGTAGTTGGACCAACAAAGAATTACGCATGGTCAGAGTTGCTCTATTCCTGGGGAATGATTTGATTGGAGTCATTATTATCACTTTGTTTCAAATCACAGAAGATCTGAGTTTAGCTGAAGAGATGGAATGGTTGCAAAAACAGCATCTGGGTATTTATGCATTGTGTGTAGTGACCAGAGCAATGTCTGAACAAAGTCCAAAACCAGAAGTCAAAGTATTACCAGCAACGGATGTTAGGCTGATTGTAACTATTTAATCTGAGGTTAAGTCAAAATAAGTTTTTAGCATAAGTTTTCACAAAGATATTCCTTTAAGAACCATTACAGTTAAGGTAGAAAAGTTAGCTCAGTTTTTAATTGTTATTGACCGTAAATTGAGATACAATCAGATCAAAGTTCTATCTTTTTGTCTAAGGTTTTCCAGGACATCTTCAGCAGCTTGGGTATTAAACAATTGAAGCCAATTGTCCATCCTCCAGACACACAAGCTTTAGAGATTTACCTTCAGACTCTCAAAACCATAATTAAGGCATACTATCATGAACATCCACAGGATTGAGAAAAATGATATGATTTCTTACTATCTGCTCCCAGAGATTCTCCAAATAAATTTGTTGGATTTAGTACATTTGAATAGATCTATGCCAGGGGGCACGGTGGCTCAGTAGCTAGCATTGCTGTCTCACAGCACCAGGGATCCAGTTTGATTCCCACCTTAGGCGACTGTGTGGAGTTTGCTCATTCTCCACGTGTCTCCATAGGTTTCCTTCAGGTGCTCCGGTTTCCTCCCACAATCCGAAGATGCGTGAGTCAGGTGAATTGGCCATGCTAAATTGCCCATTGTGTTAAATGCATTAGTCAGGAGTAAATATAAGGTAGGGGAATGGGTCTGGGTGGGTTAGTCTTCGGAGGGTCATTGCAGACTTTTAGGACAAATGGCCTGTTTTCATGCTGTATGGAATCTAATCTAATCTAATCATAACATTAGGGGTCCATTAAAATCAAATAGGGAAAATTCCTTAAGACAAAAAGACAAATCCTCAATGTTGCATTGTGAGTCCATATTTTTAGAAAGACTTACAGGAGCATGTAAGATAGCACAAAAGCATTTGAATGCTTCACAAATAAAAATGAAAGAATGGACAGAAAAACGTTCCAGATTGTGGTGCTGGAAAAGCACAGCCGGTCAGGCAGCCTCTGAGGAGCAGGAGACAGGAGCTCTCTAGCTCCTCGGGTACTGCCTGACTGACTGTGCTTTTCAAGCACCACACTCTTCGACTCTGATCTCCAGCATCTGCAATGCTCACTTTCTTCCAGAAAAGCATTCCAGATAAAAAAACCTAGAATGTTTCAAGTAGAAGCTGAAGTATTGCTATTGTTGCCTTCGCACGATAAACCTCTGAATGTGAAATTTAGTAGTCCATGCAGGGTTGTCAGGAAGTTTAGTAAACTGACATATCAGATAGTTAATTTGATCATAGGAAGAAGTATCAGTTATGTCAGACAAACAATTTCAAACAGTATCATCGTAGGGAACAGGGAAAGGAGGAGCAAGAGTGCTAAGAGTAGTGGAGAATGACAGAGACATTACCAAGAGTTAGGTAGATGAAGTGACAAATAGTTCTTGAAGCAAACACAGAAATACTGGGACAGTTAGATAATGAGTTGTCATGTTTCAACAGGAAGATCATGTAAGACTATCTAGGAAGTACAAGGTTTTCTTAAGAGCCGTACCTGGATGTAACAGAGTCAGGAATGAGAAAACCCCCACCATCCTTATAGGTGTAGCCCCCAAAATCAAGCTCGGGTAGGAAGAGATTCAACACTTGCTGGAAAATCAGTTGTTAAAACCTCACTGCTGGCATCTGATAGATGAAGTGCCAAGTGAAGAGAGAACGCTGGCAGGTGGGTAGGATGCCAATTGGCAAGAGGGTAGGGTGCCAGCAGTTAGGGTAGCAGGAGAATTTAAATGATACTTTTGGAGGGTTCCAAGTTTAGAGGATTACGTAATGGAATCGTCAATTTCCCAGTAATTCCTTCTAACTCGGCTATGTTGGGGGTTTTGCAGGGTCCCCATGGACAACCTGCATGTACACTTTAGAAGCAATTAGCTGGCTGTTGGGAAATCTAGGCTGATGGCACACAAACCATTATGTTAAAACACTGAGACATTGAGGAGCCAATTTTACTCAAACAATCATGTCACCTAATGTAATCATCAAATACAGAGTTTTAGCAATGATGGCCTGGTCTCCTGTGATAAATACTTTTAGATAATCTATTTGTTTCTGAACTTAAAAAAAAACTTTTACAGGCTCATTTACTTATGCTGGATGATGAAGGAGCTGTGGCTACGCTATTAACCTAGTAAAATAACATTTTATGTACGTGCTTATGTGTGGATGTTAGAATTGATTTTTTAACATTCATGAGAAATATTTATGGAAATTTGATTTTTCCAATTATATTTGGAGGCTTTGGCATTTCTTTAGCAAAAGTTTTGTAATGCATATTTTCAGGAATTTCACTTTCTGCATACATGCATGAAAGATTGCCAGAAACAGCCACTTTGCATTAACTATGTCTTAGTTTTCATTAAGTTACAATTGCCATTTTGCATAACTAAATGATTGCCTAACAATATTTTTCAATGTTGAAAAGGATCTGGAATATATGGAATATTTGCAAAATGTGCACTATACTTAAAATAAATTTCCAAACCATATTTCAGACATACACAACAATCTTATCTGCTACAAGTTGATCAGATATACGGTCATTGGGATGTACAGCACAGAAACAGCCCCTTTGGTCCAACTCATCCATGCTGACCAGATATCCCAACCCAATCTAGTCCCATTTGCCAGCACTTGGCCCATACCCCTCGAAACCCTTCCTATTCAGGTACCCATCCAGATGTCTTTTAAATGGAAATATGTTAAGTTTCTTTCTGCAGCAGTGTGAAGATTTGCAAATACTTGAAGAAAACATTCTGGCTTGATGGATAATTAAAGTTTTTACTGCAAGTTTGCTATGACATTTAATTTGAGTATAAAATGACCCAGAAGCTCAGGACTGACTCTGTTGTCTTTAAGATGGGTTTGTGTCTTTTGAGGATAAGGCCAATGAGCAACAACTTGCAGGTTCATCATAAACAAGTCTAGCATATGTGAACGGCAAACGTAAGACAAAAACCTCCCAAGTTAGACTTAATATGGTCTTCAAAAGAAAGTTGTCTGAATTAATCGTCTAAAAGCTGCTGGACTGAGTACCAGTGACAAAAGCAATTAGAACAGCAATTAGCACAATCACAATGTGACTAATATTCAGAGATTACAACCTGATAATTATTCTTCAAGTAACAATCTTCAATACTGTATATGAAAAAAGTCTACTTCAGCATCATTGTCAAAAATAATATGCATGGTGGTTCAGTGGTGAGCACTGTAGCCTCGCAACACCAGGGTCCCAGGTTTGATTCCAGCCTTGGGCAACTGTCTGTGTGGAGCTTGCACGTTCTCCTTGTGCGTGGGTTTCCTCTGGGTGCTCCAGTTTCCTCTCATAGTCCAAAGATGAGCAGATTAGGTGAATTGGCCATGCTAAATTGCCCATAGTGTCAGGTGCATTAATCAAAGGGAAATGGGTCTGGGTGGGTTACTCTTCGGAGGGTCAGTGTGGACTTGTTGGGCCAGAGGGCCTGTTTCCACATTGCAGGGAATCTAATCTAATACAGAAGTGCTGACTGGAGCAATGATTTTTTTTTCTGTGAGTCAAGGAGTTTTGGCATTACTGCAAATCAGATATGCAACATTTGGCACAGATGCAGAGAATGAAAATTGTTTAAATCGTGCTATAACACTTAGCTTCACTCATTTCTGATGTCTCCATCAAGGTGCTAAGTAAATGCTCCAGAATTTAAAACTGTGCTCCAGGATTTAAATTTATGAGCTAAGCTGATAGTTAAGTATAGAATTAAGGGAGTACTGCATTGTTGAAAATGTCATTCTTTGAATGAGATATTAAACTGAAATGTGTTTGCTGATTTAAAAGAATGCTAAAGATCCCTTGACACTATTCAAAGAACAGTCAAAAGTTCTTCTAGTTATCTGGCTAAAATTAATCCTGAATTAACGTCACCAAAAGCGGCTCAGCTGGCTATGTTCACAGGATCTTGCTATGAATAGAATGACTTTCATGTTTTTCAGCATAGCAACAGTGATACACTTCAAAATACTTTATTACATATAAAGCACTTTCAGAACTTAAGAGTTGTAATAAGGTGCTAAATGCATTTTTTTCAACTAACCACAATATCCATAAATAACATTTAGACATCAATCAAGTTTAATCAGGTATTGGATGCTACAGTTAATAGACCATTCAAAATTGCTGTTGAAAGCTGTGTAGTAACTATATATTCTGCAAGTCTTCTCTGCCAGCGGTAAAATGAGAAAGGTCACTTATTTGCAGAATCAATATAGTATTCTGAAGTCGATAATAGAAATTCACTGGAAATCAGTGAGGTTTCTTTGGAGGATGCTTCTGATGGAGTGAAGTAATTGTACTGGTTGGACAATATTGATTCAAGATCCAGTTGTGCTGCACTGTATTGCACAATAAAGAGTCTCACTTCTTTACTCCAGTATCAAGTCAGATTCTAACAATCTGTGCTACTGTATTAATGTCAGTGCAAAGTGGCTTTCAACTAATGCAATCTGCAATCTTGAATAGTGACAGAAGCATCACAGATCAATAATAATTTCTGTTTTTATTTTGTTACATTGCATCATTTATTTTTGTTTACTGTTATAGATTTCCCCTGTTGATTGTGTTATGAAGACGTTATAGTTGGGACAGCAATTTGTTATCATTCCATGTCCTGTGACAAGTCTTGAAATATTCACACTCCAATATAATTTTAGCTGCTGCTTGTCATAGCTTAAAACATATCAATGACTAAAATTAATGCTAAGCTAAAAGAAGGGCAACCTGATAAAACTTCCAGTTTCTGCATGGATGCTTCTTTGGAATTATAGCTAATTTGTCCTCTCGTTGCACTTTAATATTAATCAGCAGTATATTTTAAAGTAATACTATCCTACCACACCCAGTTAGATAAGAACCAGACATATTTCCAACTCCTGTAGTTGCAATAACAACTGCTCAGTCAGTCAGGAAAAGGCTAACTCAGTTCATTGGCACTGTAACAAGAATATTGTGAGTCAACGTTTAGAAACCTATTGAAAAGAAATTGGATTGAAACTTTGTAAACATCCCCTCTGCTTGATGAGGTCTTGAACCACAGAAATGAAACAATTCTGAGTTTAATCCTTGCACACAACTAATGTTCTTCAGAGGCATTGGTAATGGGAATACACCTCAAACAGCAATTGGAGTTAGAAAGGGAAAAGTCAGTCACAGATTTTCTTTCTGTCCCTCTCCAGTGACCTGTAAAACTACTTGACTGTGAATTTTGGATAACAGCATCTTTGAACTAGGATGTGATTTACTTTAAAATTGCTAACACTCCTCATCAAGCCTAATGCTGGTTACTTGATAGCTGATTCTTGTCTATAGAACAAAATATCTGCTCTCGTTTCTGTTAAATGAAAGAGAGATGATACAAGGAAAGAGAACTTAAAGAAAAAGGAAAAAGCAAAAGGTTGGAAACATTTTCATTCTAGTTGACAGCTGAATGTCCTATATTTTCTTTAGGATAAACAGTAAGTTTTTGCCAAAAGATAACTGCATTGTTTAATGAATTTGCAAAAAAAAATGAGACTATAAGTTTACAAGATGTTTAATCAAATTGTTTTACAAAGGTGGGGAGAAATCCTGGCTTAACTAAACATTGAGCATTGGGATTTATATTTCAGTGTATAAAGTTTATAATTATTTGGACTATTGTTTGCTTGATATACGTGTTGACATAAAGCATTATTATTTACTTATATTGAAGGAAAATGCCTTGTCTGTAAGCAAGAGCACTGTAATATTTTAAAGATCATCTGTTTCAGGAATGGTTGCTTCCAAAGGCAGATCATCAAATATTATTGGAACGTTGTTAGATGTCCAACCTTGAGCAGTTCTGTTGAAGCTTGGCCGACCAGCAGTACCATCTTGGAAAACAGGCAACTTGAGCTCTGGTTCCAGTAATGCAAAATCCAGTTTTGGTAACTTGAAACTCATGATTTTGGAAGCTCTGTCAAAACCACCATAAGGAGTTGCAACTCTGTGGAGTTAGAAGTAAAAATTTAGGAAAACACTGACAAACTGAGTTACCCTTTGTTACCTCTAACTTTGCTCTGAGCTTCTTTAAGTATTTTGCATAACAGCTGCAATACTGTGGCATTACTGGTCTGAAACTCCAAAGTCCTCATGCGAGTTCACTGGTTTTAATTGAAAGTTCTGATCACTTCCTTCCTATATTCTTCATTCTGCTGTGAATCTAAAGTGAGTCTGAATATGCTAATATGACAGCCATGCTTCAGATCATAGGCTGCATCACAACAGTAACTACATTTCAAAAGTGCTAATTGGTTGCAAAGTGCCTGCAGCATCTTGATGTCCTGAAATGCTCCATTGAAAGGCAAGTATTTTAGGTTACCTGTCCAAAATACCACCAGCATTCTATATGTAACTTATAATTGATTCTCACCTTTTCAATTTTGAAGTCATGAAATGCAAATAGTGATAGATTTTTAATTTAATTTCAGAAATTTGGAGGAAAAATTTTTACTGACCCAGGGCAGAATTTAATGTAGGTAACAGGAGCTCAGCTTATTGTACAATCAGTGAGAGGTCCATATTATCACTTTCAGGAAGGACCACTGCATTAAGTGGCCATCAGGCAGAGGCAGAAAGCTGGTTGGGCAGCATTCCACCCACTTCAATACTGCCCAGCCAATAAATACACCATGAGGTAGGGCATTAAATTCTGTCCCTTGATTTTGCACACCTAATTTGCTTTGGTATTGGTAAGGTGAATATTCCACTTTCGACTGCAACAGTATCTGGTTATAAATATAGATTTGTTAGAGAATTAAGTGTAACTAAATAGGGCAGAACACATAGATATTAATATTCAAAGCTAAAGATATATGTAGGACTTAAACATAAATAACTATCACAGCTAACAAGAATAGGATACTTAAAAAAGGGGGGGACATGGGGAAACACATATACGTCATAAATTAAATTAGTTTTCAATAACAAAAATCATAAACCATAGTTTAATCACTAAAAACAGGCTTGGAAAGATATATTGCAATATTACAACTAGACATGAAAGTAAAATTTTATTTTCTGAAGCAATACAGGAATGATTTATCAGATAAGAATGGCAAAGATCCAGATCACATGAATACTATTAAAGTCCAGGATGAAACAACACTCATAAAAACAGAGAAATGAAACATATTTACTGATAAAACTTTAACTATGTTTTTCTTTAAGATTGAAAGAATAAAGGGGAAATGAAAGCAATATCCCCATAAAAAAAAACTTACATTTAATGAAGGATTATTTTAAGAAAAAATGAATAAAAAAGAAATGGAAGAAGTGTGAAAAAAAAAGATAAAAATTCACAACTTGTAAAGGAATTGTCACTGATTAATTAAAGAATAATACTTGAAATTTCACAACAGTTCAGTAGGAGGGTGACTGGACTTAACATTAACTCTGCTTTCTCTCCACAGATGCTGCCAGACCTGCTGAGTTATTCCAGCAATTTCTCTTTTTTGTTTCACATTAATAAAGTTACTTAAAGAAGTCATGCATCAGTAACCAGGTATGAGCCACTTCATCATTGGGCATATGTTTGTTGCATGCTGCCTTTTACTAGCAACATAGAATTTGCAAAGTATTTGGACTACGAACATGGAGAAGCATGGAAAATTATGAACTTGTCAGGCTATTTAAAGTAGTTACCAAAATGCTGAAAAGAAACAACATTACATCAGCTTAATAGTTGATTTGAATTTAAACAATGTGATTTGGATTTAAATTCTATTTTTGTCAGACATTTGCATTCCGGCTTTCCCTCAGGAGTGAATTTTGCCAGGCAAAGACACATTATTCCACAGAAAGAAAGAAGAAAACTGCATAAAATTGCAATGGGAACTTCTACTTCAACTAAGTCTCTTGTTAGCATGAAAATAAAATGGATGGCATTTTTGGAGATTAATTTAATGTGAATTTAATGTAAGCTCTACTGCAAAACATGTCAGAGTCCAATTTGATTTGGGGGAATGGGGAAAGACAATATAATGAGCCAGAAAGCAAGATCTCCTGAAAACATTGTTGTCAAAACTTTGCTCATGTGGTTGATTATATATTGATGAGGATAAACAGTAAATGTAGATTTTTAACAATATATTTTCATGTGTATATACAGTATACTATTTTTCCTTAGATATACCTTGGGCAACTGTCTGTGTGGATTTTGCACATTCTCCCCATGTCTGCATAGGTTTCCTCCAGGTGCTCCAAATTCCTCCCACAGTCCAAAGATGTACAGGTTGGGTGAATTGGCCAGGCTAAATTGCCCATAATGTTAGGTGGATTAGTCAGGGGTAAACGTAGGGGAATGGGTCTGGGTGGGTTGCTCTTCAGAGGATTGGTGTGGACTTGTTGGGCCGAAGGGCCTGTTTCCACACTGTAGGGAATCTAATCTAATCATTCCACAGTTCTGGTGAAACACTGATAAATGTGGCTCCTGAGTATTGTACATGTGCATTATATTTTCCAAGGTCAAACTTCTAATTTAACACTCCAATTAAATTATTACTACACTACTGAAAAATATGATTATTCTTAAAACATCGCTAAAAGATCTACCATTCATGTAATCTCAGACTGCTATTCTGAGAGCTGATGATTTTATTTTGCCTGAATGCAAATGTCTGTGTTTGATTGCAAGTACTTGGTAGGTCAAGTAAAACTTTTCCCTTTGTTTTTATTGCATTCCTTAATGAGTATCTGATTTCTCTAAAATAGTGATCTAAGTTTAACAGAACAGAAGAATGTTTAATAACCTCTATAGTACTCCTGCAAAGGTATCAGCCCAGGAACATTTATAAAGGCAAAGTATGGAATCTTTTGTTTTCAGAGATGGTGAATTTGGAGGGGGAAAGGGCAATTAATTGTACAGGATGGTGCTATATATAGAAACATTGCCACTTCTGCCAGAATTAAGTTCTGTACAGGAAGGCCCATCATTGACCACGTACAGATCGTTCTACTGTAACGCATGTTTCGTTAATGCGAATTTGCTGTAACATAATTGACAAATTGGGGACACCGTTTCAATCGCACAAACTTTTAAAATGTGTATTGGCTGTAACACGATTTCAGTCCCATTAGTTTAAATGGTGCTGCTATTACATGATTTTCTTATAACACGGGGTTTTATGAGAACGGAACTACCACGTTATAGCAGGACTGACAGCAGGAACAAATTACTGTAGATGCTGCAATCTGTATTGAAGATAACAGCAGCGCAGGAAGCATTAATGGAGAGAGAGCAAGCTAATGTTTCAAACCTAGATGACTCTTCATCAGAGCTTGCTCTCTTTCCATGGATGCTGCCTTACCCGTTGTGATCTCCAGTATTTATTGTTTCCAACATGAAACATCTTGTTCTGTATTCCTAATGAAGAGCTCAAGCCCGAAACATCGATTCTTGTGCTCCTCGGATGCTGCCTGACCTACTGTGCTTTTCCAGCACTACACTTTTCGACTCCAGTGTCTTCAGTCCTCACTTTCTCCATCTTGTTCTGCTGCCAATTGACCCTCTTAAGTGGCTAAATAATAACCATGTAAGAGTCTTAACCTGGAACTGCAAGGATTAATGCAGTTGCCGATGGGCTTGTCACAATGTGCTGTTCATGACTCTGCTGTCCTGCAGGCAACCTGTCTCCTTGGAAAAGGGGTGTCTCTTGTTCAAAGGCAACACCCGACTGAGACACTAGACTTTGTGTGGGAGTGAGGTCTGACCACTGGCAATCCTGGCATTTTGAATCCAGTTGGTCTTAACGCTACCTGATTGGTGTGTGGCCAGCTGGCCTTCCCTGAAAGAGACAACACAGGTCTTTCACAAAGTCTCCAGCCAGCTGGCGAGAGACACCGGCTGACTCAGATTCTCCTCAAAAAGACAATCTAACTATTCACTGTTAGTGTCCAAAATTCTTTCCATAATTTCTATTTATTAAAAGTTTGTACTTCTTTTCTCAATTAATGTCCGTTTTAACTGTTGATTCTGCCTTCAAGTCACAGTAAGAAGGCACAGCTTGAGTTTATCCTTATCCTGTAATTTTGCTGATAGGTATGCTAAATTTGTTTCTGTCGACAATGAAGGACACTATGAATGATGTACTGGGATATATTTAAACTGAAGACATTCTACAGATACTGAATATCTGCCCTCTGGTAAAGAGAAAATACTTTCTAAGATAAGGCTTTTAAAATGTGTTAAATGCTTTGTAATATTTCCATGTTATATTTGAGGCACTTCATTAACATGTATTGAAGTTAAACTATACAGGTCAATTTAAGTCTTAGAAAACTGTTATAATGTTTTGTTTTCAAGAAACTAAAGCCTCCTATTGTTTCACAAGTTATTAATATGAATTAACTAACTAGTACTTTCCGAGCTGACCTCACCTCATTATTACATGTATGAATTCCAGCAGCTTCCAAATTCTGTCTGCAAGTCATATTTTAGAATTATAAACTGTAGCATTAACCCATAAGTTTCAAGTAACGTTAGTGTATTGACCTAGTTTACATCGGTTTCCTATTTGATATTTTACTTTGTATGTATATTGATCACTGATAACCTGCATGAATTCTACTTTGTCAACATTGCACTGAATACTTCCACAGACAAAATACATTAACAGGCTTCATGGTTTGGCCAAGAGTGAAGAGTGGAGAATCATGATTGGGAGTGTCTCACTTGAACATTACTATTTATCAAGAGTCTATTTTACTGGAACTGTATAGGCAGAGCGCACACTGAGCAAGAGCAGACACAAGACTGCTGAGTAAATGAGGTAATATATTTGGGCAGTTGCTTTACCCAAAAATCAACTTAGGTGGTGTCTCCCACCCATCCTACACATCTAACACCGCCCCCTCTCCAAAAAAAAGGGTTATGTGTGTCAATTTGACAATGCGGCTGTTTTTTTTCAATAGTCTCTTTGGGAATTCAGAACAGTGGGAATGGATGTTCGGCCAGTTGTATGCTCCTTCTTTAGGATGTGGGAGATAAGGACCACCACTAGTGCCCCATTGACTTCATCTGTGGGAAGTGCATCCAACTCCAGCTCCTCAAAAACTGCGATAGGGCCTGGAGCTGTAGGTGGAGCTGGATGAACTTTGGATAATTCAACAAAGGTCGAGCAGTGGATGTGCTGGATATGGACTTCAGTAAGGTATTTGATAAGGTTCTCATGATAGGCTCATTCATAAAGTCAGGAAGTATGGGATACAGGGAGATTTGGCTATTTGGATTCAGAATTGGTTGGCTGACAGAAGGCAGAGAGTGGTTGTAGAGGGAAAATATTCTGCCTGGAGGTCAGTGTTGAATGGGGTCCCTCAGGGCTCTGTTCTTGGGCTTCTGCTCTTTGTAATTTTTTATAAATGACTTGGATGAGGGGATTGAGGGGTGGGTTAGTAAATTTGCAGATGACACAAAGGTTGGCAGTGCCAGCGAAAGGGCTATTGCAGGATGCAGCATGTCATAGACAAGATGCAGAGCTGGGGTGAGAAATGACAGATGAAGTTCAACCAGAATAAATGCAAAGTGATGCATTTTGGAAGGTCGAACTTGAATGCTGAATATACAATTAAAGACAGGATTCTTGGCAGTGTGGAGGAACAGAGGGATCTGGGTGTGCACATACATAGATCCTTCAAAGTTGCCACCCAAGTGGATAGGGTTTTTAAGAAAGCATATGGAATTTTGGCTTTCTTTAAAGGGGGATTGAGTTTAAGAGCCGCAAGGTTTTGTTTCGGCTCTACAAGTCCCTGGTGAGATCACACTTGGAATACTGTATCCAGTTCTGGTTGCCCAACTATAGGAAAGATACAGAGGCTTTGGAAAGGGTGCAAAGAAGGTTTACCAGGATGCTGTCTGGACTGGAGGGCTTGCCTTACAGAACATAGAACATAGAACAGTAGAACACAGAATAGGCCCTTCAGCCCACGATGTTGTGCCGACCATTGATCCTCATGTATGCACCCTCAAATTTCTGTGACCATATGCATGTCCAGCAGTTTCATAAATGTCTCCAATGACCTCGCTTCCAAAACTGCTGTTGGCAACGCATTCCATGCTCTCACAACTCTCTGTGTAAAGAAGCCGTCTCTGACATCCCCTCTATACTTTCCTTCAACCAGCTTAAAACTATGACCCCTCGTGTTAGTCATTTCTGCCCTGGGAAATAGTCTCTGGCTATCGACTCTATCTATGCCTCTCATTATCTTGTATACCTCAATTAGGTCCCCTCTCCTCTTTTCTCCAATGAAAAAAGTCTGAACTCAGTCAACCTCTCTTCATAAGATGAGCCCTCCAGTCCAGGCAGCATCCTGATAAACATCCTCTGAACCCTCTCCAAAGCATCCACATCTTTCCTATAATAGGGTGATCAGAACTGGATGCAGTATTCCAAGTGCGGTTTAACCAAAGTTTTATAGAGCTGCAACAAGATCTCAAGACTCTTTAACTCAATACCCCTGTTAATGAAAGCCAAAACACCATTTGCTTTCTTAACAACCCTGTCCACTTGGTGGCCATTTTAAAGGATCTATGTACCTGCACACCAAGATCCCTCTGTTCCTCCACACAGCCAAGAATCCTATCCTTAATCCTGTACTCAGCTTTCAAATTCAACCTTCCAAAATGCATCACCTTGCATTTATCCAGGTGGAACTCCATCTGCCACCTCTCAGCCCATCTCTGCATCCTGTCAATGTCCCGCTGCAGCCTACAACAGCCCTCTATACTGTCAATGACACCTCCAACCTTTGTGTCATCTGCAAACTTGCTGACCCATCCTTCAATCCCGTCATCCAAGTCATTAATAAAAATTACAAACAGTAGAGGCCCAAGGACAGAGTCCTGTGGAACACCACTCATCCCTGACTTCCAGGCAAAATATTTTCCTTCTACTAACACTCGCTGTCTTCTGTTGGCCAGCCAATTCTGTATCCAGACAGCTAAGTTCCCCTGTATCCCATTCCTCCTGACCTTCTGAATGAGCCGACCATGGGGAACCTTATCAAATGCCTTGCTGAAGTCCATATACACCACATCCACAGCTCAACCCTCATCAAGTTTTCTAGTCACATCCTCAAAGAACTCGATAAGGTTTGTGAGGCATGACCTGCCCCTCTCAAAGCCGTGTTGATTGCATTTAATCAAGCCATGCTCTTCCAGATGGTCATAAATCCTATCCCTCAGAATCCTTTCTAACACCTTGCAGATGACAGATGTGAGACTTACTGGTCTGTAATTGCCGGGGATTTCCCTATTTCCTTTCTTGAAGCAAGGAATTACATTTGCCTCTCTCCAGTCCTCAGGTACGACTCCAGTGGAGAGTGAGAATGCAAAGATCTTCGCAAGTGGCGAAGCAATTGCATTTCTCGTTTCCCAAAGCAGCCGAGGACAAATCTGGTCCCGGCCTGGCAACTTGTCAATCTTAATGTTTGACAAAATTTTCAGCACATCAGCTTCCTCCATTTCTATCCATTCCAGCATGCACAGCTGCACTTCAAAGGTTTCAGTCACTACAAAGTTCATTTCTTTCATAAACACAGAAGCAAAAAAAAATCATTTAGGGTTTCCCCTACCTCTTCAGACTCCACACACAAGGTCCCTATGCTATCCCTGATTGGCCCTCCTCTTTCTTTGACCATTCTCTTATTCTTCACATAAGTGTAAAATGCCTTTGTGTTCTCCCTAATCCGTGAAGAAAGGTTGAATAAGCTCAGACTTTTCTCTCTGGAGAGAAGGAGGAAGAGAGGAGACCTGATTGAGGTACACAAGATAATGAGAGGAATAGACAGAGTTAAATAGCCAGAGACTTTTTCACAGGGCAGGATTGACTGGTATGAGGGGTCATAGTTTTAGGATATTAGGAGAAAGGTATAGAGGAGACGTCAGAGGTAGGCTCTTTACGCAGAGTTGTGAATGCATGGAATGCGTTGCCAGCAATGGTGGTGGAAGCAGAGTCATTAAGCGACTGCTGGACATGCGCATGGATGGCAGTGAGTTGAGGGGTACGTAGGTTGTTACTATATTTTACATTTGGATTAAACCTCAGCACAACATCGTGGGCCAAAGGGCCTGTTCTGTGCTGTACTTTTCTATGTTCTATGTTCTATTTGGGAGGCGGAGGGGGTAATAGAGAGGAGTTACAGTCACCTCAGGTATATGACAAATTTAGATGGGTTTACAGTCAGGGGACAGAAAGGGAACAGGCAAACAGTTCAGGGATCACATGTGGCCATTTCCCTCAATAATAAGTATGCCATTTTGGATACTGTTAACGGGTGGGAGGGATCCTGTTAATGACCTACCAGGAATAAGCCATAGTGGCCAAGCCTCTCACATTGAGCCTGAGTCTGTGGCTCAGAAAGGATGGGGGGAGAATAGAAAAAACACTAGTGGTAGGAGACTCAATATTTAGTGGAACAGACAAAAGATTCTGTGGCCGTGAACAGGTCTCCCAGAACGTAGTTATCTCCCAGGTGCCAGTGTACGAGATGTCTCCAATCAAGTCTATAAGATTCTGGATGTAGGTTTGCTCACTGAGCTGGAAGGTTCATTTTCAGATGTGTTGTCACCATACTAGGTAACATCTTCAGTGAGCCTCCAGAAGAAGCTTCGGAAACATCTGAAAAAGAACCTTCCAGCTCAGCTAGCAAACCTACCTCCAGAACCTCAACCGGAGCTACAAATCTTCTCAAAACTCGCTTATAATATTCTGAAGGTGAAAGGTGAGCAGCCAGAAGTCATGGTTCACACTGGCACTAATGACATAGCCCAGGAAAAGGGATGAGGATATAAAAAGTGATTTCAGGGAGTTAGGTTGGAAGCTAAAAAGCAGGACGAGCAGAGTAGTAATCTCAGGATTACTACCGGTGCTACGTCCTGGTGAAGCAAGGACCCAGGGAGCGAGTGCAGCTAAACACGTGAATGCAGGGTTGGTGTAGGAGGGAAGGCTTTAGATACATAGATTATTGGGGTGCCTTCTAGGGAAGGATGGACCTATACATGAAAGACGGGTTGCACTTAAACTGGAGGGGCGCCAATGTCCCATGCAGGAGATTTGCTGGAGCACTTCGGGATGGTTTAAACTAGTTTGGCAGAGGGGTAGGAACTATACTCACAGATCAGAGGAGAGGATAGTTGTTGAATGGGCAGAAATGGAATGCAGAGAGTCAGTCAGGAAGGATACATAGTTGATAGGGCAAAGGGATGGGCTTAAGTATATCTGTTTAATGCAAGTAGTGTCAGGAATAAGAGTGATGAACTTAGAGCATGGATCAGTACTTGGAATTATGATGTTCTGGTCACAATGGAGACATGGATTTCACAGCGCCAGGAATGTTTGCTGGATGTTCCAGGGTTTAGATATTTTAAAAAGAACAGAAAGGGGTAAAAGGCAAGGGGGAGTGCATCACCGTTGCAGAAAAGGAGGTTGTTGTGGAGGGTTTGTCTACTGAGTCAAAATGGGTAAAAGTCAGTAACAGGAAAAGAGCAGTCGCTTTATTGGGTGTTTTCTATAGACCTCCCCCAGTAGCAGCAGGCAAGTGGGAGAACAGATTGGACAGCAGATCTTGGGAAGATGCGGGTGCAACAATTATTGCTATGGGTGATTTCAACTTCCCCAATATTGATTGGAACGTCCTTAGTGCAGATGGTCTGAATGGAGCCAATTTTGTCAGGTCTGTCCAGAAAGGATTCCTGACTCATTATTTTGAAAGGCCAACTAAGGGGAGGCCATATTGGATTTGGTGGGAGGCAACGGGCCAGACCAGGTGTCAGATCTCTCAGTGGGAGAGCATTTTGGTACAGTGACCATAACTGCCTCACCTTTACCATAGCCATGGAGAGGGATAGGAACTGACAGTATGGGAAGGTATTTAACTGGGGGAGGGGAAATTATACTGCTATTAGACAGGAGCTGTGGAGTATAAATTAGGAACAATTATTCTATGCGAAATGCACAACAGAGATGTGGAGGCTGTGTAAGGAGAACTTGTTGTGAGTGTTGGACAAATTTGTCCCACTGAGACAGGCAAGGAATGGTAAGGTGAGGGAGCTTTGGATGACAAGAGCAGAGGAGTTTATCCTCAAAAGGAAAAAGGAAGCTTACTTAAAGGGTGAAGAAGCAAGGATCTGGTACAGCTTTAGAAGATTACAGGGTGGCTAGGAAAGAACTAAAAAATGGACTGAGGAGAGCTAGGAAGGGACACAAGAAAGCTTTGGTGGGAAGGATTAAGGAAAACCCAAAGGTGTTCTACACATACGCGAGGAATAATAGAATATTCAGAGAGAGGGTAGAGCAAATCAGGGATAATGGAGGGAACTTATTCCTGGAGTCTGAAGAGTTATGGCAGGCCCTAAATGAGTTTTTTGCTTACATATTTACGAGAGAGAGGGACCTTGTTGATAATGAGAACACAGTGGTCCAGGCTAATAGGCTTGAACAGATTAATATTAGGAAAGTGGATATGCTGGAAATTCTGGGAAGCATCAAGATAGTAAGTCCCCAAGGACAGGCCAGATATATCCAAGGTTACTATGGGAAGTGAGGAATAAGCTTGCTGTACCTCTGGCGATGATCTTTGGATCCTCACTCTCCACAGGAGTAGTACTGGATGATTGGAGGAGGTGAATGTTGTTCCTCTGTTCAAGAAAGGGAATAGGGAAATCCCTGGTAATTACAGACCAATCAGTTTTGCATCTGTGGTAAGCAAGGTACAGGAAAGGATTCTGAGGGATAGGATGTATGACTATTTGGAAAAACATATTTTGATTAAATATAGTCAGCATGGCTTTGTGAGAGGCAGGTCATGCCTCACAAGCATTATTGAATTCTTTGAGGATGTGACAAGACAAGTTGATGAAGGTTTAAAAATGTGTTGCTGGAAAAGCGCAGCAGGTCAGGCAGCATCAGAGGAACAGGAGAATCGACGTTTCGGGCATAAGCCCTCCTTCAGGAATCTTCGATTCTCCTGCTCCTTTGATGCTACCTGACCTGCTGCGCTTTTCCAGCAACACATTTTTAAGCTCTGATCTCCAGCATCTGCAGTCCTCACTTTCTCCAAGTTGATGAAGGTTGAGCAGTGGATGTGCTGTATATGGATTTCAGGAAGGCATTTGATAAGTTCCCCATGGTAGGCTCATTCAGAAAGTTAGGAGGTATTGGATACAGGGAAATTTGGCTGTCTGGATACAGACTTAGCTGGCCGAAAGAAGACAGTGGATAGTAGTGGATGGAAAGTATTCTTCCTGGAGGTTGATGACCAGTAGTGTCTGGCAGGGATCTGTTCTTCAGCCTCTGCTCTTTGTAGGTCTTATAAATGACATGAATAAAGAAGTGGAAGAGTGGATTAATAAGTTTGCTGATGACACAAAGGTGAGTGGTGTTGTAGACTGTGTTGAGGACTGTTGCAGGCTACAACAAGTCGTTGACAAGTTGCAGATGAGCTGAGAAGTGGCAGATGGAATTCAACCTGGATAAATGCAAAGTGATTCATTTTGGAAGGTCATATTTGAATGCTGAATACAGGGCAAAAGACAGGATTCTTGGCAGTGTGGAGGAACATCGGGATCTTGGGCCCACGTACATAGATCCCTCAAATTGCCACCCAAGTTGATAGGGTTGTTAAGAAGGCATATGGTTTTTTGGCTTTCATTAACAGGGGAGATTGAGTTTAAGAGTCGTGAGGTTTTACTGAAGCTCTACAAAACCCTGGTTAGACCACACTTGGAATATTATGTCCAGTTCTGGTCACCTCATTACAGTAAGAATGTAGATGCTTTAGAGAGGGTGCAGATGAGATTTACCAGGATGCTGCCTGGATTGGAGAGCTTGTCTTCTGAAGAGAGGTTGAGTGAGCTAGGGCGTTTCAAACTGGTGAGAAGAAGGAGGAGTGGTGACTTGATAGAGGTGTACAAGGTAATGAGAGGAATAGATATAATAGATAGCCAGAGACTTTTTGATTGGGCAGAAAAGGCTGTCATGAGGGGTCATAATTTTAAGGTGATTGGAGAAAGATATGAGGAGATGTCAGATTTGGGTTCTTTACGCAGAAGATGGTGGGTGCGTAGAATGCACTGCCATAAGTGGTGGTATAGTCAGAGACAGTTTGAACATTTAAGCGACTGCTGGACAAGCACATGGATGACAGTAAATTGAGGGGTGTGTAGGTTAGGTTGATAATTAGATCAAGATAAATGCTTGGCACAACGTCGTGGGTTGAAGGGCCTGTACTGTGCTATACTGTTCTTTGTTGTATGTACTGCATTGCTGCAAAAGTTTGAAGTAATTTTCTCATGTTTCTCAGTGTGTTTCAATTTTAAGCTTATTAGCTATGATAGGGAATCTGTATTTTTGAAGATAGATTCGGAGAATATTTATGAATAATTGTCTTGCTTTACTATAACTTCAGTGAAGTATGAAAATTGTGAGATTAGTTGTTCATATACTTTGAAATGCTAAATTATTTCCTTCTGGATGCATCAAAAGCAGCTGGAACAGAAACCTGTGATTAAATCATGTTTCATCTGCTTTAACTTGAGTACTTCTGGCATCCTTCGAAAACCACTATTAATATCTGGTGGGGTCACCATTGGAGAGATACAGAACTGGACTTGCCATGTAAGTACTATGGTCACAATAGCAGCTTAGAGGCTAGGAATCTTGCAGCGTGTAACTCATCTCCTGACTTACCAAAGCCTGCCCACAAGGTACAAGTCATGAGTGTGACGGAATACTCCTCACTTGCTTGGATGAGTGCAACTCCAACAATACTTAAGAAGCTTGATACCATTCAGGCCAAAGCAGCCTGTTTGATTGGCAATACATCCACATTCAGTAAATCCACCACCAATGCTCAGTTGTAGCAGTATGTGCCTTCTACAAGATGCATGGCAGAAATTCACAAACGTTCCTCAGACAGTACATTTCAAACCCACAATCACTATGATTGGAAAGACAAGAGCAACAGATGCAGGGGAACATCACCTTTAAGATTCTCTCTAGGCTTCAATCAATCTTACTTGGAAATTTATCACCATTGCTTCAGTGTTTCTGGGTCAAAATCCTGAAACTCTCTCTCTAACAGCCCTGTGGGCTGAGCAAGATGAATGCAGCATTCCAAGAAGGCTAACTCACCACTCCCTTCTCAAGGACAATTAGGGATGGACAATAAATGCTGATCCAGCCAGCGATATCCAAATACCACAACTGAATTTTTAAAAAAATGATTGTGATGTGAAATCTAATGATTCAAGTTACACTTTATGGAGTGGATATTTCAATAGTTGCTTGACACTCATTTATTTTTCCATGATGTGTACTGCAATGATCCATGTCACAGGAAGTTATATAAAGCTATTACATGGAAATAGCTGTTTGAGTAGAACACTTAAGTTATTTCCTTTCATTAGGAAATAGCTCTGAGCTTCAATAGTAGCGATGTATAACTGAAAGTTTCCCAATGGACATTCTACATGCTAGTTAAATTAGATTTTGAATTTTTTTTATGAGAAAGTACAGATAATGATGTAGTTAATGTGATTAAATACAAAAGAATCTTTTCTTCATTTTATAAAATTCAATAAAATCAGCTCGTCAATATATGTTTATAAAGCAGCAGCAACATGTTTTCGTTTGTGAGGCTAATCGCACTGTGGTTTGGAATTGAGTTTTCATGTTAGTTACTAGAACATGACAGGCAGCTTTCTCTGCAAACCACCCACATGGAATATAACAGGGAAGTACCTTAGGTCCATATTTCAAATTTGCATTCTTTCCACTGATTTTGTCATCAACCACCTCTACCCTTAAACTCTAACCCCTGTTACTTGACCCTTGACGAGCTCTGCTGTATTCAGCAGTGTTTTAATCTTATCACAGATACTAATCATTAGACTTAGTGTAATGTCTTTTCTGTAGATATCAATGTAAACAAGAAAGGATTGATATATTGAGTTGAATTTTCCCATTTTGAGTGAAGTGTTTTGTCAATTGACATCTGTGGCGCCATACTGCCATGGCTCACAGAGATCGTAGAGCTCTACAATGCCCATCTCATGAAATCATGAGGAACAAGAGGCAGAAGTGCTCAAGACTGATTGGATCTTATAGTCTGCATGACACTGGTGCCATTTTTTTAGATGCCACAAATCAAGAACTGTCACACATACTGTGATACTAACCATCATCATTAGAGGACCTGGCCAAGGAAAGGAAACTGGCAACATGCTTCACTGACAGGAACCTGGAGGTACTGATGGATGGAGTTGATGGAGAAGAAGCAGTGCCTGATCCTGCAGACAGCTAAGTGAGGCCACACCATCTCATAAACTCAGCCTGGACTGAGATAGCAGCCTGTGTGTATGCTTTGTACCAGGTAAAACATAATATTAAGTAGAGCAGGAAGAAAGTAAATAACATACCCTCTGCAAAGTTAAGTGTTACCATTTACTGTCTGATACATCACACTGAGCTGAAAATATGTTGCTGGTTAAAGCGCAGCAGGTCAGGCAGCATCTAAGGAACAGGAAATTCAATGTTTCGGGCAAAAGCCCTTCATCAGGAATGACATTCCTGATGAAGGGCTTTTGCCCGAAACGTCGAATTTCCTGTTCCTTGGATGCTGCCTGACCTGCTGCGCCTTAACCAGCAACACATTTTCAGCTCTGATCTCCAGCATCTGCAGACCTCACTTTTTACTGATACATCACACTCCCAGGATCTAATGCAGGGACTGCACACGCATCTCACCAAGGCTCATGAACTACAATTCTCACCACTGTATGTATCATATTCCCTAATGGCTTTCTCCCAAGCTACTAATGTTCCTCTCTTCTGCACTGTCTACACATTCACCAGGAACACCTCACCACTTCGCCAGTATTATTACAGCTGTTCCATCTATTTCCCCATACTCATTCACTTCCTTTGTGTTATTGCAGAAAATTTCACAATGTGGAACAAGGTGGGAGAGTGAAGACTGGAGGAAAGTAGTGGACCTACAATTCCTCACACCACATGATTAATCAGCCTGGTAAACTGCATATTGCTGTGTTGCACTGCTCTCCCATTACAATCTATATTAACTAATTCTTAACATATTTTTGATTCTTCCTACAGAAGTAATTCCCTGAAGAGGCCAATGTCAGAGACCCTCAGCACCATCTCCCACCTCTCAGAAGGAATATATTGAACCTACCGAGGATGCATTAGGAAGGCTTTCATTTGCAACCGCAGAGCTTTTCACCTTGGTGATTACTTTATTTAGAATAGACTTGGGAACACACTCTGGTGAGCACATCACTGATATTTTCACACATCTGGTTGAAGAAGATGTCTCAGGGCTGTGGCATTCAGAGGGCTACCAGATACCAGGCATCTGCTTAGTTACAGTCAGAAGATGACCCCAATGTCTTGGCCATTAATGGGTTTGTGGTAATACACAAACAGGAAGAGTAGGCAAGTTTACCAGAAGCAGTCAGTAAATCAGATCAAAGGATGGATGGATGGATGTTATCAGTACCATGTTGCCTCTGGCATGCTTGTAATAATACGAGTGGACCACGTGGAGCTCAGGCTTTGGTGGAAGCATAGCACTACTGTGTCTTCTGCGACAGTCTCAGGGCTTTATAAAGGTATTATCAGAGATATTTTGTGTGAGTAATCTTTGTCTCTGAGCTGCCATCCCTCCATTGGTCGAGGAACTTGGAAGGATACAAGAACCCAAGTTGTGTAGAATGGAATGATGACAACTCCCAGGATGGGTAGGACAGACCTCTAACATCTGACATTGATGATAACATCTGGATTGATCTAATTGGAATATTGATGGAATGGAAGTCTTTTCTGTTGATAAACTTCACACATTAATGATAGGGCACTCTCAAAGTCATGTGGATGCAGTCTTTAATGTCCTGCACTTGGTCAAAGATAGTGATGTTGCTGCTTGACTCTCCTAGTCATGGGGGAAAGATGTGAACTGCTATGATCTGGAGAAACATACATCGGTTATATCCCAAATGCATTTACGGGAGAAGACATAGATCTCCAGTTGCATTCTGAACACAAATCCAGCTCCAGCAGATGATCCAGTTCAGTCATAATGGCCCAGGTCACCCTTAATCAGCATCTGCACTGCCTTTCAGAGAACCATAGAAAATGACAGCTTTTAGATGCAGGCTTGCATCATGCTCCATCATCTCCTTGGGAAATCTTCAGCTGCTGCCTTTCCATTTGGAAGTTTGGGGCACCAGCTGTAAATTACAGTTCTTAGTGGACTTGTTGACAAAGTACTCAGTCCTGTATCTATGCCAACTTCACATTTGTAACAAGTCAACAAAAACTTTAGCCACGGCAATGCCCATGTCAGATCCATGAGCAGACAATTTGTGGGATTGTCAGAAAGATAATGCCATTTTATTGGCAGAACTCCTGAAAGTTTACATTAATCACAATGCATTCTCATGTTATGCCATGACATGGCATGGCATGAAAGCTTTCCCAGGAGATCAATTTAGTTGTCTGCTGAGACCATCAATGCCTCAATAAGATTCCACATGTTTACTGTGTCTGTCTTTCTTCACATATAATCTCCTGATTATTTCAGCATTTTCTGCTTTTATCTCAAATTTGCAGCATCTGCAGTATTCTGCTTTGTGTTAGAATATGTTTTCAGTTCAAATCAACAAAAACAGAAAATATCATTTGACCTAGAATATCACTCAGTGATTTGTGAAGGAATTTTGACATTGAATATATGTTGTTTAGTGAAGAGATTTTTTTGTTGTTGAGATTGTTCATGAGTCTTTTTAAGCAGTTCTTGAAGTAACTGAGAAAAGGAGAGAATCTTTTTTGAGTTATTTTCATAATCAGCAGTAACAGAAGAGGGGAAGGTTGTGTAATGCTGCGCAACTGACTAGGTAATTCATAGGAAGTATTTCAACTTTGAATTGAGCTTCACCACAGATGGAAAATATTAACAGCTCAATTTATTTATTTTGTAAATTACAAAATGTTCCAGTAAATGATAACACTGAGTTCTATCATCACAGAAAACATTTGAATTTCCTAAGTATAAATAATTGTTGGAACAGCTTTATCCTTGCATCTCCTCATTTAAAATTCGTAATCAAAGTCCATGTTGCAGATTAGTCTTGTGACCTCATACAGTGTAACAGATTTACTGGATCTCATGATTGAAATCAATGGAATTGTGAATGCTGATTCTATAAAAAGGTCATTCACAATTAAGGAGAAGGGGAGAGAGGAAAGCAGCGTAAGAGTTGCCGCAGGAATTGCAATTTTCAACTACGCCTTGTCTCATTTCCCCTTGAAGAATGATAATAGAGAAAAATCATTTCAGGATGTTGAGCTACCCTTTGACTCCAGGCTCATCTTTTAAGCAGGTCTTTACCGAGAAATAACATCCAAAAAAAAGTATCTGGTTGTTTAATGAAGCATATTACAGGATCTGATTGCTTGTTTTTGAAAAATGGATACCACATGCACTATGCATGTTTGTTCCAGGTTTTGAGCCACCTAATCTATGATCATTGACCACTGATCGAAAAACAGTCTGTTATTTTTGGAGGGGTTTATCATGAGGGACCCACAAGCATATGTGTTGGTGCTTCCTGCCCATCAGTTCAATTCAAATATGGCATGAACCTGATGATAGTTCAGGTATCCTATCAGTGACGAGAGGCAGACATTGCAAATGCACTATTGATTTTACCTGCAGTTTGAATCAAAGCAATTCTACAGATAAATAAGGCCAGGTTAATCTGGATCGCTCTGCTGTATACTCTTAAGATTAAAGGCATGCACATATATTTAATTTTAGCAATAAAAATCTGCAGCTGAATTTTTGTTTTAGAGGGGGTTATGGATCATCCCACCAAAAGAAAAGTCAGTTACAAGTTGATCAACTTTAAAAAGGCCACCACTTCACCTTCTCAATAATATGCTGTTGATGATCTAAACAAGCCAAGAGTAGCATTCTATCCTCAAAGGAGGTTCTGTCCTTAAGCCTAAGCTTTCTGGGAAGGGAAGGACTGAGCATCCTTGCGACTTTGTTAAAATATAGCCTCACCAGCCACATATCCTACGTTAACTAATGTATTGTAGCACTGGTGATAGATTGTTGTTTTTAAGTGTTAATTAGCCACTTAAGGGTTTTATTAGGCTTAAGGTCCAATAGGCTAATGCCCACCTTCCATATTATGGGGACCAGGTCTGCATTTTCTGGAATGGCTACTCACTATTCATAATCTTTTTTGCTGGTAATGCCAGGGAAGAAATATCCATGATGTTGAATGTGAAAAATTCATGAAGCATTTGAAAATGAACTAAAGTTGAAATACTATTAGTTTTAAATTAGGAATATGCCTCATAACTTAGTGATGTTTTGCATCTAAAAATGGTGTAAGAAATGGATTAACAACCAATGTTCACCAGTTCTCCTCCTTTAAATTTCCATATTTCCCCTCCAACTTTAATCCTCCACCTCTGTTTGTCCCAACCCCTGCCTTTCTCTGTGTCAATTCTTCTTTACCAAGTTTCATAAGTAAGTCAACTTGCACAACCTTAGGTTGCACTCCTCATTATTATTTCCACATGATAGGACAGCCCTGGTAGATGAAAAGGAAGTGATGGAAAGCTATGAGAGGTGAAAATTCGATGCTAGTTCTTTCCATTCTGTTTGATGATACTGCCTTGAAGCCACCAAATATAGGTGGTTACTAGATGAAAGACTAGATGAAAACACAAGGTCTAAACCATGTTCTTTTGATAGCCTGGTGTCATTCTGTACCAAGCTAATTTTGTCATGTTTACTAGTTATGGTGGTAGTGGCAGCAATCACCAACAGGTTGCTAAATATTATTATACATTTATGAAACAATAACCTTCATATAAATCAAGACAACTAATCACACCCTCTGAATACATGTGGTAATCAACATTATTTACCTGTTAAAAGTCTTGTACTGAGCCAGTTCTACCTTTGGTGTGAGCTCTGGCATTGTGGGGTGTAAAGTTGAAAGAAGTTCTGGATCATCTGCAATGGCTTCCTCCCACGGAGTTTGATATGATTTTGGAACAGCTGTTGTATTAAATTTTTCAGGTGGAATTCCTTTCAGTGGTCCAGTATATCCTGTGTAGAGCAATAATGTCAAAATGCATATATAAATCATATCATAATTGGCATGGATGTCCCCTGCAGAGTTGAAAGTTGTATTTATTTTTGCTGTTCTTCACAATGCAAACCCCAACATTTGCTGGTCCGTTGGATTCTGACAGCAAGTGGAACACTGTTGCTTCCCTAATAGGTGAAGTGGAAAATCAATGACAACAAATCAAGTGATGCCTCTTTCATATGCCCCTTATAATCTCACATGGACCTCCCTTATCCTACTGAGGGAGGGAATGGCCAAGTAGTGTTATAGCTGGCTTGTTACTTCAGAGATCAAACTAACATTATGCGGACCTGGTTCAAATCCCACCACAGCAGGCGATAGAATTTGAATGCAATTTAAATAAAGCTAAAATTAAGAATCTAATAATGACTATGAATCTATTGTCCATTGTTAGGAAAAATGCATCTGGTTTTCTAATGTCCTTTAAGGAAGGAAATGGACATCCTTACCTGGTTTGGGCTACAGCAAGGTGGTTGACTCTTAACTGTGCTCTAGGGTGGGCAATAAATGCTGGCCCAACCAGCAACACCACCATTGCATGAATGAATATAAAATATCCTTAATATCATTTATTTGATTTATTTCAAATAAATCCTTCATTGCCCTTTTTTTTACCATTTTGTGATATTAAAGTTAAAAAAATGGATTTTCTTTGTACACAGTTCTTCTACTTAGAAATTCTGATATATACCAGATTCCAGTTAAAACAATGGGATCAGATTAAGAACTCCTGAAATACATAGAATTAAATGCAGAGGAACAATGTAATATATTGGAAAAATATTTTAGTAATGTGAAAACAGTGTTCTGACTTACAAAGTTGTCAACAGGCCATTCATATCTCAATGCTCAGATCAAGATAATAAGATAATTCAATTATTATCTCTGTCACTACCCAGAAATATGTAATAGGCAGAGAAACACTTTATTATGGTAGCACATGAGGACTTTAGAAAAGCAAGGGTTTTCAATGTTAAATTTTCATTTTTTTTATTTGATGCAAGTATAATAAAATGTTTGAACTTTGCATCATGTGGGATCACTGGGGTTAAACAGACATGACTTTCCCCATGTCTTAGTGCGATATCATTTAAAATGCAGCAATTGAGCCACAAGAACTACTGCGAATGTGTTGTCTCAGCTATTATGTCTCTTACCTGGAGCAATTGAATCTGGATTTGGTGGAGTCCTTGGATCAGGAGTATTTGGAGGTGTTTTAGGGGTATTTTGTTGCCCACTTTGTAATCCGTTCTCTACGCCTTTGCAATTTTCTGTCCCATCATCACAATATGTTGTAGATGGTGCATAGCTCTAAAATAGATGGAGGATAACAAGGGCACATTTATTGTATGGCCTAACCTTTTAGTTAGAACATTTTTCAGGCACCAATTTACAATTTGCTTGAAATAAGTAACATTCATTTAATAGAAATGGTGTAATCAAAATATTACAAAACAATTTGCATTTGTTTCTTTGAATACATATGTTTATGATCACATTTTTTGCCAGATTCTATTAAGTTAGTTTATGCCAGCTCATTTTAGAAATCTGAAACTGGAAAAAAATGTTTCTTGTCAGTGTTCATTATCAGTTTCAAAGCAATTGCTAAAAGTCAAGACAAACTTGTTTGGGTTATGTATGCCCTTCTGTTACAGTTTATAAAGAGGAATGAAAATGACTTTTATATTGGAGGATATATTGATTTTGTGGACAGTATAATTGAAGAATTACAGAATGGCCAATACTTCAGCATTCATTAAACTAATAGTCTTCGTCACACAACCATATTTCAAGCAGTGCATCAGCCTCATTGTGATATGTTTTCATTGTGACATATTCCTATTCCTGAAGCAAGAGCATTTGAGCCCAACAGTAACTCAGCATGTATAGCTTGCATGAGCAAATTTATCTAATGTGGCTGAATTGGGCCCAGTTTTGAAGTGGCAGAGCAAACAACATAAAACAGATACATGATTTGTAATTGACATCCTTCCATCTGCCAGTGGTGATGGGAGTTCAACCTTAGAATTCTGATGAGATCGGATAAATTATCTACTGCACTTCTTTTGATGGATGAACAAGCCTGATTCTGAAAAGATAAAGTTTGCCACAAGTGTCACATATGAAATTACGCCTTCCTGGCTTGCTGGATGATCTCTGCTGAAGCCTTATTTGTGGGGCTGATACAGCTGAATCATAAGTTAACCAAAATTCAAAAAACATGCAAGAAAAAACAAAAGAGATGCTAAGACTTTATTGCTTTTTTACAATCCACATACTTTGATTCCTGATTATTTAGTATTGTCTGTAGAATTACCAGATCTTATCTGTGAATACATACATTTATTTGTGAATTGACAGAGTTCTGGAATCCCTCAAATGTGTATTTGTCAGATCTTCTTTGCCGCTTTTTAAACAATCGAGCCCCTCTGTTGGAAAGAAGGGAAAGCTCTTCCAGCATTATGTCTTTGGGAACACTGATCTTTTTTCCATAATCCACATCTAATTCTGAAATATACGACAAACAATAAATCACAGTGAAAAATTTGCCTTTTCAATGCCTTTATGTTTTAAAAATATTTTGTCTTAAATAAATTACAGCGATCCTTTCCAAGAAACAAAGTTGAAGATATGAAATGTTCCTTCTATTTAATGTGCTTCATTTTCTGTTTAGGTTGGTAGGCAAATTATTATTTGTGTTATAAATTGCACTCAGCTCAGTATACATGATGATGTACAAGCATTTCAGAATTTTGGAAGAAAACTGGTATTTGTGTCTGAATTACAATGCAATTATACTTTTGAAAGTAAAGTTTGTAGTTTTATTAAACTGTTGCTTACTCACTGTGCTTAAATGACCATGAGTAAAACATAATAGCCAAAAGTAAGCCCATACTGATTCCAAGTTCTTTCTAGTCTGATTGTGTTTGTCATGATTTTATTGACATCTTCAAAATTGTGTACAGAAAACCTATATTTTTGACCTACTGGCTCTGAATACTTACAGTGGAGACTTGGTAGCAGTAAACACTGGCCAGTTGAATGCTGTAGTGCTGGTTTATTGGAGGAGCCTGAGACAGTTGGACAGTATAGTTGTGTTTACATAGACTAAAAGGGTTAATTATATCTTAGCTCTAAGAATAGCTAATGAGCATGCACATAAGGTGCTATGTCATAATGATGTCAGATATCTGGGAATGGGACTGAATGTGTAGAATTCCAGATTCTGGAGTAAAGTGGTGCTGGAAAAGCACAGCAGTTCAGGCAGCATCCGAGGAGCAGTAAAACCGACGTTTCGGGCACAGGCCCTTCATCAGGAATACGGGGTTTCAGATAAGGCCTCTCTTACGCTTTGCTGTTTATAATGTTATACTTAATAAAGGTTGCTGATGTTTACAAACAAGAATGGGGACTACCATCTATCAATAACAATGAGAAAGCAAACTCTCACTAGACCCACAGAACCAATGACCAGCAGCGAAGGAGTACCTGAAAGAACACAACTGCAGTTTAGTGCAGCAGGTAGAGGACAAGGCAGCACGGCAAGCCAATTGCAGAAGAGAGAGGAAAACCTGAATAGAAGCCCAGCAGAAGTATCATTCATCAGGGAAGGTGTTCTGGGCCCATTTAGGCATTGGACCAGGAAAAGTGAAACCTCACAAAATGCTAACAAACTGTGGGAAAAACCTATGGTAGGAAACAGGCAAGGTGGAAAAATCAGTCACCCACAATTAATCAGAAGTATGCAAATTGACTGTCTGCAGAATTGGAAATAAAAATAAACAAAGAGAAAGTGAGCCAACAGAAACTGTGAAAAGAAACAGAGTGGAGTACACACAGTTAAGGGACTCTGTTGGTGGAGCTTTGCCCAACCATTATTACAGATATTCTCATTTCATAACTGGATTGGCATCACAAGATGTTAACAGCAGACTAAACTATCTGTAAGTCTCCAAAATTTACCAGATATTGAGGAGCAAGATGACTTTCTCTTGGAAGATTTAAAAGGCCCTACAGGACATTGGCAGGCATGATTATGTAGACAAATGTTATATGAAATCGGGATCACAGATGGCATGGCTTACAACTAATTTTGCATTGGAAACAAGAACACAAAATTCATTTTTTTAAATTCAAAACTACTACTAAAGCCAAAATTCTTTTACCATCTTCCATTTAGCTTTGGAGCATAAAGATTCAAATCAGAGTGAGGGGAGATGCAGGTTAAACTTGACTGTAATGAGAGAGATCATCAGTTCTTGGTATGTAATTCCTAACCAGTACTCTTTATAAGTTAAAATGCTTGAATTGCTTTGTATCATCTTAGTTTAGCAGTTGCGCCAGAAACCATAGTTAACTCAGCATCAATCTTCAGAACTGAAACTCCAATCCTGTTACCACTGAAAGGTAATATATAAAGCTTCCATTTATCTCAGAAGAGAGGCTACAAGTAGCAGAATAGAAAGACATCAAGCATCAATGTGACAAGCCACAAGAGAACATTTTAATCCTTTGTTTTCTTCTTAACAGAAAACTGGCACAGGATGAAGCTGTCACTTATGCAGATGATATAATGAAAGCAGAGGTCCAGACACTTGTACCAAACTGGCAATGTGCATACAAGGACTGTCCTGTCTTTTGACGAGAATCAATCCTTTGTTGCGGAAGGTAACAAAGAGATACATTTTTGCTTATGCAACTAAATCCACCAATAACATACAGCAAAAATTGCAACCAAACGTTTGCATTGACATTTCTTCCAATGATGAAAATCAGAGTATTACAGTGAAGCAAAACGCAAGTGATATTGTGAAGTCTCAGCAACTGTCAGCTACAGCTCAACATCCATTAAAGATGATGGAACTTTGGCAAACTTGCAGGAAACTGAACTGAAGATAAACAACCTTCCAGTTTGCAAACTCAGTGCAATTGACAGGCACAAATGGGAGCTGTCCTCACATTTAAATGGACAACAGCTGAGAAAAGCTTACAGTAGTTCAGCCACAAAAGAACACTTGCAAAGCTTTAGAATTATTCATGGGCAGCAAGGTAATCACAATATCTGAGAAGTCTTGCATTATGGAGTTTGCAAAGAATGTTCAGTTGTACATGAAAGTGATCTGCAGCCATTAAGGTTCGTGAGTAGTGGAGCTTTAGGCAGGGTAGATCATGCTTGTCCTTTATTAGTAGAAACCGTTCGTATTCAACACACCCTCAAAGCAATGAGCAAAGAACATAAAGGTGGTCTTGATACACTCAGAAGAAAATGTCAAATAGACAGTTCAGCAATTGCAATTGATAAGCAATACAGGAAAAGGCAATGCTAAGTACAAATTATATCTATATTGAACATTTAGAGATTATTATTCTGCTTAATTGGCAGCTGAATCTCATCAGCATGCCTGACTTGGAAATATATCACAGTTCCTTCAGAGTTGCTGGGTCAAAATCCCTCCCTTACAGAATTGTGGGTAAACCTACACTATGTAAACTATTGTTTTTTTAATCAACCTGTTCAGAGATGTTATTACATGTCTCTGGAGCAGATGGGTCTTGAGCCAGGTCTTTCAGTTCAGGGGTAGGGATACTACCACAAGAGAGATTCTTCCTATACCACATGGGTTGCAATAGTTCAAGAAGGCAGCTCTCTACCATCTTCAGAAGGGAAATGAAGCATTGGCAAGAAATGCTGATGTGAGTAATGATAACCACATCTTGTGAATTAATAAAAAATAAAGAATCAGCTTTTCTTTGACTGGAACAAATATACAAAAACAAAACAACAGATACTGGAGTTCTGAAGCAAAAACCAGAATTGCTGACAAAACTGAAATAGGTCTGGTAGTATGTGTGGGAAGAAAGCAGAGTTAATGATTTAAATAAATGGAGACAGAGCCCAGAAAGAGAGGGAGAGATATGAAAGGGGTAGGCAGACAAGGGGATTACTGATAGTACGCCAGGACAGAAGAGAAGCTGAATAAGTACAGTCCATGTACCAGCTTTCTTGAAAACTGCATCCACTCTTCCAATAAGGAAATAATAGTTAATGCACACAGTAACTATACATCCTTCAAGAGAGATCAGACTACTTTTGGACATTAACACTTAAAAGGCACAAGAGAAATTGGGAACAGTGAAAGATGTAGGAGATGGATGAAAACTGTAAATAATTAATGACTGTAACAGGTGTTGGATGGACATTTTTTTATTTCAAATGGTTTAGCAGCAATGCCTAGAACAGCATTTATTAGAGATGGTCATTGCTTGATGCTATGTAGGAAGAATGTCATGCATCACTTTTCAGCTCAGGACTGAATGTTGGCTCGGTCATATTGATATTGCATATTGATACAAGCATCTTTAGTAACTGCATGGTCAAGAATGATATTGCAGGAATGTTGCAATCTCCACTTCTGATTTTGTGATGGAGGGGATCAACTGAAGCAACTAAAGATGGTTGTGCTTAGGATGCTACCCTGAGGTGCTCCTGCAGTTATGTCCTGGCACAGAGGTGACTGATCTCCAACAGCCACAATCACTTTCCTTTGTGCTAGGCATGGCTCCAAACAACATAATTTTCCTTGATTTCCACTGGCATCAGTTTAGCTAGGGGTGTTTGATACCATATTCAGTAAAATGTTGCTTTGCTGTCATGGACAGTCACTCTGGCTTCCAACACTTTTGTTCATGTTTGGAACAAGGCTGTATCTAGGTCAGTAGCTGAGTGACCTTGGCAGAACTGAAATGGAACTTCGGTCAATTGGTTTTTGTTGAGAAATGCCACTTGAAGCATTGTTGACACTTTCCATCTCTTTGCTAATGATTGAGAGTAGACAATTGGGAGATAATTGGCTTGGTTGGATTTGTCCTGCTTTTGTGGATATTGCATAACTGAGGAGTTTTGCTGATTATAAGATGAATTCTATTGCTATAACTGCTGGTACAGCTTGGCTAGAGATAAGTCTTCAATGCTTTTTCCACAATGTTGCAGTACCTGCTGTCTTTAACCATTCATTGTTATCATATGAAATAAATCAATTTGCTGAAGACCAACACCTATGGTATTGGGGAACTTAGAAGGAGGCCAAGATAGATTACCTAGGTGACACTTCTAATTGAAAACTGATGAAATTTCTCCAGCCTTGTCTTTTGTAATGATATGCTGCACTCTCCATCATTGAGGATGGGAATATTTATACAGCTCCCTCCATACTGAGTTGTTTAGTACAGTTGTTACGCCTACCAATACTGTCATTGGCAGAAACATCTGTGACAGGTAGATGATGAGGATGAGATCTAATGTGTTTTCTCCTCTTGTTGGTTCATTCACCACCTACCACATTCCCAGTTTAGCAGCCATGTCCTTTAGAAATCAATCACCTTAGTCAGTATTGGCACTACTAAGCCACTCTTGGTGGACATTGAAGTCTCCCATCCAAAGTACTATTTGTGCATCTTTTAATTGGTGTTGAACAGGAGTACTGCTTTATCAGCTGAGCGGTAGATGGTTGGTGATATTTAGCAAGACATTTCCTTATCCATGTTTGAATTGATATCTTATGTTAGGTAGCCACTTAATATTTCTATTTATTTGAGGATCTGAGTCTGAAGAATTGGGGATATGCCTGGATGTTTTCTTTAAAAGTTCAATGAAAATGCATTACAACTTTGTCCCCCCGACAATACTTTGTGGAAATCATGTGACTTGTGATAGTTCCTGGTCTTGGTTGCTTGAACTTGCTTGCAGAAAAAATAGCTGACTGTTTTACTGCTGGCTTTTCTATTTAAACCATGTATGCTGGCTTTAGTTTCTTTTTTGGAGTTATTTGAGGCCGTGTACAAGCCTCCCAGCTTATGTCTCCAACTTCTGAAATATTTGAATGGTGAGTTCAATGTAAAAACTGCTTGTTGTTTTGAAAGAGAGTTACTGAAAAAATTAATCAATGTTTTGTTTATTGAGTAAACTATAATTGCCAAGACCTCAGAGAAAAGCACGAGTCATTAGTAGCGAGAGCACGCACATGCAAAACCACCAAAGGGATAGACTTCGGAATATTTTATATCTTATTATTTTGCATTCAAGATAAACCATCCTTGGTCAGAAATCAATGAGCTTTAAAGTGAGTTTTTGCAAAGAGAAACCTATTCTTTTCTTTTAACTGAAGTGTGTGTCTGTGTCTGTGTGTGTTTTGAATTATTTAGAGGGTTAAACTTCGATATTTTCATATTATAAATTATGTTTGTTAACGAATTCTGCATCTCTATTGGACCAGGTTTGCATTATAATAAATTGATTATTTTTGTGTTTAATGAAGAAACCTCGCTGATGGATCTTTTTGTTAATAGAGAGGAAGCATACAATTTACAATGTTGAAACATTTATATATAATAAATATTCCATTTTATATATTTTTTAAACATGTGACTCTCAAAGCAGTGGGACTGGTAAAAGATGACGTGTTCCCATCAGCTCTTCTACAATGTATGAGACTTCATGGGGTCCAAAGCCAATGTTGAGGGCTCCAACAGCAACTCCCTTCTTACTGTACACTAATGTGCCACCATCTCTGGTTTGTTGGGCCTGCTGGTAGACAGGACATTTTCAGGAATGGTGACAGCAAGGTCAGCAATATGATCCGTAAAGTAGGATTCCATATTTGTGATTTTGTCAGGCTGTTGTTTCACTGGTTATGGGAAAGCACTCCCAAATTTTACATGAGTCCCCAGGTGTTAATGAATAGGTCTTTGAGAGGTTGACAGAGTTGGGTTTGCCATTGTTGTTACTGATGGATAGGTTAGTGCAGGGTGATCTGTCTTAATTTATTCCAGTTATTAGACTTCTTGGTAGTTTGACATCACTGATTGGCTAGCTAAGCAGCTTCAATTAGTATTTGAAAGTTAACCTGTTACTGTGGATTTGGAGTCACGTGTAGACCAGGTCAGCAAATTTCTTTCCCTAAAGATACTAGTGAACAAGTGCCTACAACCTTAGAAGGAGCTGGGAGTAAATATAGAGTAATGAGTTAACAACACTTTGACTGTAAGAATACCTACCAAACTCGTGCAGCAGGAAGTATGTCTTGATGATGTCAGATCATATAAAACTGGAACCTGATTGCCTAACATTCCAGAGAAGTCCTCTATTACTCTCTATGAATTGTATATACTCGATAAAGACTTTTTTTGTGATCATCAAAACAAAGGAGGATTTCCTTCTATTAACAACCCAGATATGATCTGACTGCAGTTAATCTAGAAGTTTAGACAATGAAGACAAATCTATCCTATATTGAAGACAATCTAATTTGATTGCCAATAATATTTGTTTCTCCCAATTGACAATCAAAGCTGAATTGTATATTCATTTGATTCCACTTTGGTACGTGGAATAAATTCTTCAGTTATCTCCAAAGAGTAGGTCTATATGTACATCCAAAAGAACACCGAATATCACATGGCCTATTCTGACCTGCTGTTCTAAGTTATAGTCATAAAAATGCATAGCATGGAAACAGACCCTTTGGTCCAATTCATCCATGCCGACCAGATATCTTAACCTAATATAATCAAATTTGCCAGCATTTGGTCCATATCCCTCTAAACCCTCTAAAGCCTCCACTGCTTCCTCTGGTAGCTTATTCCATACACACACTACCCTTTGCATGAAAAAGTTGCTGCTTAGGTTCCCATTTAAATTTTTCCCCTCTCATCCAAAACTTATGCACTCTAATTCTGGACTCCCCAATCCCAGGGAAAATATATTGGCAATTTACCCTAGCCATGCCCCTTATGCATTTATAAACCTCTATAAGGTCACCCATCAGCCTCCGACACTCCAGGAAAAACAGCCCAACCTATTCAGCCTATCCCTATAGCTCAAACTCTCCAACCTTGGCAACATCCTTGTAAATCTTTTCTGAACTCTCTCAAGTTTCACAAGATCCTTCTGAAAGGAAAGACCAGAATTACACACAATATTCTTCCTGGATAATAATGAAATTTATATCTCTAATTGATTCAATATTTTTCCCCACTGCTTTTTTTTCATGTTAGATTCTTTATAAGCTGTTATAGCTGTTCCTTGTTCTCCAATTTGCTCATTTTCTGCACCAATCTTGTGTTTTTTTAAATTTCTTTCTTTAGAAGTAATTGTTTCTTCAAGTGAAAGTTTTCGGTAAGTGAAAACTTAATAATGTTCTGACTAAAAGTCCTGTTTGTCAAGTGTAAAATAATTTTAAAAAGTGAAATCTCACTGCTGCTGATGAACAGCACTGATAAGACAGAGCTGCATCTGACAATGATAGAGGAGATGCATATGAGAGATTAAAAAATATGTAGTCTATTTCTGGGTTTGAATTCCAAGTCACTGTATCACTCTCGAATAATCAGGGCTGACATTTAATAGCATGAGACAATGTGATTAAATTACTGATGGATGCTTCTAACTTGCATTTTCAACAACAGCTGTGTGCAACACACTCAGATAGTGGAATACAGTATATTATTGTATTCTTTTTAGGGCGCTAGCTGTAATGTCACCAGCCGATATAAAATAACTTTGTCAGAACATTGATAATAAATCTTATGTTATAGATATCAAATTTCATGAACCGAAAGTTTAGATAACTGATCAAAGGAATGCACCTCAATGTTAAGAATTTGGCATTGTGACATATTTTTATGTTCCACAATTGTCACATATGCAAAAAAATCATGTGACGTAAATATAAATTGAAGTATGTTGAGGTAAATGTATCTTGAAATATCTTTACAACAACTTTGATGAGTATTTTCTCATTAGTTATTTCACACTTCTTCGGTTGTCTGTACTCACATTTTAAAACTTTTATTCAACCAATGGATTTCCTTGCATTGCTTACAGACTGAAGAGAAAGTTAGATCATACACATGGGATTCAAGTATACATCCCTTCATAAGGAGTGTTATGCTTTCTCATGTCATATAGTTATTTTATCATTCTAGAAAGGTAGCCAGATCGTTAAATTTGGTTGAATGATTTCAGAGATAAAGCTGAAATTGGGTGAAAATGTTTTAACTTTTTGATTAAGTTTCCAATCTTATAAGTGAACATTAACCAATTTTATTAAACATAACTATGTATAAAAAATATTAGCAGAGAACATCTACCAGAACCTATTGAGTTAGGCTGCAGATCCATGTGATGTGAAGTTCTATGAGATTCTTTTGCATTTTCTCATTAGCTATTCATAAAGTACTTGCTAGTTAACCCTGCGCTCCACAACTCACTCGCAAGTTATTTTATGGTACCTTTTTTTAACCATCAACATTTGACCTTGAACATTTAGCTCTTTACTCTTGCTTCACCACTCCTCACTACCCACCTACACCAATAAATAGACAAAGTGATTTCCCTGGGGTGGAGGCGTCCAGAGCCAGACAGCATAGGTTTAGGGTGAGGGGGAAAGATTTAAAAGAGACCTAAGGGGCAACCATTTCACACAGAGAGTGGTGCACGCATGGAATGAGCTGCCAGAAGAAATGGTGGAGACTGATACACTTACAACATTTGAAAGGCATCTGGATAGATACATGAATAGGAAGGGTTTTAGAGGGATATAGGCTAAGTGCTGGCTAATGGGATTAGATTAATTTAGGATATCTGGTCAGCATGGACGAGTTGTACTGAAGGGTCTGTTATCATTCTGGACATTTCTATGACTCAATGACTCTATGTCCCTGTGTACCATTGTGCTGTGCAAGATGGATAGCAAATGGGATTTCTTCCCCATGCATTTCCAATTCTTTTTTTCAAATGATCATCATCGTTATTTGTTGATCTCTGTCATTAACAACAGCTGGTTTCTCCATTTTAGTCTTCTGCAAACTTTAAACAAACTTTCTGCAAACTTTTTTGTTGTCTCTCGAGTTTCTGTCACATAACTCATTAATTTTTGGTAGAAGGCTTTCTTCACCTAATGGTTCACAGTAATCTGTATCTTGATATTTTGTATCTCGGTATTGTGTAATTTGCATGAGAACATTTGCCATCTCTGACTCTTGGAAATCTGCAACCAGGAATAAAAACAGAAATTGCTGGAAAAACTCAACAAGTCTGGAAGCATCTGTGCAGAGAAAGCAAAGTCAATGCTTTGGGTCCAGTGACCTTTCTTCAGAACTGTAATCTGTAACTGTTCTTTTTCAATTCCTAAGGTTTGATGGTGTGTAACTGCTCATTGCTGGGCTTTTGGGTCAGCTATCTTTTTGAAATCAGTGTGTAATTAGGCTGCTCCAATTCTCGTTTAACTTAACTGTATTCAACCTCCTTTTAATGCTCAACTTTAACCTTCATCAGTGTATGCTGCATCTCCAGAAGCTGTTTAATTTGGTCTTTTTCTTGTTAAATTTTTAAAAATATCTAGACTGATTCCAATGTTTGAAGGTTTTTCCTCTAAACAGGTTAGGTCCATGTTTATGTGTCTGTATATGATTGTAAAGATGTGTTGCATGCAGTTGGCAGAATGGAGGTGGGGCATCATCCATCCTGTTTGAGACTTCAATGTCCATGAATCTACATTGGAGGTCTCAGGTCTCTTTCATGAATGATTGAAGATCCCTTTCTAACTCTATAATCTGAGATCTCCGACTATGTGATGATTTTTCTGGTGGTAGAATTTTATGAAGCTTTACTTGTGTTTGTTTGCGGTTGAAGTAGTATAAATTATTTTTCTTGCTTCTTTGTGGTTTCTAGCCCTTACCACAAAAGGGACAGCAGAGAGTTCACAAACAATGTCTCTTGAATATTGGAGTCCAAGGAGTTTTAAGTTTTCTCCATCACTTAAATTAACAATATGATTGATAGATTTCTGTCCCTGTGACTTGAAAGAATAAATGAAGGTCAGGACACCTTCTTGTGGATTGTCACTCCTGACTTTTATATCTTTTTCTTGCCTTTTTAATTTTTTTTTGGGAGAGAAATTAATTGTCTGCTTAGTCTTTACATACGGGCTGGGGCTATTATAATGGAAAATTATTCCTGGCAGATGGAGTAATTTTCAATGTCTTAGGAGTTTACTAGCCAAAGAATATTCAAAACTATGCAATAGCTCCAAGTTACTAAAGAAGTGGAATGGTCAGAAATAAAAGTGAAGGTAAAGTTGCCATAGTTCCACTTTCTCATTAGACAGAGAGAAAGACAATTGGTGTGGTTTAACTTCAGTCACCATGACTGAGGTATGGGGAAGCATTGAGAAGGAGAGTCCTTCATGGTAACCTCATCTAGTGTGGGAATTGAACCCATGTTGTTGGTATCACTTTCCATTGTAAACCAACTATCTAGCCAACTGAGCTAACAAATCCCCCATGGTTACACATAGCTCACGAGGTTTCTGTATGTTCACTTCCATTGGCAGTTTGATTTTAATAATCCTTGTGCCCCAAAGTTGATGAAGGATAGTCTGAGAACTTTCTTGCCTCAAGTATGAATGTCTTAGTTGACTTGCTAAATCCTTTAAAGAAGAGTTCTTCTTGCTCCTCGGTGTCTTCTAATGCCTAGACACTTTTGGAATGCTGTGGATTACTTCCCTTTTACTTTGTTGCAATGGAGCTCTGTAGTGATCACTCTCTTTAGGGGAGGTGATGGTCCAGTGGTATTATCACTGAACTGTTAATCCAGAAACACAGATAATGTTCTGTGAACCCAGGTTCAAAACTGGTTATGGCAGATAGTGGAATTTGAATTCAATAAAAACAAAATCTGGAATTAAGTGCCTAAAGATGAGTATGAATCTGTTGTGAGGAAAAACACATCTAGTTCATTAATGTCTTTTATCAAAGGAAACAGCCATCCCTATCTGGATTCCAGACCCACAACAATGTAGTTGATTCTTAATTGCCCTCATCCCATGACTGAATTTTCTAAAAAATCAGACTATAGCTCCTGCTGGTCGTGTTCGTTGATGACATCGATTGTGACCTACTTCCTCACATATTTTCTTTGAGTAGTCTCGGAGTGCTTTTTCCTTCCCATCCCTGTAAGTAAAAACTTCAAATTCACTGTAAAAATTTCTTCCCTGCAGCTGGTTGATTTTTGTTTCTTACAATTTGCTGAATTTCTGACTGAGGGGTTTCACTAGTATTTTGTTCAGCTTTTGTGAGCTTTTCCCTCTCCAAAGTGTGGTGTTACATGGACCTTGAAGTCCATGACCCACTATTGCCCATTGCAACTGAGATTCTCTTGAATTTTTTCTCCTCCATTTCTCGGTTTGGATCACTTGGCTGGCTCATCCTTCACTCTTAACAATACATAGTCTCTGATTTCTAGTCAGGAGCCCCTTGCCACTTACCTTCAGTTCATGGGTCTGTTTACCATCAGCCATTATGCAGCAAGTTCAAGTCAAAATTCTTGTAAGCCAACATTAGCAACTTCATTAAACATCATTATAGACAGGAGATGTAAGAAAAAAACTATTGCCTTGGATCCTGTAGACTCAGTCTATTTCAATGTGATCTGACATTGTAATGACTTAGTTCCTTTCTCACATGCTCAGTAGCTAATCTGCGTATCAGTACAATTAAACCTTTACTCGATAATCAGTGTAAGTAGGAAATACCAAATTAAAAAGGTACAACTTTTTAAAGACAAGCATAAACAGATTCAACATTCATAACGTAGATGTCAAATTTGACAGACACTAGAAACATTATTAGAAAGATTTGAATGTTTTAAAGTTTTTTTAACTTGTTGCCAAATCCTAACACTAATGTTTAGATGTCTGTTATAATTTGAAGTGCACTATCTGGAAAATTGCATTGAATTCTAAGGGCCACCATAGGTGGGTAAATAGATAGTGCCCATTCATGGTCAGTCCATTTCAATGTTACAAGTGGTGGGCAAGGTGTTAGACAGGCTACCCATTCAGGAATTAATTGAGCCCATTAAGTGGACAAGTAATGGACATCCCAATGTCATTTCTACTGAAGAGATAGAAGGGTAGGTCTGTACACAACCAACATGCAGCCTGGCAGCTTTACTCTAAAAGGTGATGGCCAATGAAGCCTGGGATGCGTCCTCTCTGCTTGCCAATTTCCAGTGCCAATTAGAGTCACCACCCTCCACTCTCCCAAAACAAAATATCTTTCTCTTCCTCGGCCCACCGTCCCTTCACTGCCAAACATATTCCCACTCACTGTCTCCTTCATCCACTCCCTGGGATTGCTTGAGATACTTGGAGGCCTAAGCTTTTCAATGTTCAACTTTTACTGGCTCAGCGACAGTAACAACAGTGTCCACAACCTGTGATTGTGTACAGCTACTGAATTCTGATTGATCAGCAGCTCTCTGAATCAGGACCCCTCCTGGATGGGAGGTGGGGTGCAGTTTCATCAATAATAATTAAAGCTCCATTAGCTACAAAATTAAAGCAGAGTGGGCTGGCCCAGAAAAGGGGAGTCTGTTACTAATTTTTATGCTGGGTTGCAGGAGGTCCACCTTCAACAGCTGGTGCAATGATAGTGACCCCACTTCTGAGTCAGGAGATCCAGGATCAAGTCATACTTACTCCAGAGATATGTAATAAAATCTTTGAACATGTTATTAGATTTATTTTATGTATAATTCAACCCATTAGTTCTGTTTTGCTCTCCAAAGATGCTACACCATTCCAGCGTTTCTCTTAATATATTTAAATAAGCTGCCTTCAGTTTTTAATGTTTACTGCAAAAGAATTGTAAATGGAAATCAAAATCACACAGTTTCTGCCATGGCTAGCCAAACTAGCCGTGCTGGTTTTAATGAACAAACAGCAGGATACAACTCTAACCCATTTATGATTATGAGGGGGAGAGATGTGGAAGACAAGTGGTCTCTATTCAATTCACCACATAGCACAGGTTGGAAAAATGGTTTGCATCTGCTAACAATTACTCTAATCGTGTACCTCAAACCAGAAAGGTATCTTGCACTACGCAAAAATTGCAACTTAATTTACCACAGTCTGCATTTTATAATTATAAGAGTATAATTTGAAGAATTAGAGTTATACCATATGTAATAAGACTTCTGTACTGTGAACTTCAATTGAATACAAGTTAGTTTGACCTTTGATCCTCAACACTTACCATAGAAAGACTCATGTCTGAACTGGATCAAAATTAGATCTCCTCAAGTATGTTAACATTACCTGTGGTGAAACACCCATTCTTTAATTAATTTGATTGTGCGGACACTTGTGGAATCAGATGTGTTTGGTGATCTTTGTTTTATAATTACCTTGTGTTTGATGCTTGAATAGCTTTATTATTTAGCTTTTGTAGTTGTCTTAACCCCTTAATGTGTAAAGTGCAAGCCTACAAATCTGGTGAACCTAGGGAAACTGAAATGTTGCTGGATTGTGTGTCATTATAGTGGTTAAACCAAAAATGAAAAAAAATGTAAAGGCATGCTCATTCAGAACAGCTACTTAAAACTTTCTCCCAGTTAATTATTTTCAGTCCTCAATGCACATACTGCAGTTAAAAGGACACAAGGTTAATGATTGTCGTACTGAGCTGGTTTTCCACCTTAATTTTGTCCCCTTTCTTGGAGAGAATCAAATGCTTCTACCTGGGAATCTCAAGCAATTTGGAAGTGGCATTATACATGTGTTTGCAAGACTAAGGTGCTGCTGACACTACAGCCCATTCTTTGAAAGTGTTGCTTGGAACCCAGTGAAAGTCACTCAATGTTATTGTTGTTTACATATTCATATTTGATGGGTGATGTGAACTGAGGGAAGAAAGTTGCCGTGGCAATCAGCAATGCTGTGCAAATATACATAATTAAAGTTTTGCGATTTAATGAGTGGTCATTGTATTAAGTCATTTGTGTGTAATCAATGTGAATGCATCTACCTTCTTGTATATTTTATATACACATTTATAAATGTGCACATGTGCATAGACCCCTACACCCAAAGAAAATATGTTTTGCAAATGGTTGGTGATCTAATTCCGAACGTAGGTCAGAAGGTCTGTATATCGAGAATGTACGTCAGCTGTCAAAGATCTCAGCACTTTACAACAGCTACACACAGTTGTTCAAACCAAAAATAACTTTCAAAGGACAGTGGTAATGACAAAAGGATTACTTACCATAGTCAGTAAGATATTCAACTAAATTATTTTTGGTAAAATACACACACATTAACGTTAATAATCGACTGGGTAGGATTTTAAACGATTTTGATTACTAGTATGAGTTTAGAAATGATAGTGTAACAGTATCCTACCATTTCCTTGGATTTCCTTTACAATGGCAGATGCTTGTTGCTTCAATTCCTTTGTAAGCATGCTGTGTGATTGCATTATGTATGTTTTTCCTTATAGTTGAAAACTGTAATGAACAGAGTATACATGAATATATGAAAATCTGGTTGCTTTATTCTTCGATGTCAAAGATCATAAATACAATGACTGGAAATATTTTAATACATATTTACAATTATCCTAACTCAGGCCATGTACCAAATAAGCTGCACCTTAACGGGTTGTCAAGAATTAGTTAGAAAATAATACAAGTCTTTATTAAAAATTCTCTATTACTTAATTCATAATTTTACATGGAAATTGATCCAGTGGAAAATATGCACATTACCTATTTTACACATGTTGCTTCCTGCTGTGTGTCATATTAATACGTCAGTTTTTTTACTTTCAAACATGGAAAAATATTTATATCGTGATTATGATGATTGAACACTAATATTAAACTTCCATATTCTTGATAATGTATTATTATATTTATGTAAATTAACAACCAGCCAAACTTTGACAAAAATCAGAAAACCTAATGATTATGTTTGGATTTTTACATAATATCAATATACATACTTTAACTAAGAACATTAGAATATTATTTTGACAAGATTTGAACATAGGTAGCAAAATTTCTGTTGGCTCCTATCATTAAACAACAAACTTTGTAAACATTCTGAAAAATATACAATGTTACCTGCGTTAAACAATACAGATCTTTTAAGAAGGCTTGAATATGGTATAATCTCCTTCCAGTAGTTTACGAGTAAAATGATTGGAGATGACTCGCTTTGCTTAGCAAGTGATAGATCTTTCCAGGATCACATCTGCCGTGGTCTGCACACCCCCAAACACCAAAATTAACTGGCCTCGGGGACTTGCATCAACTTTACATCAAATGTCTATATTTAGTGTTCAGCAATTCAACCACTCCATTCTACTCAATAAAAGGTTGTAGATAAAGGACTCTTGGATTACATAGAGCCTTGTGTAAACCAAATTGCATAAGACTCTATGTAAATAAATTCTGTGATAATAGGAAAATGAATACATATATTAAATAATTATGAAGACATTAATACCCTTTTGAAATGTGTGTTAGTGTAAATCCCAAACTATTCACTTGGGGCTTTAAATAAGTTAATATTCAGCTTGAATTGCAAAATTTAAACTACTTCACAATTTTATATGACTTAATTAGAAAAAAATCAAATGTAACAAAGTCACAAAATTAAGATTAAGTTAATTTCTTTATGGCTAGAGTGAACATTCACTACACAAAATATTCCAATGCAAATTAGTCATAGGTTCACTTAAATGTGCAAACAAGTTAGGGGAAAAGTGCCCTGGAAAGTTTAATTTTAATTCTCATGAGGCATAGTTAATAGGATTCCAGCCTGCCACCTCAGAAAGATAGCCATTAAAACTGTTGAGTTTGGAGGCAGGCTGTCTAAAAAACTGACCTTGGTGCCCTGATATGGGTACACCTATAATATGCTACTGCCTGGAATAACTAAACGTTGAAAAATTTTTGTAAATTCCAATAATGAACAAACCTGGCAGCTTTATGCAAAAATCACTTCCTGGCATCCCATCCCATTCTACCACCAAAAAATAGCCCTGCAAACCAGTAAGCACTTGCCATTTTTTTGGCATAAGTTCATTTTTGTTTATCATGCATCACTGTTCAAAAAGGCTAGTTGTTCACAGCTGCCAAAAATGATCAAAACCAGAAAGTATCTTAATGAAGTAATATATATTTGGCTCAAAAATTAAATAGAAACTTAACAATCTAACAATGTAAAGTTTGTCCATGTGTATATGCTTGGGTCACTGTATTCTTCCTCATTTTAGTACTTTTAAAGGCTGCAACCCCAATGGGTTCTCCAGACATATTGACAGCTGTTGAGTTCCCTGCTCTGACCACTATGATTATCTTGGAAAACATCCACTAGATTGTGGAACCCATGAGTTCACATGTAGAGGGACAGATTTAGTCAAAAGTTACAAGGCAAATTGCAGTGAAGTAATTAGGAGACATCGGTGAGAAGTGAAAGTGCTTTGAGTTGAATCTTCTCTTCCATGCCCCTTTTCACAGCTCACCCACAGTTCCCAGCTAGCAATGAGCTGGGGAATCCCTGCTACAAATCAATGAGGTAAAGAGAGAACAGCAAGAAGACAATAATGATGAAGATAATCCTTCACTTGATTTTGTACCTGTAGCCATTAGCTCAGATACTTACACTAAAATAAATTCTGATGACAGCATAAGGATTGATGAGACCTGCATATGATGAGATACATATGAATGAATTGAATTTGAGATAGGTGACATTATAGTCGACACAGGCCACACACGAATGCTGCTGAAGACTTAAGTGATGACATCAATGGGCAGCATACAGATGAACATTGATGTGCATATGCTACAAATGTTTGGTTTATGGCACTATATGCCATAAAACCTTTGGACAATACCAAGAAGTATATATGTGTCTGAATTCACAAGCGTGTTTGTGCAGAGCTTGAACCTTTTTTTAATCCCACAAGTCATGGCCAATTCTATCCATAAACTTCCAAATCTGAAGTCCTCTGCTGATGTCTTCGCTTGCATTGCAATAGGGGGAGCATCCATCCAAAAACTGAGTGCTGCAGTGGAATCTCAGAAGTATTACAAATGCTTTAAGACATATTTAGATTACTACATGCAATTCCAAGGCATAAAAGATTATTGGCCAAGTGCTGGAAAATGAGAATGGAATAGTTTGGTTGTTTTTGATCAGTGTACATGTGATGGGCCAAAGGACCTTTTTTCTTTGCTGTAGGTGTCCACGATTCTATGCCTCAGGCTCTTATACAGAATCAAACTCCTTTCATAATGGTTAAAGCATGAAGGGGCAGGCAATATGTCACAACAGTTCAACAATCTGTCCTTCAACAGAATATCAGAACTTTTCAGTTGCTCTCCAGGGTAGTGGCATGGACACAAAGGGCAAAATCTTAGGGTTTGACAGGATTGTGGCAGAATCTCAACCTCAGGGACAACTCACTGAATCTTTTAAGTAAATCCGGGGCATCAAGGTGAGATTCTTACTGGGCCAAGTCAGGTTATTTTTTTTTTAGGGGAATTATTGCTTACAAGATGCTGCCTGGCCTGCTGTGCTTTGACCAGCAACACATTTGCAGCTGTGATCTCCAGCATCTGCAGACCTCATTTTTTACTTACAAATAATTGTATTAACTGCAGATCTCACGTCATCAAGATGCAGCTTTCTATTTTACCACGCATTGCAATCAAGGTGGGCATTCAGCCATTTTGGCATGGAAATCAGAATGGATACTTGGTGATTTCAGAAGCCCGAAGTATAAACTCTCTCTACTGTGAACACCAGGCCCCACTATCTCAGAGAACATGAGCATTGGTCACATGTACCCCATGTCCATGGACATTAACATCCAACATGGGCTAGCTTCTAAGAATCTTCGTGGCATATCTCCAATCTATTTACAATACAAATCTGTACTTTACACAAAATATCATTTGTCAGTCCATATAAATAATATTCATAGACGTTTCTCTGTCCTCTACTATAATATACTCAAAATATAATAGTCATGCTCACAAGGCATGAGCTAACCTTCATGTTCTCTCAAAAGTGAAAAATGTGCAAACGTGAAATGTGCAATTTACCAATCTAAAGGAACGGTTCCAGAATTAAGGGTACTATGGAAAATTATAGTTCAGAAATTTTCTTATCTACTTACTTGCAAATTTTGTTTGAAGACCATCTGGTCATATGCATTTGTTACTCTTCAGTATCTCCTTTCATTTATTATTGTTATTTTCTACACAATTTTAGGCCATATTTTTAAACCTAAGCCGAAGTACTTAGCTGGTTAATTTTGGAATCACTTATAAATTTCTCTGCATTCTTCAGTTTTATAGCTCTTGCCATCTGTTGTGTCATTCCTTGTTGTTCTTTGTACCTTTTAGATTCAGCAGGATCTGAGTGATTTTATATACTTGTGTATTTTCTTTAGTTTATTGTTATTTCTTATCAGTTTGTGGTCTACACCTTTTTTGACAAGTAGAGCTCTCACCGCTTAAGGATATAAATAGGTTTTTTTATCATGTCAAATTACTCCTGAACAGACTCACTGCATGCTTTACCATTGATGGACCTGTCCATTATTATAACACAAAGACTTTGTCTTACCCCATTGAAGTCAGCTGTATCTACGTAAATCAGGAATTGATAGTATTTCTCCTTTCTAACCCCATCGTGTAATTAACCTTATTATGATTGCTATTGGACAACTATCTGTGCACCACTGAACTGCTAGCTAAATCTGGTTCATTCTGTCTGCCAGTCTTTTCCCTTGCCCACTTTTGCAAGGATTCATCCATTGACTTCTGTTGGATTGGCCCATCCTTATTGGCAAAGTACCATGGCGGTTTTTAATTTCCTTTTGCAGAATGGCTTACCATGGAAGTCTCCTATTTACTGCCTGCTATAAGGCATATTGGCAGGAGTTACAAGCTGTTAATCAATCCAGCTGTGATATGGGACTATCTTCCATGGTTAACGTGTTCTAGCCATGGATGTTTTTTGTAGAACTAGAACTTGGAGCCTCATGGGCTAGACGTAGTAATGCTACTACTGCACCACAAGCCCTTTTAATATGGCCAAAAAAGGATGGCCAATCATTTTCTCCAAAGCCTCTGGCAGGTCACCAGTAATCACTGAATTGTCTTCCTAAACAACAATTAGAATTCCCAATGTGGGAAAAATGTCTGAAGGTTAGAAAAGTTGTTTACTTGGGCTCTGGGGAGGCTGCAAATCTGCAAAGTTTCCATTGCTTCCAATAGCACATAGCCTTCAAACTTTTCCACCAATCACCAAAGATCTAGTAACATTGTTGACATTGTCTTTGGCTTGCCATCACAAATACTTTATCCTCTTCACCCCATTTCCAGCTTCCTTCTGGGCTACTGTGGGTTTTTCTCATCTGTATGCTTCTGTGAGGAAATTTGTGATTTTCTTTCTACAGTAAAATGCTATAATGCAAGCTGATGCTACAATATTGCTTTATTTTTCAATCTGAAAGTTGAAAGCAACTAATAGAGGTTTAAAAAAATTGTAGTTATTGGATTAGTAATTTGGAGGCCAGAATTATTAATTCAGGGGACATAAATTCAAATTCTAGAATTCAGTTTGAACATGTGAATTTAGTCAAAACAAATTAATACATTTGGAAATTAAAAATATTAAATATGACTATTTGTTGGATTGTTGTAAAAATAAACTGAGAGGGAATGTTTGCTGTTGCCTAATTTTGCCTGTATTAGCACAATGTGGTTTTAGTCTTAATGACCTAGAAAGCTATTCAATTGTATCAAACCACAACAATCTTCCCATTGGCATCTAGAAATTAATAAAATGTCTGATTTGTCAGCAGTACCAAATCCAAATAAATTTCAACAAAATATAATATTACATATACAAATGTGAAGATGATTTTTTTTCCTGTTTTTGTATTATATCTTTCCAAGTTTTGTCAGTAGCATTTGATAAATCAGTCATTTTACAGCCTCAAAACACAGTAGAAATGATTAGCTTCTGTTAAGGTTCTAATCCTAATCCTATTTGATGTCAATTGACAAGTGAAAGAATAGATATAATATATTTGTACTGTCTTGCTGAACGGTTGTTTGAAGGATATCATAATCTATAAAAATCTGTTTATTTTGTTCTACTTTTCAGAGGATGAGAAGGCAGGCTACTGCCAAATGTTTATTAAAGTAATTGCAACTTTGCATCGAAAATTCATTCCAAGTGTAGTGCTGATTGAACTATGCTCTAATGTTTCCTCTCTCCTTCTGAAGCTGTACTTGACCTTCACTTGATTCTTCCCTAGTGGGTGAACCAAGATGAATAAATTATCATTGGGGAAGAATATTCTGTCTGATGTCAGAAGTCTTAAACTTTATTTTAATAAGTACTTTTACCACCTAATATAATATTCCCTACCATATAGAAAAATGTCAAAAGAATTGACCTTTCCTCTTCATAGTGCCCTGATGTGTCAATCTTTGCTTTTTACAGATGACTTATTTTCTCAGTCATCAAACCCACCCTTGTGGGCTTATCATCCCCATGGTCAAAGTCTGTGATTGGCCAAAAACTGCCCACTTCCAACTCTCCCCCTACCTGTACATTCATTAATTTATAACATCAGAATTCAGTTATGCTAATTTCTGTAACCAGCTCATCTAAATACTTAGTATACTATATTGTAATGCAAGTCACGGTTAGCCGTGACACCAATTTGCATTAGTTTCTAGTCTTCCAATGCCTCAAGTTTAATGTTTTTATCATCTCTTCTAATACTATCTTCTATGGATTGGCATCGATTTATCTTTTGCATTTCATGGAGGCATAATCATTGGGATTGTTTATATGAAAGAGCCATGTAAAGTTTTTTTGCTTTTTTTTTAGGTTTTACTTATTTTGAATGGTGGATTCAATTATTTAATAGTGATAATAAGATGAGCTTAAAACGAGAGGTCTTTGTTTGAATCTGGAGATTCAATTTTTCTGATGTAACTGACTTGGCAGTAAATGGTGGATGTTGGCACTTAATCAAATTGAAGGCAAGGTATAAATGTAAGCATTGAGATTTATCCCCCCTCACAGGAATTGTGCAACATACACTTATTTTATTTATTTTCTCTCCTTCATCCTTTAAGACGCTGACTTGTGCTGAGATTTGTTCCACCAGTGCCAGCCACTCTTCTGCATGTTGTCCAAGTAATCCATTCTCTATACATGAGGTGACACAGTGCATATAGGCAAATTATTCAACCCTTGGGGAATATCACCAAGCCCATGACAATTTCCACGCACCTTTCAATAGTGATCATGAGATGTCAAATAGAAAGGTGGAGCCCATCTCTTTGTTCCCTCTTTCAACTCTGGGATGCTGAGAGTTCTCACTGCTGCAATGAAAGCTGACTAAGAATGATTTATTTGCTGCATAATACTAAAAATCAAATATGATTAATCCAGAAAATGATTCAAAATATTTACATATTTTAAATGAAAATGATACATTTTGCAAGATAACTTGTACTATACTAATTGTCATTGAAAACACTGAAATTAGATAAAAATGCATGTATACCCTGTATACGCATTTTTACAGTACCGACTTGTTGTAATTTTTGTTTTAATCACTCAATGATACTTGCATGTTCAAGAAGCTGTTGCTTTCAAAAATGATACAGTAACAAAGTACTTTATTTCAAAAGTATTTTAATAGCAGAACAAAATTTTTATTACAAATTGTGCAAATCAAATAAGTGCTCTTGACATTCTGTACCACTATATATCAGAAGCATAATTGACAAATATTGCGAGTAAAAACAAATATTTGTCTCAAGTTAGCATTTTATAAATGTGACATGCTATTTATAATAAGTTTTCAGTGCGTAATATGTTTGAGGTGTCCCATATATTTGAATATAGATATTGTAATACAGTTAGAAATTCAACATGCTGAATTAAAGTTATACTGTAGATAATTTCAAGAAAAAAACAGCAGTTCAAAATGTATACACAAACAGTAAAGTTAGGGCACTTCAAATATTGTTCCTTTATTCTCTTCATACACTCAATGAGTGCAATCATCACAGCTATTTTTATGCAGTTATATGTATGATTCACAATGTGTCTACATTCTGTTTGTAAGTATGGAAATTTTGTAAAACAGTAAAAGTTTGGTAGGACAGGAACAAGGCTGTATGACGGTCTTCATATTTTGAGTTTTACATGATTGTCAGTGTTGCCATTGTTTTCAATTAAAGGATACAGGACCAGAACATCAAGTAATGACTAACTCAGTATTGCTATAACGATGCATTATACTTGATGTAAAAAGGTTTTACATTATGCAATATTTTGGGACTTAAGCCAGTTGTTCAGGATTGTTAAGGACCAAATGTTAAATTTTGACTAAACCCAAAATAATTTTCTGCAAGGAAGGATACAATTGTTGAAATTTTAGCAAAATAATTTCGTTACAAAAAGCTGGTACGAGGATTCTAATGTATGATTCATCTGACCCTTGACCAAACTGTAGTGACAATAAAAAGATTCAATGATATTCAGATGGGCATCCAGGGAAATGGATGCATCTTCAAATGCTATATTCCATCAATTTCACTAGCTCCTGATATTATTTCATTTCTTTCACATCATAATTTCCATCAATCAAAATTTGGACTTAATATTCATAAATTCAAGGTACTCCTGCATATTTCACAGTGCTGCAAGTCTCCTATCCATACATCATTGCATAAGGACACTCACAGCTATTTGAAAAGGGCAGTCACCTCACTCAAATAGGTTGTTCATTGAGGAGAGCTAATAACCTATGATAGTGCCACAAGCTGTAATGTTGTCTAGTACAGCTACAACACTGGCATCTATCAAACAATGCAGAAAATTGCCTTAATAATGCCTGTACAAAGCAGGACTTTTCCAATTACTGCCACATAAGTACATTCTCAACCATCAGTAAAGTTGATGAAAAGGAGACATCAATAGTGCTATCAAGCAGCACTTGATTAATAATAATCTCGTTCAAAATCCAGGAACTCCCTCCCGATGAGTATTGTGAAAGTTTTTTCTGGCAAATGGGTTGCAGTGGTCCAAGAAGACAAGTGGCTTGACACACCTTCTCAAGGGAAACGTTTAACCCAAGAAACAACACCTATACCCTATGAATGAATAATAAAAACTTCTACCATATCCCACATTCTCTTCAGCTTTAACAATTTCAGATAATGTAAGAATGCAAGTTTTACTTCCTCAGCCCTACCCTTGTCACAACCCTGCACTTGTGTCTTTCTCCTTCTATTTGATGAAGATCTGAATCATCACTACACAATGGTTGTACAACCACTATTGGAAGAGAAAGAGTGCTGATAATGCAAAAATATCATCACTTAATCTCACATTTTGAGAATGTGGGATCAGCTGATTTTTGTATTCAATTGGAAATGATTTAATTTACAAGTTCAGTTTGTAATGTTTATTTTGTGTGCTGTTATTTTTCTGTTTAGCCAATCTACTACTGTGATGGTCAGTAACCATGAGAAGACAACACATGGGACTGTTGCCGAATGGGAAACTGGAGTTTTATTTTCTTCAGTATTGCACATAGACGAACTTTCCATGGATACCCTGGCTAGACAGGGCTATCTAACTTTGTTTCCTGTTCTGTAGCTTCTCCCAGTTTCCCCAATTATTTCAGCACCTCTTTTTCCTTTTCTTTAGCTGCTCATCAAATAATTGACACAATGGGCTGACACCTTGATATGCCAACCATGAATCCTGATACCAGCTAGCTAAGTACTACAAGGCTTCTCCAGGGTGGTTCAAACCGCAAAAGCATTATTTCAGTATACCAATAGTCTGTTGTATCATATTCTGATTGGTGCCTACTATCTCTGTGTGCATATTGTGGGTCATCAGTCATTTGGTCAACAGAAAGCACTGGTCAACAAGAAATCACCCTTTGGATTGCCACAGTGGCTTAAATTCAGGTGGCACATTATTACTACTGCCAGGATACTATATCTCATTGATTCATTGCACATGATTACACACCAATTGGGAGGTGAGGGAGTTGAATTCATTTTAGTTGTGGTAATTAGTAATAAATGGCTGAAGGCAGTGGATACTGCAAAGGCCACAGATGCTGACAGCATCCTGACAATAGCCAAGCTCCAGAAGCAGCTATGCTTCTAGCCAAGCTATCCCAATGCAGCTACAATGTTGCAAGCTACCCAGCAATGTGGAAAATTACACAGTTTTGTCTTGTCCACAAAATGCAGAACTAATCCAAACCCATCAATTACTACCCCATTAGTCCACTCTCAATTATCTGTAAAGTGATGGAAGTGGTGTTTGATCTTGCTATCAGATGGCACTTACGCAACAATAAAATGCTTCCTGAAGCTCAACCTCCAGGCTCATTCATCTCCTGACCTCATCCCAGCTTTGGTCAAAATATGGACAAAGAGGAAAACTCATGAGAAGTAGTGACTCCATGAATACTGAAGCAGTCCATGTTCAAATGCAACAAGATCTGGACAATACCCAGGCTTGGGAGACAAGTGGCAAGTAACATTTGCTCTACATAACTTCTAGACAATGATCATCTTCAATAAAAGACATTCTAACCACTGCCACTTGATATTCAATTGTGTTGCCATCACTGAATCTCCCATTATTAACACCTTGGGGGTTACCATTGACCAGAAACTCAACAGGACTTGCCACATAAATGCAGTGGCTACACATCAGAAGCTAGGAATACTGCAGCAGGTAACTCACCTCCTGACTGCCCAAAGCTTGCCCATCACCTTTAGAGCACAGGACAAGAGTGTGACCAAATAATCCCCACTTGCCTGGATGGGCACAGATCCAACAACAGTCAAACAGCTTGATACCATCCAGTTCAAAGCAGCCCTTTTGATTGCCATGACATTGACAATCATCCATTTCTTCCTCCAATGATGCTAAATAACAGCAGTGTATACTATTTACAAGATGCACTGCAGAAATTCATCAAAGATCATTAGATGGTACCTTCCAAGCTCATGACCACTTCCATCTCGAATGGTAATGTCAGAAAATAATGGGAACACAACAACCTGCAAGTTCCCCTCCAAGCCACTCACCATCCTGATTTGGAAATATATATTGTTGTTCCTCCACTGTCACTGGGTCAAAACCCTGGAATTCCCTCCCTAAAGATATTATGGGTCAATTTACAGCACATGGACTGCAGTGGTTGAGGAAGGCAGCTAAAGGGCAACTAAATAAAAATGCTCACTAGCCAGTGACACCCACATCCCATGAACAAATAGAACAAAGGAGGGGATCTGCCCTTGACATCAAGTCAGCATTTGACTGTTTTAGCTTGTTGATGCTGCACTCAAAGTTGGAGTCAGAGGGAAAACTCCCTGCTTGTTGAAAAAAGGATGATGGATATGGTTGCTGGTGGTCAATAAGCTCAGCCACACCACATCACTGGGGCAGGTATTTTCTGATTGACGTGCTCAAATGTGTTATTAGACATCTCTGGAGCAGGTGGGACTTCAATCTTCACCTCTTGATGTAGAGGTGGCACTAGTACCACGACAGCCCAGTTGCTCAGGGTGGTCCTAGTCCAAACAACCTTCAGCTTCTTCGTCAGTGACCATGTCCCCATCATAAGGTCAGATGTAGGGGATGTTTAACACCATTGCAACTCCTCATGAACACAAGCAGTTCATGTCCAAATGGAGCAAGATCTGGACAACATTCAGGTTAGGGATAATCAGTGGCTACTAACATTTGTATCTCAAAACTAACAGGCAATGGTCATTTTCAACAAGAGAGAATCCAACTATTATCCGAGCTGAATCTCCAATATCAATATCCAGGGAATTATCATGGACCAGAGACTAGAGTAGCCAGATAAATAGTTTGGCTACAAAAGTCTGCTGGAGGTTTGGATTACAATACTAAGGAACTCACTTCCAGACTCTTCAGAGCCTGTTCAATGTACAAGTCAGGAGTGTGATGGAATATTCACCACTTTCTTGGATGAGTGCATTTCCAACAATACTCAAGAGGTTTGATCCCTCCTCTGTCAAGATAAAGTAGCCTGCTTGATTGGCACCACATCTAACATCTTCGGTGTTCACTCCCTCTATGTCCAATTCACAAGTATACTATCTACAAGATGTACTGCAACAACTCACAAAAACACCTTCAGCAGCACTTTCCAAACCCATGACCTCTACCATCTAAAAGGATATATACAATAGATACATGGGGATACCACTATCTGCAAGTTTCCTCCAGGTCACACCATCCTGACTTGAGATGTTACTGTCCTCCTTCACGGTCACAACATTAAAAGCATGGAATTCTATTTGTAATAGCACTGAAGATGTGTCTACCCATCATGGACTGAGGTGTTCAAGAGGCAGCTGATTTCCACCTTCTCAATGGCAATTTCACATGGGTAATAAATGCTGGTCCAACCAGCAGCATCTACATCGCATGAATCAATAAAAAGATTTGATGCTCTAAATGTTTGTCAGATTATCACAATTTTAGCTGTAAGTTTAACAATAATAATTACTACACTGACTTTTATCCAATATCTAAAAAAAGTAAGCAAAATGATTCAAAACCTTTCGACATCCCCCTTTAATTCTGCAATCACATCTCAAAACACATCGCACATACTGTAACCCATTATAATCTTTTCAACTCATGTTGAACAGTTAAACGTAATGTTTGCTCAAAATGTAAGGGCTATAATGCTTCCCACATTATTTCTAAACTTCCTAATGACCCATTATCCTATATAATTTCTATCAATCACTTTTAATGTACACATTCACTATTATTTGTTTCAATATAGTATTTATCTAACTTTTAAAGAATTGTATATTTGTAGGACTTAAGAGTATGCATGAATTTTTTTTCAGTCTAGTATAAGTATTCTCTAGATTTATAAACAAATTGTCAGTGGACTTTGGACGGTTGTAATGCAGCTGAATAATTTTGATAGTACAATCTTGTACATATATTTGTTTTTGTTTACAGTTTTCATGGTAAGAACCATAATAAGATGTCTGTGTCTACCTTTGTAGACTAACTTTTTTTAATTGTAACAAACATGCATGATTCTGTTGGGTAATTTTTATCCAGGCAGAAAAATTCAACATTTCTGTCTGTCAAGTGGATTAAGTTTCATGTATTTGTTACACATTTTGCCATGGTTTATTATTACTTTATACTCCTGAAGATTTCTCTGATATTGCTGTTGTTCACAATATCCTCCACCTATAATATTTCTACAAAGCACAGTACATTTCCCAGCTAAAAAGAAATCTGTTGCACGTTGCTTTCTTCTCCCATAACACTGCCTGCCTTGGAGTTGAAAGGTTATTTTGCTTTTTTTCTTGGTCTATATTGTCCATATTGCAATGGGTAGACAAATGTGCAAATAAGGGATTAGAACAAGACCTTAATAAATTATTATAAACAAAATGCACATATATTGTTAGCCAGAGTGTTAAAATGCTGTAAAAACAAACCCAAAATTTGTTCTATTTTATGGCATTTGTCACTTTCTGTGTTGGGGAAAATATTTTATACTTCCTCTCAAGGTATTATCTTAATCCTTCTAACCTATCATGGAGTTGTAACTCATCCCAAGTCAACAAATTCTGTGCATACATTTTATTGGCCAAGTTATTCTCCAATGCTATAAATTGTGCAATGCAAAATATAACATCTGCCACTTAATAAACATCAATTTTTATGGCTGCTCATTCTTGTACCAATATGTCCCAAAGCTCTAATAATCTGTCTCTAAGGCCAGTGGCTGCAAGTTATCTGGAAATAATGTCATAAGGTTAATGCTGCAGTGTACAGACCAATCCACTGCATTCACTTTGTCTGTAAATGCTTTGTGTTTGCTATAATAGTTTTCACTTGTCTACATTTAACAATTTGTAATTCAACACTTTACTGAAATATGAATAAGAAAATATTTCAGGTGCTGCATAACACAATGAAAACTCAAGATTGAAGGTGATATCCACCACAAAATGCTTTTTGTTTATCTTACAGTTTCACACACCATGTTTTTTAATACGTTCTCTTCAAAAACCCAGTTCACTTTTCCGGTCAAAGCAAATGGTGCAGTAATCTTCAACATGAGGAAATGCTTGACGAATTACAGGTCAAGATTCTTTTCTTTTATGGTTTCATCTTTGTTTCTTCCAGCCCCGTGGATAAGGGTTATAATTTGGATCAGCTACCTGCTTTCCTGAAGTTTCATGTTCAGAGCATGTCCCAGTAGATAGATCTGAATCAGTCAGTGATTGCTGATAATTTAGTGGCTGTTTATACATTGAACTCTGTTGGCTAATAGATGTTGGAATTGATGCTGTAGTTTTGACTGAGGATGATATGCTCGATGGTCTTCTGACCTGGAAAGCAGCAATAGATGAATAACCACTTGGAAGTGGTGGTACATAGGCTACTCGTGCCTTCCATTCCTCTGGAGGCTCAGGTAATGTCTTTCGGCGGGCTGCTGACACAATATTCTTTGCTATTGACTCCTGGATATTCCTTCTGGAAAATGCTTCCTCTACTGAACCAACAGCAGACTGTGATGCAGCATCCCATGGGGTCAGTTTTTTCTTTGCAATTTTCTCTGACTGGGATGCTGGTCTTCCAGATAACGGGGTTCCTGGCTGTTTCATTGCTTGTGCTCCAGAAAGCCCATGAGAATAGTTGTATTGTGATTGTTTTTCTGGTACTTGTACAGGTTGGAAACCTTTTGACTGCGCCTGCAAATAGAACCGATGAATAATGCAGATAAATGATTGCAGATCAAGACAGTTGAACAGGGCAAAAACATCAATAGGAAAACCTCAAATGTGGGAATCTCAAATTCATGTGTGTGGTACTTGTGATGTATTTTGTAAAGTGTAAAGCTTGTTTACATTTGAGACTCATTAACATTTATTGTAAATTTGTCATCCTTTTGATTTCCCTTCGTAATGAAACGGGAATGTGAGTTTTGTAGAAATACAAGTTTCTGTTCACTTTTAAATTGCCAGAGTTTTCACATATTATGCTATTTTTGGGATTCTTCATTCTCTTTGATATGTGAAATCATGCAAAATCTCAGAATGTTTATAGAGCAGAAGGTGACCGTGCAGCCCATGTTGTTGCACTGGATCTTGAAATGAGCAAACATTTCTCCTGTCATTAATCCCAATTTCTCCCTGTAACCCTGCACTTTCTTCCTTTTCAAATGATGGTCTCATTCTCTTTTGAAATCTTTGATTGCACAGTCACCTCAAATCCCAATTTTTTTGATGGTAGTCAAAGGATAGCATTTTTTTTCTTATGTAATATAAATCCATTTTATCACAGATATACAGATCACTTAACAGACCATTAAAGATGTTTACACTCCATAGAAACCTCCTCCCACCTTTTCTTCAGCTCATCCTTTTAACAAGTCCATCTATCCATTTCTTACCCTTGCATTTATTCAGCTTCCCCTTAAATGCATGTGTGCTGTTTGCCTCAATTACTCCATGTAGTAGCAAGTTCACTTTCTAACCACTCCTCAGAAATTTTCCTCTAGATCTTTTCTTAGTCATCTGTAATATATGGGCAATAAACTGAAAGAAATACAAGTAAGTTACTGGTCATTTGTATAAATGGAGTTATTTATCATGCTGCTGTTGATTGACATGATTAACTTTATTTGCCCATCATATTTAAACGAATAGTTTTTGGATGACCAACTGGCAGATCTATCTGGTTTGCTTCTTGTGGTGCTGATAGGAGCCCCAGGCAACCAACCTAATGTGGGCTGCTGTCATACTGAGTGACCTGACCTGCCTCTGGCCTGGGATACATCTACAATCAGAAGGCAGTCGAACACAGTAGTGTTCTAAGTTTTTCACCTGGATCCTGAGGTGCACCGCTTCTCATCCTGGTTTCACAAAAATCATTGAAATCTTACCTTCTGGCCTGCTTCTTGTCTGGAACAGTGGATCATATTGAACAGAATGTGCACAGTGCATGCTCCTCTCGTCATGTTGAATTGGCAATTGAGGTTGAAGGACCTAGATTTATATACTGACTTAGGGGAGCACTCCACTGGCCATGGAGAAAATAGCATTGGCCATACCATCAGCATGAATGGAGTTGTGGTTGAGTCATATATGTTACATTGTGTGGTGTGCCACTGTCCTGTTTCCATTCAATATGCAACCTCAGAATATGTGTATAATAAACAATATTATGTAAGGAATGGGTAATTTAAGAATTGCTTAGAGGTGAATTATCAAGGCATATAATGGCCTAATAGTCAAACATATAATAAAGCTTATGTCATTTTATCAAACTCGCTGCAGTATAGATACATCCTAAAATAAAAAATCTGTAAACAATCAGTGCCTTTTTTCTATAAAAATAGAATGAAAATCAAAATAAACTTGAATGTTAATATATTTTTCTTTTGATCCATGATTCACCAGCCACATGAAACATTACAAAATCATCAATCCAATGACCCAAGCCAAAATGGAAATTAGGATATTTCACTGTACCACTGTACTTAATTGCCTATGAATCCATGTGGGAGACTAAGGGAGCTTTTCGGAGAAAAACTAAGACTTTATATCACTGTTGACTTTCAGGACGATGTATAATGAACAATGTAGCTTTGATTTCCCATGATAGATTTCTTCTCACTTGGAAGTGGAAATTGTTAAGTTTATATTACACATTTTATACTATCACCCGAAGTTAAAATTATTCCCATTTTGTTGAACTCTTGGAATTGTGACTTCTGGAAAATAATTCAGCATATTTTCAAGGGAAGATTCTACAGTCAGACTTTACAATGGCCTCAGCTTTAATTTCTATAAATATAATGTTGTCTTTGGCAGAGTTACAAAATGGAAGATAAATCAGCAACTAGTTTTGGACTTGTTTTTCTATTCTATTGAATTGATCATTTTAGTCAGGAGTGCAGTGGAAGAGAAGAAAAATCAGCTGGGATTTGAAGAGACTGGATGTGCCTTTCCTAGAAGTGGTGAGGTGGCAAAAATGGAAGTAACTGGGTGAGTTGACCATGGTGAGAAATCACTCAGTTCTCTCTCTTTTCCAATTAAGAGTTGGGCAAGAAAGTCTGGCGGGAATTTCCTAATTGGCAAGCAATTAACGCCCTCGGGTGGCCAATTAATGGTCACTTAAAGACTTCAGCTTGTCACAACCCTAATTATTTGTCCTTTCTGCAGGTGAGAAAAATGGCTTGTATTCTAACTGAGAAACAGGGTGATGTAGCTGACAATTTGGAAGGGAGATTTCTCTAATTACGCCAATTTGGGGCTAATTACAGGCATGGATCGGAGGGAGGAAACAATACGCTAGTCTCACAAAGCTACGGTTCTGCCTTTATATCCAACTCTGAACCCCACTTCACACAAGCCCCATCCAGCTAGAAACACATGAAAACCATGTGCTTTCTTGTAGTTGGACACCCTGAAGTCTACACTTTGACCAAATGCCTTTAGGACCCAGAAGCTGCTTGGTTCTGATTGGTCAGACTCAAAAAAAACTGCAGACGCTAGAATCCAAGACAAGGAGGAGGCTGGAAGAACGCAGCAAGCCAGACAGTATCACTATAACCTGAAGAAGGGTTATCCCAAAACGTTGACTTCTCCGTTTCCTGATGTGTTCTTTCAGTCTCCTGCTTGATTCTGATGAGCATCTGTTGAGAAGGGTCTCTATTGTTGATGCCTGCAATAGACTGAAAGGTTTACAAGGTAAAAACAATGACTGCAGATGCTGGAAACCAGATTCTGGATCAGTGATGCTGGAAGAGCAGAGTAGCTCAGGCAGCATCCAAGGAATAGCGAAATCGATGTTTCGGGCAAAAGCCCTTCATCAGGAATACAGGCAGAGAGCCTGAAGGGTGGAGAGATCAGCTAAAGGAGGGTGGGGGTGAGGAGAAAGTTGTATAGAGTACAATAGGTCAGTGGGGGAGGGGATGAAGGTGATAGGTCAGGGAGGAAGATGGAGTGGATAGGTGGAAAAGAAGATAAGCAGGTAGGACAAGTTATGGGGACAGTGCTGAGCTGGAAGTTTGGAACTAGGGTGAGGTGAGGGAAGGGGAAATGAGGAAACTGTTGAAGTCTACATTGATGCCCTGGGGTTGAAGTGTTCCGAGGTGGAAGGTGAGGTGTTCTTCCTTCAGACATCTGGTGGTGAGGGAGCGGAGGGAAGGAGACCCAGGACTCCATGTCCTTGGCAGAGTGGGACGGGGAGTTGAAATGTTGGGCCACAGGGCGGTGTGGTTGATTGGTGTGGGTGTCTCGGAGATGTTCCCTAAAGCGCTCTGCTAGGAGGCGTCCAGTCTGCCCAATGTAGAGGAGACTGCATCGGGAGCAACGGATACAATAACTGATATTGGTGGATGTGCAGGTAAAACTTTGGATGTGGAAGGCTCCTTTAGGGCCTTGGATGGAGGTGAGGGAAGAGGTGTGGGCGTAGGTTTTGCAATTCCTGCAGTGGCAGGGGAAGGTGCCAGGATGGGAGGGTGGGTTTTAGGGGGGCGTGGACCTGACCAGGTAGTCACAGAGGGAACGGTCTTTGCAGAAGGCAGAAAGGGGTGGGGAGGGAAATATATCCCTGGTGGTGGGGTCTTTTTGGAGGTGGCGGGAATATTGGCGGATGATTTGGTTGATGCTAAGGTTGGTAGGGTGGAAGGTGAGCACCAGGGGCGTTTTGTCCTTGTTACGGTGGGGTGGAGGGGTGGAGTCTGAGGGCGGAGGTGCGGGATGTGAACGAGATGCATTGGAGGGCATCTTTAACCACGTGGGAAGGGAAATTGCGGTCTCTAAAGTAGGAGGCCATCCGATGTGTTCTGTGGTGGAACTGGTCCTCCTGGGAGCAGATACGGTGGAGGCGGAGGAATTGGGAAAACGGGATGGCATTTTTGCAAGAGGTAGGATCGGAAGTAATTCATGTAGCTGTGGGAGTCGGTGGGTTTGTAAAAAATGTCAGTGTCAAGTCGGTCATCATTAATGGAGATGGAGAGGTCCAGGAAGGGGAGGGAGGTGTCAGAGATGGTCCAGGTAAATTTAAGGTCAGGGTGGAATGTGTTGGTGAAGTTGGTGAATTGCTCAACCTCCTCGCGGGAGCAGGAGATGGCATCAATGCAGTCATCAATGTAGCGGAAGAAGAGGTGGGGAGTGGTGCCGGTGTAATTACGGAAGATCGACTGTTCTACGTAGCCAACAAAGAGACAGGCATAGCTGGGGCCCATACGTGTGCCCATGGCTACCCTTTTGGTCTGGAGGAAGTGGGAGGATTCGAAGGAGAAATTGTTAAGGGTGAGAACCAGTTCGGCCAAATGAATGAGAGTGTCGGTGGAAGGGGCCAAACAAATGTTTACAAGACAGTTCTAAACAAGCTGATTGGCCTATAGTCTGGTAAGATTTCTTGGTGGTGGAGGCAGTGTGTTAGTTGTCACTGAGTTTGCCCACCCCATGGGTCATGGGACTTGGGACATGGAACTTGCTAGCTCACCAGTGTTTATTGTTTATTTAGTTGTCATTGAGAAAGTGGTGGTGAGCTGCCTTCTGCAGTCCATCTGCTGCTGTGGGCTGACCCACAATGTCATTAGGGAGGGAATTCCAGTATTTTAACCCTATGACAGTGAAGGAACGTCAATATATTCCAAGTCAGGTTCGTGAGTAGTTTGGAGGGAACTTGCAGGTGATGGTGTTCCCACGTATCTGCTGCCATGTCATTCTCGATGTAAGTAGTTTGGGTTTGGAACTTATTGTCTTAGGATCTTTGGTGAATTTCTGCAGTGCATCTTATAGCCAGTACACACTGCTGCCACTAAGCATTGGTGATGGAGAGAGTAGAGTTTTGTGGATATGGTGCCTCCAGCTCCTTTCAGATAATTGGGGAGGGGGAATGGGGAAAGAAGGTGGTGTGGTGCTTCAGTGTGTCACTGTTTGTGGCCCTCTTCACAATGATCTCTCCCACCAGTAATGGCAGTCCAGCAATTGCTGAACAGGATATCTGAACACAAGGCTGTAAACCCCAAGATCTTGACAATGGAGGATTCAGTCATGCCAATTTCAATGAACATCAAAATGTAACAAATCAGATTCTCACTTGTTGGAGACAATCATTGGTTGGCACTTGTCTGGTGTAAATGTTTCTACTGCACCTTACTGTTCCTAGCCCTGCTTTTCTTAATTCCCTGGTGCGTCAGCCTTGGAAAAGGCTGTTAAAAGGTTCAAATTTATCAATTCCAAATAAATTTTCCTTAGTTTGTCCTCAGTAATTTAAATTTTACTTCCAAACTATTTAGGCTCTTATCAGTAGAGTACTCGTTACACAAATCTAAAATTGAATTTATTAACAATTATTTAAATGTCCTGACCATAAAATCTATACCATTCTGATAAAATTAGCGTCCATCGTTATTAATTCAGAATTTACTTAGGCTGGTAGAAAAATACTGTCTAAATAAGTTTAAATTAAGTCCACATGAATATTGTTTTTCACATTTAAGTGACTCACAGTTAAAAGGAAGAAGAATTTATACATGAAGAACATCTTGAAATATTTTTCAGGCATTTCTCTGTGGAGAATCCTTTTTTTAAAATCTGTTAGTTTATTTCCAAAGAGGTTCCAAAAGCAATTTTGCTCCTAAGGTGGGTACACAAAATTGTGAAATTTCCCAATGTGTTCATGAAAGATCCTAAAGTTCTGTTTTGAAGATAGGGATAACTCTGCTGCACAAGTCTTAACCATTCAATATTCTCAATCAATATTGAGAAACAGATTATGTGCTCAAGATCATGTTATTTTTGTGGGAGCATGCTGTGTGCAAATTGAATTCCAGTATTATTCCAGTTCAAGAGGTGGACACTCACCCTTCATCTCTGCACCAGCTCACCAAATGAGCTTTATGTCATGATGATATTCTCCTGCCTTTTCCCCATTACTTTAAATATCATTTCTACTTTATTTAAAGTCACACAACAACAGGTTGTAGTCCAACAGGTTTACTTGGAAGCACTAGCTTTTGGAGCATTGCTCCTTCATCAGTTGGTTGTGGAATATAAGATCATAGGACACAGAATTTATCGCAAAAGTTTACAGTGTGATGTAACTGAAATTATATATTGAAAAAGATGGATTGTTTGTTAAGTCTCTCATCTTTTAGAATAGGCATGTCGGTTTCAGTTCTTTCATATGTAAATTCCAGAACTTTCTTAAAGTTACATTAGCAAGTGAAGTTTAACAATAGGTGCCATGTTGACCCAGATAATGCATTGAAGGTGTGAAGTGCCCTGTGTGAGGCTGTCTCTGTCCTGATGTTCAAACTGATTCTAATCTACATGGATTCATGCAGTTTTTGAGCAAAATAAAATGTAATCCTGCAAGTACAAATTCACTCCAAAAATTTATACCTGTCTGTGTATGTGGGTGGGTGGGTGTGGAGGGGGATATGAGTGTCTGTGAGAAAATGGGAGAATGTGTATGGTGTGTGAGTGTAAAGAGAGTGGGAGTCTTTGTGTAAGCATATGATAGAGGGTCTGCGTGAGTATGGGTCTGTAGAAGTATGTGTATGTCTGTCTGTCTGTCTATGTGTAGTGCAGTGGGGTCACCTGTAGTGTGACATGAACCCAAGGTCCCGGTTGAGGCCATCCCCATGGGTACCATCAGTCACTGTTGATAACCAAGGTTGGTACCCATGGGGATGGCCTCAACTGGGATCTTGGGTTCACATCACACTACAGGTGACCGCACTGCACTATGCACTCACAGACAGACAGTCACACAAAGACACAGACACTCGTACAGACACACACAGAGACACTCCTGCAGACCCATCCATTCTGGCAGACCACCTCTCATGCAAAGCTCTCTCTCATACGCTCACATATACACTCCCAAACTCATCCACACACCCCCTCACAGACTTATACCCCTTTACATTCATACACATATACATACTCACATTCCCTCACAGGCACTCATACCCCACACCCCCCCCCCCCCCCCCCCACCCCCGACACCCACATGCACACACACACACACACACAAGTTTGTGGGGTGAATTTGTACTTCCAGAATTACATTTTATTTTTCTCAAAACCTGCATGAATCCATATAATCTAAGTTACATTGCACTGTAAACGCTTGCTATGAATTCTGTGTCTGACAATCTTAAACTCCACAACCACCTGATGAAGGAGCAGCGCTCCAAAAGCTAGTGCTTCCAAATAAACTTGTTGGACTATAACCTGGTGTTGTGATTTTTTAACTTTGTATCCCCCACCCTAACACCGGCACCTCCAAATTGTTTTGACTTAAATACCTTCTAATGCCTTCGTGAAAGCCTCAATTGAAAAGGCCTTTATCACATTGACAGACAGTGTGTGTTCCAGACCATAAGTACTCAAATATGAAAGAGTTTTTTTTTCGCATGACATTTGCTTCTTTAAACAGAAATTGTGAACTCTCGAATTTTGTTTGCCATATTTATTTGTGTAATGATGATCTGGAAAATTCCACTAGCTATTTGATTTTTAATCTCTAGTGGGCAACTTTAGCATCTGACAATGGCAGCCCGAAGTGATTGCCTTACTGAGTGCAACCTGCAAAAGTAAAGAAAGACCCATCAGGTTTCAGGCTGGAGATTTTCTTGTCTGCTCAGAAGAGCAGGTTAAAATTAGCATCATCAGGATCTAGGGCAGAAATCAGCGGGTAAGTCAGCTTTAAAATTTCCGCACTCCTGCATTGTTTTACTGTTCTAAGTCAATACAGTTGAGTACAGAACAGCCCAACTATTATAATAATACAGATTTGCTGGCCACATATACACTAGAACAGTGGCATCAACCATAAATAGTGAAATACACAGTTTCATCCTGCACCCAAGAATCTTCACTCCTTTATCCAGCTTGTTACAGTGGCACTACTGACCACGTCTTTTGAAAAGTTTTCATAATACATTGAAATAACTCACATGATCATCCCTCCCCACCCATTCTCCCAACGTTACAGCATCTATTAGCTATTATTATTAAAAGGTGATCATTGTATCTCGTATTGTTTTTCAGATCAGTTTTTAAATCTCACTTAACATCATCACTTCTAGCTGTGTTTTGACTATGGTGGAATTTTTAATTCTGTAATGATATGTCATTCTCTGGTTTTTATCTAAGGAGGAACAGATAATTTCAAGGGTATCATACACTGTAAGGGAAATGTACAATTATTTTTGAACCTACATGGAAAGTGCAAATTCAAACTACTTGATTTGTATGCAATAGACAGCTGTCGTGAAAGAACACAACTTCAAAGACACTGTTAAACGAAGTTAAAAGTCACAAAACACCAGGTTATAGTCCAACAGGTTTGTCTGCTCCTTCATCAGGTGGTTGTGGGAGCAGCGCTCCAAAAGCTAGAGCTTCCAAATAAACCTGTTGGACTTTAACCTGGTGTTTTGTGACTTTTAACTTTGTACACCCCAGTCCAACACCAGCATCTCCAAATCATTGTTAAACAAACTATGATAATAGGATAATAATACAGAAAAGTTACTTAAAGACTAATTTAATGAATTACGCTGATCACTTATTTAACTTTTATACAGACCACTAGAGAGGGAGGACTAGTGATGGTTTAACCTGAGGGGAGAAATTGAAAAGGTGGGATTTCTATGGTAACCTCAGCTGGTGCAGGAATTGAACCCACACAGTTGTCATCACTCTACACTGCAGGCCTGCCATAGGCCAACTAAGCTAACCAATCCTAATGGACAAGTAGCACTTTTTCCAATGCATACCCAAATGTTCTTTAGATTCCTTGCCTACCTGAGAGCATTACTCTCTGCTAAATTCATGATCAAATGGAAGTCTCATTTCACCGGAAGCACAAGCCCATAAATGGAAGTTAACTTTCACATTTTGTATCAATGCATTATTGCAAAAAAAAACTCCTGATTGTCAAAGATAATGCCATGTAAAATTTCAAAAGTTAAACCATTTCTTTATTTGGCATACTTGCATAGATAGCGGCTAGGCCAGACATTCTTGCTCTCATATGATTAGCTTATTGGCAATGATGGAGGAAATGTAAATCATAATTGCACTTCTACATCCCCCTTCCTGAGGAAGCAGATATTGCCTTTGAGATCAAATGGAATAAGTGATAAATGCTGACAACAAAGACAGGAACTTGGAAGGATTAATGATCATAAGTAATTGCTGTACAAGGACCAGTGCAGTGACTGGTCTTTTGATGGTGAGTCTGTTTGTGTCCTCTAATAATGGTGTACTAAATGAAACCATGTTAAATGAAAATCAGTTTTCTGTAATGTTATGTATATTGCATACATGTTACGTAAAGATGTTATAAAGGTGGTTGTGTTTCTGACCTTTAATTTTATATTAAATCCCTGACTTGAATCTAACTGGCCCAAAAATCCTCTTTCTACTTGCTACTTTTAATATTTACTTTAACCACTTGCTTAGCACTATCTGCCCTTACTTTACACTCACTGCCTCCTACACCCACTCACTGAACCTTTCTCACCTGACTCCTTCCTCTTGCTGCTCTCTTCTCCTGACAATCTTGGTCGCTCCCACTCACCACTTCCTTTCCTGGCCCCTCTTGCTTCTTCCCACTCACCACTACTCTCACCAACCCTAGAAGCAAGGAGAATGGCAAGAGTGGTGGCAAGTTGAAGGGCTATGGAGAGGAAAATGGTGGGAAATAATTAAGAAAGCTCACAGCCCCCAACCCCACACAGCTTGCTTCTACCTTCCCTCCAAAATGCACAAACAGGACTTGCCGGACAGACCCATTGTTTCAGCTTGTTCCTGCCCCACAGAACGCATCTAAGCCCTCCTTGACTTGATTGTTTTTCTCCCCTTGTCCAGTCCATTCCCTCTTATATCCGCAATTCTTCAGATGCTTTATGTCAGTTTCAGAATTTCCAGTTCATTTCGATCTTGTCCTCACTTTGAACAGCTTCTCCTTTAACAACACTCAATTTCTTCAGGTCAAAGAGGTGGCCATGTGTACCTGCATGGGCCCCATTTATGCCTCTCTCTTTGTAGGGTATGTGGAACATTCCATGTTCCATTCCTATTCCGGCACCCACTCTCAACTCTTTCTCTGGTACATTGACAACATCATCAGTGCTGCTTCCCCCTCTAATCAGGAATTGGAAAAGTTTATCAATTTCATTTCCATTTCCACCCCACTCTCACCTTCACCTCTGACTCATCCCACCCTTCCTCAACATCTCTGTTTCCATTGCTGGGAATAGGCTGGCCCCCAATATCCACTACAAATGCACTAACTTCCAGTTATTCTGACTATACATCCTCACACCCTATTCCATTCTCCCAGTTTCTCCTCCTCCATCGCATTTGTTCTGATGATGCCAGCTTCAGCAAGAGAGCCTCAAAAATGTCCAACTTCTTCCTCAACTGAGGATTTCCCACTATTGACAGGGCCCTGAGCTGGGTCTGACCCATCTCCCACACTTCAGCCCTTATCCCCTCACCTTTGTCCAACAGTGATAGGCACCTCCTTGTCCTCACTTACTATCCCAACAGCCTCCACATCCAGAGGATCATTACCCACCATTTCCACCACCTTCATCATGATGCCACCACCTGACACATATTCCCCTCCCTTGTCAGCCTTGTGCAAGGACCATTCTCTCTAAAACACCCTGGTCCACTCCTCCTCCACTCCCAAGACCTCCCACAGCACGAAGTGTAACAGCTGCCCATTTACTTCCTGGCTCCTTAGTATCAAAGACCCCAAACACCCATTCCATGTGGAGCAGTGATTTACCTGCACTCACTCAATCTAATCTACTGGTTTCGCTGCTCACAATGTGGTGCCCTCTACATTGGGGAAATGAAGCGTAGATTGTGTGACCACTTTGCAGAACAAGTTTTCAGTTGCTTGCTACTTCAATACACAACCATGTTCCTTGACCAACATCTCTGTCTCAGGTTTGCTGCAGTACTCCAGAGAAGCTTAGCGCAAGCTGGAAGGACAGCATCACATTTTCCGCTTACGGACTCAGCAGCTTTCAGGACTTGAGTTCAACAGTTTTAGGGCCTGAGCACCTTCTCCCATATCCTTACCCCTACCCCCATACACAGGCCATGTCATCACATGGGTTGTTACCACAACCAACTCATTATCAGCCACAAATGGTTCCCATTAGCAGCAACTGATTCTCCCAGACTGACCTTTACCCATTCCTTTGTTTGGCCAACTATTGTTCGTTCTCTGGGCTCTATCTTCACCTGTTTTTTTTTGCTATTTCCTCCTCAAACCCAGCCTATCTTCAGCACACAGCCCAACCTTTTCCTGGCTATAGTCAATTCTGAAGAAGGGTCACTGAAATGTTAACTCTGCTTTCACTCCACAGAAGCTGCCAGACCTGCTGAGTTTTTCCAACAATTTCTGATTTTGTTCCTGCCTTATATTGCTTTGCCTTCTTTTTGTTGCTCTTTGCCTCTTCAGCTGAAGAAACCAGGCTCATGCCAGGCCTCCGTCAAATCAAGGGGAAAACGGCATATGTTCAGGGTGTCTTAGCACAGTAAGTCAACGACAGCCTCAAACACCAATCCCAGGATTTGGGGAGTCAGTCAGCTACTTAAAATGATCAGAGTTATGATACCATCCACATGAAATTTGAAGCCAGCAACACAATCCATTTTGACTCTTTGTCCTCTACTGGGAGCTGTTTTCTTCCTAGAATGGAGACAGAGGCAGGTGTTAAGGGAGATAAAAGTGGATGGTACAGCTATTACTTTCAGTACAAGTGTGCAAGTGTCCCAAGCGAGTCGGTTAATGGCATGCAGGATTAGTCATGTCCTGGGTTGAGGTGAGTGAGCTCGATTTAAGGGAAGTAGTTCCAGAGTGAAGTATTGGAGAGAAAATAGTGGCACTTACACTGTCCAGACCTGCCAACCCAGGGATTGATGAGGTGGTCCTGCTGGAAGAGGTGTTGCAAAGGCAGGATTTTATCTTCCCCAGGACCAGCAGTGAGGGCGAAAAGACCAGACCATATCATGTCATGGACCTTCCCATGATGCTGTGGATTTCTCCAAACAACTGAGACTGCTTTAACCTAATCTTTGTGCTGAATGATTTGGAGATGTTGGTGTTGGACTGGGGTGTACAAAGTTAAAAATCACACAACACCAGGTTATAGTCCAACAGGTTTAACTGGAAGCACAATAGCTCTCGGAACGATGCTCCTACTATCACCCGATGACAGAGCATCGCTCCGAAAGCTAGTGTGCTTCCAATTAAACCTGTTGGACTATAACCTGGTGTTGTGTGATTTTTAACTCAGTGCTGAATGAAATGGTCTGGTCTTGTCACCCTCACTGGTCCTGGAGAAGATAAAGTCCTGCCTTTGCAACACCTCTTCCAACAGGACCACCTCATCAATCCCTGGGTTGGCAGGTCTGACATATGAAGAGAATCTGGATCAGTTAGAACTATATACACTGGTGTTTAGAAGCACAGTGGCTCAGTGGTTAGCACTACAGCCTCACAGCGGGAGGGACCCAGGTTCGATTCCACCCTTGACTGTGTAGAGTTTCACATTCTCTGCTTGGGTTTCCTCCAGGTGCTCCAGTAGTCACAAAGACATATAGGGTAGGTAAATTGGCCATACTGTCCAGAGGTGTATAAATTAGGTGGATTAGCCACAGGGAATATAGACAGGGGGTGTTTCTGGTTAAGATGTGTTTCGAATAGTTGGTGTACTCTATGGGCTTACTTCCACACTGTAGGGATTTTATAAAGAATGAAGAGGTATCTCATAGAAACCTCTAAGTTTATGACAGGATGAGATAGGATAAATGCAAGGAGGATGTTACCAATAACCAGGGAGTCCAGAATCAGGGGACACAGTACAGGATAGGATATTTAGAACTAATATGATGTCACCAATTTCCCCCTATCTGCCAAGTCCAGGGTCAGCACCAGACAGGCTGCTTTGTGGGTACACAACTCAGTTTTAAAGACAGCACTGCACAAATGGATACTGGTGAATTTTGGCATATCCATTGAGTGGTGAGTTGTTTTGGGAATACCACTGTGAGGTGGGGCTGGAATCAAATGTGAGGTCCACGATAGCGGTGGAAGTTAATGCAGAAAATTTGGCAAGATATAGTGAAAAAACTTGCTAGGTCTCACAGTGGAAATCCTTCCAAAAAACTTGATGTAACTTAGCCAAAATATCATAGAATTCACCTCGATGAATAATTCTTTACAATGTAGATTAGTTGGCAGTTGCAGCAGATGAAATTGGTAGAACAACTCCTACTGACCCTGTGTTGGCAAGAATGTATGAATGTATTGCAAATGTATGGCCAACACAGATTTAGAAAGCAGCTCATTAGCTGTGCATCTATATCAGTTGTCTTTTGATAAAAGTCGTATTTTGTGGATCGCCAGAATTAGAGAGAGTTACAGATTGAGTGTGATGCTCATGAGCAAAATTTAAGGATGAGGTTGATGGACTTTGATCAAAAGCCAAAACAGAAATTGCTGGAAAAACTCAACAGGTCTGGTTGTATCTGGTGAAGAATAGAGAGCTAACATTTCGAGTCTGGTGACTCTTCATCAGAATAAATGAAAACATCTTTGGTGGTTAAAATTAGATAAGATAGTATGGACACAATGGGCGAAAGGGCCTCTTCTGAACAGTATGATTCTGTAGAAGAGAGTGACACAGTCAAGCTGTGGAAAAGAAGCTGCTATCAGTTCCTTTGTGACCACAGGAATGGCCAGCTAGTGTGTGGCAGAAACTGATGATTGCTTTGGCAGAATTTGAAGAGCACCATTTGTTCATGGTGATAACGATACAAAGTGGGTTGAGGAGTTTCCGATGAAATAAACATCAATTATACAAGTCTATTTGTTTTATGTAGCTTGATTGCTGCTGATAGGTTCCCAAAGGAAATGTGTCTGACACCGTCTACAGACCTCAGTATTGTTCAGAAGGATTTTTAAATTTTATGACAATGAAATGGGGTAAAACACAAATGCACGAATGTACAAAATAGGTGTAAGTCCACCAGTTAACTCCTCAGGCCTGTTCCATCATTCAGTAAAATTATGGATGATCTGATTGTGTTTCAAACGCCACATTCTCATCTACTTCTGAAAACCCTTGATTCCCCTGCCTGACAAGAGTCCATCCATTTCTGTTTAAGTACATTCAAAGCCCTTGCCTCTTGAGGTAGAGAGTTCAAAGGTCACACAATACTGTGAGATTTAAAAAAAACATTCTCCTTATCTCTGTCCCATAGACAGTAAAGATTTTCTGGTAGTTTTCAAACAGCGGCCTCTCATTTTGGACCGACCTATGAGGGAAATTTTCCTTTCCATACTCACCTTGTCAAGATCATTAAGATATTATACATTTCAAACAAGTCGCCCCTCACTCTTCCAAACTCCAGTGAAACATACTCCGCCTGTCTCAGAAGGCAATCTGCTCATTGCCAGTAGCTATTTAGTAAACCTCCTCTGAACCACTTCAATTGCATTTATTTCCTTCCTTAAATAAGGAAGCCAAAACTGCACACAATATTTGAGACATATCACCAAAGCCTGGATGACACATTAGAGTTCTGTTGTGTTATCCTGCTTTGAAGGAAGCAGCCGAGAGCCCAGTGTAAATTGTTAAGAATGCTGTTGATAAACAAAAGCGAGATACATATTGAAGAAAAGTCAAATGCCATCGAAGCGCAAACTGGGCAACATTTTTATTTAATTATCAAAACACATCTCACGCTACTACCTCTAGAACACAAGCTAAATTGTTACTTAGAAGGAATAGAATAATGTTTTCATACTAAAGGCATATTTAGCAGTTAATAGAAGAAAAACATTAGAGGTGAAAAAAATCATTAATGAGTCATAGAATCAGAGAGATGTACAGCATGGAAACAGAACCTTCGGTCCAACCCATCCATGCCGACCAGATATCCCAACCCAATCCAGTCCCACCTGCCAGCACCTGGCCCATATCCCTCCAAACTCTTCCTATTCATATACCCATCCAAATGCCTCTTAAATGTTGCAATTGTACCAGCCTCCACCACATCCTCTGGCAGCTCATTCTATACACGTACCACCCTCTGCATGAAAAAGTCGTCCCTTAGGTCTCTTTTATATCTTTCCCTTCTCACCCTAAACCTATGACCTCTAGTTCTGGACTCCCCAGTCACAGGGAAAAGAATTTGTCTATTTACCCTATCCATGCCCCTCATAATTTTGTAAACTCTATAAGGTCACCCCTCAGCCTCCGACGCCCCAGGGAAAATAGCTCCAGCCTGTTCAGTCGCTCCCTGTAGCTCAGATCGTCCAACCCTGACAACATCCTTGTAAATCTTTTCTGAACCCTTTCAAGTTTCACAACATCTTTCCGATAGGAAGGAGACCAGAGTTGCACGCAATATTCCAACAGTGGCCTAACCAATGTCCTTTACAGCCGCAACATGACCTCCCAACTCCCGGACTCAATACTCTGAAGGATGGCATGGTGGCACAGTGGTTAGCACTGCTGCCTTACAGTGCCAGAGACCTGGGTTCAATTCCCACCTCAGGCGACTGACTGTGTAGAGTTTGCACATTCTCCCTGTGTCTGCTTGGGTTTCCTCCGGGTGCTCTGGTTTCCTCCCACAGTCCAAAAATGTGCAGGTTAGGTGAATTGGCTATGCTAAATTGCCTATTGTGATAGGTGTAGGGGAATGGGTCTCCGTGGGTTGCACTTTGGCAGGTCGGTGTGGACTTGTTGGGCCGAAGGGCCTGTTTCCACACTGTACGTAATCTAATCTAAAGGAAAGCATACCAAATACCTTCCTCACCATCCTATCCTATCTAAAATCCACTTTCAAGGACCTATGAACCTCCAAGGTCTCTTTGTTCAGCAACATTCCCTAGGACCTTGCCATTAAGTGTATAAGTCCTGCTAAGATTTGCTTTCACAAAATGCAGCACCTTGCATTTATCTGAATGAAACTCCATCTGCCACTTCTCAGCCCATTGGCCCATCTGGACCAGATCCTGTTGTAATCTGAGGTAACCCTCTTCGCTGTCCACTACACCTCCAATTTTGGTGTCATCTGCAAACTTACTAACCATACGTCTTATACTCACATCCAAATCATTTATGTGAATGACAAAAAGTAGAGGACCCATCGCTGATCCTTGTGGCACTCCACTGGTCACAGGCCTCCAGTCTGAAAAACAACCCTCCACCACCACCCTCTGTCTTCTACCTTCGAGCCAGTTATCTATCCAAATGGCTAGTTCTCCCTGTATTCCATGAGGTCTAACCTTGCTAACCAGTCTCCCATAGGGAACCTTGTTGAACGTCTTACTGAAGTCCACATAGATCACATCTACTGCTCTGCCCTCATCAATCTTCTTTGTTACTACTTCAAAAAACTCAATCAAGTTTGTGAGACATGATTTCCCGCTCACAAAGCCATGTTGACGATCCCTAATCAGTCCTTGCCTTTCCAAATACATGTACATCCTGTCCCTCAGGATTCCCTCCAATAACTTGCCCACCACCGAGGTCAGGCTCACAAGTCTATAGTTCCCTGGCTTGTCTTTACCGCCCTTCTTAAACAGTGGCACCACGTTTGTCAACCTCCAGTCTTCCGACACCTCACCTGTGATTATCGATGATACAAATATCTCAGCACGAGGCCCAGCAATCACTTCTCTAGCTTTCCACAGAGTTCTCGGGTACACCTGATCAGGTCCTGGGGATTTATCCACCTTCAACCGTTTCATGACATACAGCACTTCCTCCTCTGTAATGTGGACATTTTGCAAGGTGTCACCATCTATTTCCCTACAGTCTATATCTTCCCTATCCTTTTCCACAGTAAATACTGATGCAAAATATCCATTTAGTATCTCCCCCATTTTCTGTGGGGAAGGAAGTGGGAATAAAATCTGAATTGAATTAAAAGGTTAAAGTGAAATAGTATCATCACATGTAGCTGAGATAGCTACCAGGTAGAATTGTGAAATATGCAGTCATCACATATATTTAGTCAAAAAAGGTGGAAAGATTACATTTGCATTTACCTTCAGAGGTTCTTGAGGAGGAAGGGAGTTTTGAAATGGATGTGATAGATTTGAGATAGGAGTAGAAGACCATTCTACTCCAATAAACATGGCTGAAGACAGTTCAGATCCAACTCAGTCAGACTCAGACACGTCTGACAAAATGGAAAATAGAATTGAGCTTCATGATCAAAACCATTCCTTATGGAAGAAACTTTCTTTGCAGATTCAGGCTAAGATGGATTCGATAATTCCCAAAATTCTAAAGGTTTGGCTCAATAAAAAGGTATCCAATTAACGATAGGAAACCAGTGATTACAACTGTAAATAGATGAAAAAGAAGAAATATACATAAATTGTATGAAATGTTGGAAAGTTGTATACTGAATTAATTAAGGTACGAGGCATGTCATAGCACCCTCTTGTGGCCATTTGTGTACTCATTCTTATCCCATTGAAATAAACCAGTTTTTTTTAGTTGCGAGTTCCACTTGGTGTGCGTTGTTTTGTGTTTGTTCTGCAAAGATATTACAATCGTGAAAATACTAAATTCTTAATTTAATGATGTTGAGCTCACAGTTTTGCTTCCACACTCGAACTTTGTGTGTCATGAAGACAGTGTTTAGTGTCTCACGAGCAGCTGGTGGAAGAGGATGAGCAAGAGTGTAATGTCTGGCAGTGTGTGGAGAGGGTTACTTACTGGCCTCAAAGATGAGGCACCCTGAGGGAGTAATGGCCACAATATGATTGAATTTTACATCCAAGTTGAAAAAGAGAAGATTAGGTCTAAGTCTAGTTTTTTAAACGTAATTAAGGGTAACTATGTGAACACGAGAGCTGGACTAGCTGAAGTAAACTGGCATATTAGGCCAGCAAATGGATCAATAAAGACCTTCAAGAGGATATTTCAGAATACTCAGGATGAGTATACATCAAAAATACTAAAGAAATTAAGGAAAGTATCAAACTTGGAAAAAAAAATAAATGCGGCTGGTCAGAATATAAAATTAAAAAAACAGAGAATGATTAAAAGGTGAATCAGGAAAATGATGTTATAGCATGAGGGAAAGCTAGCTAAGAATAAAAAATGAATAGCAACAGTGATTCAGATATTTGAAAAGGAAAGAGTATGTTAAATGAGGGTTGGTTCATCACTGAGTGAGAATGGGGAGATAATAAAGAAATGGCTCCCACCACCAAACTTGAATGCCACTAAATTCCCATTCCTAATCACAGTTCACAATTGATTGTGAAAATGAATGTTCCCTGTATTGATTTTGTTGGCCCACATTACAGGCAGGTTAACCTACATCAGAAGGCCTACCAAACGTAGTAATTTTTACTTATACAAAAGCAGAAATTGCTGGAGCAACTCAGCAAGTCTGTCAGCATCTGTAAAGAGAAAAGAAAGTCAATCTTTCAGTTCCAGTGACCCTTGTTCAGAACTGTTCTGCATCTGGAGTTCTTTATTGTTTATCATTTAATCTTTATTTAAAACTCCTTAACAAGGTGCAACTTCACTGGCTAGCCAAGAATTTATTGGCCATCTGAACGGTGTTCAAGAAGGTCTTGGTAAACTACCCTCTCAAACCACTGCAGTCCATAGGCTGTAGGTGCACCCACAGTATGGTTAGGAAGGGAGTTCTAGGTTTTTGATCATACATCAGTGAAGAATATTCAAGTCCTGATGTATTTGGAAGGAAGCTTACAATGTCGGTGTTCCCATCCATCTGTTGCCCTTGGTTACATGATTGTAAATATTGTCTAAGGAACCTGAGTGAGTTGCTGCAGTAATTCTTGGGCACATTCCCAGGGATATTGCCATCTGACATGTGCAACATCATCATGGCACATCTCTGAGCCATCCACAGTCCCCTTCAGCACTTCAATGTTGCACTTTGGAGCTCATTGGCACCTCTCATTATAATGCTGTAAAGTGGCTTTGCATGCAATGACAGGCACCCAGTTCTTCATGATTCAAACCAGGCTGCTTCTCAGGACTGCTCACTTGCTCTCTTAACACTCACTCAATTTGTGTCTACCTTGATGTTTACAGAATTATTGTCAACCATAACCCTAAGTGCCCTGAGAAGCACTGGTTTATAGATGATGTTACACTCCATTATTTTTCTTTATTCATTCACAGGATGTGGGCATCACTGGCTAGGCTATCCCAGAGGGCAGTTCAGAATCAATCACATTGCTGTGGGTCTGGAATCACATGTAGGCAAGACCAGGTAAGGATGGCAGTTTCCTTCCCTAAAGGGTGACACGGTGGCACAGTGGTTAGCACTGCTGTCTCACAGCGGCAGAGACCTGGGTTCAATTCCCACCTCAGGCGACTGTCTGTGTGGAGTTTGCATGTTCTCCCCGTGTCTGTATGGGTTTCCTCCCACAGTCCAAATATGTGTGGGTCAGGTGAATTGGCCATCCTAAATTGCCCATAGTGTTAGATAAGGGGTAAATGTAGGGGTAGGGGTATGGGTGGGTGGCGGGTCGGTGTGGACTTGTTGGTCCGAAGGGTCTGTTTCCACACTGTAAGTAATCTAATCTAAACTAAAGTACATGAATGAACCACATGGCTTTTTCCAATGATCGACAATAGATTTATAGTCATCATTAGATTCTGAAGTACATATTTCTTCATTAAGTTCAAATTCTATCATCTGCCATGGCAGGATTTGAACCCAGGTTCCCAGAACATTATCTGGGTCTCTGGACTAACAGTCTAGAGATAATATCACTAGGTCATCCTCTCCTCTGACATTAACGATGAATGTGAACTCCAGACTGTGAACACTTAGCTGGAATTCAAAGATGATGCTGGCAAAGACAGCATATCCTGGCAGTTGGCAAGCTCTTCCTCCTAAAATGAGTGGGAGAATCGGGCAATTATTGAATGAGCGGGGGTCATGTATGTGATACATAGTCAATATTGAGTGTTTGAGCCCCATGCAGAGAAATCTTCCATTAAACTTGATGAAAGTGATACTTAGCTGATTTCTAAAATTTAGGCCAAAGAGTCTGCAAGGAGTAATAGATTATCAAAATGAATGAGCTAAACTTTGCCTTATGGAGTATAATGTGAGAAAGTGTGAACTTGTCCATCAAGAAGTTGTAGGTTTGCTCACTGAGCTGAAAGGTTTGTTTTCAGACGTTTTGTCACCATACTCAGTCGCATCTTCAGTGAGACTCCGAATGAAACACTGGTGGTGTAGCCTGCTTTCTTAGTTTGGGTTTCCTAGGGTTGGTGACATCATTTCCTGTGGTGACATCATTTCTTATTATGTCACTTCCTGTTCTTTTTCTGAGAGGGTGGTAAATGGGATCCAAGGCAATGTGTTTGTTAATAGAGTTCCGACTGGAATGTCATTGTCTCAGTCGAAGTGATGTCCTTCCTCATCCATATGTAAAGATATTAATGAGAATGGGTCATGTCTTTTTGTGACTAGTTGATGTTCATGTATCCTGGTGGCTATTTTTCTGCCTGTTTTTCCAATGTAGTGTTTGTTACAGTTCTTGTGAGGTATTTTGTAAATGACATTAGTTTTGCTTGTTGTCTGTATACAGTCTTTCAAGATTAATAGCTGCTGTTTCAGTTGGTGGGTTTGTGGGCTACCATGATGCCAAGGGGTCTGAGTAGTCTGGCAGTCCTTTTCAAGATATATTTGATATAGGGGAGAGTGGCTAGGGTTTCTGGACATGCTTTGTCTGCTTGTTTGGGTTTGTTGCCCAGAATTCGGCAGACTATATTCACCAGGTACCTGTTCTTTTTGAATACAGTGTATAGGTGATTTTCCTCTGCTCTGCATAGTTCCTCTGTACTGCAGTGTATGGTGGTTTGCTGAAATAATGTTCTAATGCAGTAACAAAGCTGCAGGAATTAACATCACCAACTCTAGGAAACTTAAACATATAAATAGAAAGTGGGCTACACCACCAGTGCTTTATTTGGAGGCTCACTGAAGATGTTAACTAGTATGGTGACGAAACATGTGAAAACAAACCTTTCAGCTCAGCAAGCAAACCTACATCCAGAACCTCAACTTGAACTACAAATCTTCTCAAAGCTCACTAAGAAGATTAGAAAAGTAAAGTATTATTTAACTAATATTCAGATCAACTGGCAGAAGCCTTCTCGGCCATCTTCAAGCTCTCCCTGCAGCAGGCCACTGTCCCTGCCTGTATCAAGAGGGCCAATATCATCCCCATGCCAATGAAGGTTCATGCAGCATGTTTCAATAATGACTGTCCAGTGACCCTAACTTCGGTGGTCATTAAGTGTTTTGAAAGGCTGGTCATGGCATTAATCAACTCCAGCCTCTCCACTACTCTTGACCCAGTCCAAATTGCCTATCAGACCAACAGATCCACGTCAGATGTCATATTAACTATCAGCGGGATTTTACTCATGCCTCCCTAAACATTAACAGGACAGAGGTGGAACAAGTGGAGAGTGTCAATCTCTAATGAGTGGTCATCAACAACAAGCTTTCTTGGACTCTTCATGTGGATGCACTAGTTACAAAAGCCCAACAATATCTCTTCTTCTTCAGGCAGCTGAGAAAATTTGGCCTTGCCAACTTTTATAGATGCGCCATCTAGAGTATTCTGTCTGGATGTATCGCTACCTGGTATGGTAGTTGTACCATTCAAGATTGGAGACAGTTACAGAGAGTGGTGAACTCAGCCCAGACAATCACAAAGGCCAACCTCCCATCTACAGAATACATCTACCAGGCCCGCTATCAAAGAAAGGCCTCCAGCATTCTCAAAGATCCATCCCACCCTGGCAATGCTTTTCTACAACCTCTACCATTGGGGAGAAGGTACAGAAGCCTGAACACATGTGTCAGCCAGTTTCGATACAGTTTCTATCCCACTATTGTTAGAATACTGAATGGATTCACAAATGCTTAGTATTCGCCTGTATGTCTGTTTTAGTGTTTGCCGCTGTTTACCTATTATTTACTTATTTTTACTATTTAATTCTGTGATTTATCTGTATTGCTCACAAGACAAAGCTTCTCACTGTGCCTTGGTGTACGTGACAATAAATTCAATTCAATTCAATTCAAATCTCTGTTTGCAGAGCGATTTTGGATTTGTTATACATATATCACAAAAGCTATTTGCAGTAAGGAAAGCAAATAAAATACTGGCTTTGATTGAAAGGAATATAAAAGTAAGGACATTTCTTTGAAGCTGTTCAAGGTGTACTGAGACACACCTGCATTATTGTGTGCATTTTTAGTTTTCTTATTAAGGGAATGAGGGGGGAGTGATAATTGCTTTAGAAGTTCTGAGATGGTTCACTCGGCTTATTCCTGAGATGAAAGGTTGCCTTTTGAGGAGTGGTTGAGCAAAGTAAGCCTTCATTCATTGGACTTAGGAAGAATGAAAGCTAACATACTGAAACCACAGCAATGTTACAGCACAGAAGGAGGCCATTCAGCCCATCGTGCATGCAAGAGTCCTTCAAACGAACATTGTAACGTAGCAACAATCTCCTGTTTCTTCCCTATACCTTTGTACATTATTTTTATCCAAATAATTGTCCAATGCCCTCGTGAATGCCTCAATTAAACCTGCCTCCACCGTACTTCCAGGCAGCGCTTTCTAAACACTAAGTACTTGTAAAGTGATATTTCTTTCTCTTATATCACTCTTACTTCTTTTGAAAAGCACTTGAAATCTATGCCTTCTCATTCTTATTCCTTTTAAAAGGAACAGTTTCTCCTCATCTACTGTATCCATTGTACTCAGGATTTTGAATACCTCTAGTATATCTCCTTAAAGCCTTCTTTTCTCCAAGGGCAACAGTCACAGCTTCTTCAAACTATGCTCCTGACTGGAGTTTCTCATCTCTGGAACCTTTCTTGTAAACCATTTCTGCACTCATTTCAACGCACTCACACCCCTCCACAAGTGAACACAAAACGTCAGCTGAGGTTTAACGAGTGACTGACACAAATTCAATATCACCCCCTTGCTCTGGTTCTCCTGCTCTTTTTAATATTTTCGAATCGACCTGCTCAGAGATGTTATTATACACCTCTGGAGCAAATGGGACTTGAATGTGGGCCTCCTGGGTCAGAGGTAGAGACACTACCACTGCACTATCAGACCCTCATTCTTGTATTTAATAAAGCCAAAGATAATGGATGTTTTACTTATGCTCTGCCCACGTAGCCTGCCACCTTCAATGATCTGTGCACATAGACACAAAGGTCCTTCTGGCCCTGCACTCTTTTAGAATTGTCCCACCCCGCCCCCACCACCACCACCATTTTATATTACTTTTCATCTTTCTTCCCACCAAACTGCTTCACCTCACATTTCGCTGCATTGATCCTCAGCTGCCATTTCAGAAAATTGTCTATGTTCTTTCTGAGGAGAAAGTGAGGATTGCAGTTCCTCTGTGACTCCCTCGTCAGGTCCACACCCCCACCAACCCAACCTCCACTCCCGGCACCTTCCCCTGCAACCGCAAGAAATGCAAAACTTGCACCCACACCTCCCCCCTCACTTCCCTCCAAGGCCCCAAGGGATCCTTCCATATCCGCCAAAAATTCACCTGCATCTCCACACACATCATTTACTGCATCCGCTGCACCCGATGTGGCCTCCTCTATATTGGGGAGACAGGCCGTCTACTTGCGGAACGTTTCAGAGAACACCTCTGGGACACCCGGACCAACCAACCCAACCGCCCCATGGCTGAACACTTTAACTCCCCCTCCCACTCCATCAAGGACATGCAGGTCCTTGGCCTCCTCCATCGCCAGACCATAGCAACATGACGGCTAGTGGAAGAGCGCCCCATCTTCCGCCTGGGAACCCTCCAACCACACGGGATGAATGTAGATTTCTCCAGCTTCCTCATTTCCCCTCCCCCCACCTTATCTCAGTCCCAACCCTCTGACTCAGCACCGCCTTCTTGACCTGCAAACTTCTTCCCGACCTCTCCCCGCCCACACCCTCTCTCCGGCCTATCACCCTCACCTTAACCTCCTTCCACCTATTGCATTCCCAACGCCCCTCCCCTAAGTCCCTCCTCCCTACCTTTTAACTTAGCCTGCTTGGCACACCCTCCTCATTCCTGAAGAAGGGCTTATGACCGAAACATCGATTCTCCTGCTTCTTGGATGCTGCCTGACCTGCTGCGCTTTTCCAGCAACACATTTTTCAGCTATGTTCCTTCTGAGTGCTACATTGTCCTCTTCACAGTTTACAATTCTTTTGAGTTTTGTGGGGGCGGTGATGGCCAAATGGTATTATCACTAGACAATGAATCCATAAACCCAGCTAATGTTATGGGAACCTGAGTTCAAATCTTGCCAGGGCATTTGGTGGAATTTGAATTCAATTTTTTTAAAAACTGGAATTAAGGATCTTATGTTGACCATGAAGCCATTGCCAATTTATGAGGAAAAGTTCATCCGAATCACCAGCATCCTTCAGGGAAGGCAATCTGCCATCTTCATCTGGTCTGGCCTACATGTGACTCCAAACCACAGCAGTGATTGATTCTTAACAGCTTCTAAAATAGCCTCACAAGCTATTCAGTTTTACCAATTGCTACAAAGTCTTAACAAGGAAATGAAACAGGACGGATCACCTGATATTGACCTCGGCACCAGAAATGACATTGCAAAAACAGCCATGTCCTCCCTGCAATCTCCTCCTTACTAACATCTGAGGGCTAGTGCCAAAATTAGAAGAGCTGTCACACAGACTCGTCAAGCAACAGTCTGACATAGTCGTACTTACAGAATCATATCATACAGACAATGACCCAGACCCCACCATCACCATCCCTGTATGTGTCCTGTCTCACCGGCAGGACAGACCCAGCGGAGATGGCACAGTAGTATAGGATTGGGAGGGAGTTAGCCTGTGAGTTCACATCATTGACTCTGGACACTATGAAATCTCCTGGTTCCGATTAATCATGGGCAAGGAAACCTCCAGTTGACTACCACGTACCGTCCTCACTCAGCTCATGAAACACTAAGGGTAGCAAGGACACAGAATGCACTCTGGGTAGGGATTTTCAAAGTCCACCACCAAGAGTGGCTCGGCAGCAGTATTACTGATCAAGCTGGACAGGTCCTTAATGGACATATCTACTACACTGGGTCTGCAGCAGGTGGTGAGGGAACCAACATGAGGGAAATACATACTTGACCTCATCCTTACCAATCTGTTGAATACAGATGCATCTATCCAGGACAGTATTAGTAAGACCACTACACAGTCCTTGAGGAGATGAAGTCGCCTTCACATTGAGAATAACCTCCGTCATGTTGTATGGCACTATCACTGTGCTACACTGGACAGACTTCGAATAGATCTAACAGCTTAAGACTGGACATCCATGAGGCACTAATGGGCCATTAACAGCAGCACAATTTGAAACCTCATGGCCCAGTATATCCCTCACTCAACCAATACCATCAAGCGAGGGGATCAACACTGGCTCAATAGAAAATGCAGGAGGGCATGCCAGGAGCAGCACTGGGCATAGCAAAAAATGAAGTGTCAACCTGGTGAAGCCACCAAACAGGGCTACTTGCATGCTGAACAGCCTGAGCAGCAAATGACAGACAAAGCCAAGTGATCCCACAACCAACAGATCAAATCAAAGCTCTGCAGAGCTGCCACATCCAGTTGTGAATAGTGGTGGAAAATTAAACATCTCACTGGAGAAGGAGGCTTGTAAATATCCCCATCCTCAATGACAGAAGGAGCCAGCCCAGTGGGAAAGATCAGGCTTAACCACTCGCAGCAATCTTCAGCCAGTAGTGCCAACAGATGATCCACCTCAGCCTCCTCCAGTGGTCCCCAGCATCACAGATGGCAGTGTTCAGCAAATTTGATATACTCCACATGAAATCAAGAAGCAGTTGGAATCTCTGGATACTGCAAATTCTATAGGTCCTGACAACTTTCCGAAAATAGTACTTAAGGCTTGTACTCCAGAACTTCCCTAGACAAGCTGTTCAGGTACAGTTACAATACTGGCATCTAGCCAAAAATATGGAATATGCCCAGGTATGTCCAGCACACAAAGTGCTATCAATATTCTTGGGACAAGAAAACCAACTGGACATGCCATATAAATATCGTGGCCCCAACAGCAGGTCAGAGGCTAGGAATACTGTGGCGAGTAACTCACTTCCTAACTCCTCAAAGCTTGTCCACCATCTACAAGGCTCAAGTTAGGAGTGTGATGGAATACTCCCCATTTGCCTGGATGAGTGCAGCTCCAACAACACTCAAGAAGCTTGATAATATTCAGGGCAAAACACTCCATTTGATTGGCATCACGTCCACAAGCATCCGCACCCTCCAAAACTGACACAGCAGCAGTGTGCACTGTCTTGAAGATGTAGTTTGGAAATTCACCAAAAATCCTTGGACAGAACCTTCCCACCAATTCTATCTAGAAGGGCAAAGGCAGCAGATACATGGGAAAAACATCATCTGTAAGTTCTCCTCCAAGCCACTCACCATCCTGACTTGCAAATATATTGCCTTCACTGTTGCTGGGTCACAAATCCTGGAATTACCTTCCTAAGCACATTGTGGGTTTACCCACAGTACACGGACTGCAGTAGTTTAGGAAGGCAGCTCATAACCACCTTCTGAAGAGTAAGTAGGCATGGTCAATAAATGCTGGCCAGCCAGTGAGGGAATAAAATAACATTGTGTCATCTGCAAACTTTGAAAATGTCTGCTTCACACCCAGACCTCAGTCATTAATATGTAACAGATAAAGGTCCCTCTACTAAACTCTGGCATCTTTACTACAAACTTTTTCCAGCCAGATAAATATCCATTGACCAAAATACTCTATTTTCTATCAATCAGCCAATTTTGTATCCATGTGGCTATTGATCCTTTTATTCCATGACCTATAACTGTATCAAATGCCTTCTGAAAGACCATATACACATCAATGTAATCTTCACAAGGCCTTTCAGTTACACCTTTAAAAAAAACTCAAGTAATTTAAACACAATTTCTCCTTTAGAAACCCTGAATCCTCCACTATCAATATCCTAGACAGCTACAAGAGCATGCCACAGTCTAGGAATTTTGTGGCCCTCATCTTCTGTCTCCCCATCTACAAGGCGTAAGTCAATAGTGTGATAGAATACTCCACATTTGCCTGGATAAGTGCAGTTCTGACAACACTCAAACTGGACACCATGAAAGACAAAACAGCCCGCATGATCCACTACCATGAACATTCACTCTCCTCACACTTACACACAGCGAAAACAGTTTGGACCAAGATGTATTGCAGCAACTCAACAAGACTGATCAAGCAGTACTTTATATATATGGAATCCTTACTATTAAGAAGGACAAGGCCAACAGATACATCAGAATACACCATCTACAAATTCCCTTCCAAAGTACACATCAGCCAGACTTGGAATATACTGCTGTTCTTTCCTTTTGCGGGGCAAAACTCCCAGCATCTCTTTCTGACAACACTGTGAATGTACTGATACCTCAAGGACTGCTTTGGTTTATCATCACCTTCCCAAGGACAATTTGGAACAGGCAATAATTGGAGATATAGCCAGCAACACCCAGAACTTATGAATGGATTTTTTTTTAAAAAATCACAAATTGACAAATTCTTAAGATAATGTACCAATGCCAAGAAGACATGATGGAAATTAGACAAACCTTAACAAAATTTACAGTCTAATACAGCCTCAAGCAGATTGCTTTACCTGATTTAGAAAATGGATATGAAATACTTCCCAAGCCTGATCATACTCAAAATATTCTGAGAGAGGAAAATGTTTCCTTGAACCTTTTACACATTGTGAAGGTATGAAAATTAGAAGAAGACAAGCTATGATTGCCATTGCAAGCTGCAAGTAGACTCTAATAATTTAAACCTTTCCTCTCAAAGTTTAAAACATTTACATAATAGAAAAGTGAAACTGGATTTGTTACAAGTGAAAATTATTTTCTGTCACATTTATTTTTTATACATAAAATCATTTTTTACTCATTCTTAAATCTGCATGGTTTCCTGAATTGGCTAGAGCCAGCTTCAGAAGGCAGGTCGCCATGTTTGTTCAATTCTGCTCTTGAGATAAGTTCATACTCAATAGTTGAATTAAGGATTTGCTGCCACCAATTGGTAGTGCATGTGTACTAACCATGAGGGTGTAGAGTGCCACTGCAGATTACTAAATTCGGTTGATTATCTAGTTTAGTCAAAGAAAGATTTCTGACATTTTATATAAAGATTCTTACATATGTTGATATTTCCCATCTGCCCTTTGTCCTTCCCATGTAGTTTCAATGGATCAGGTTCATCAATAAAATTTCTCGAATTCTGTTGGACTATGGGCCAGTATTAAAGAGGTTGTATTTACAATGGGGTTAATGCTGGTTCTTGCTTTACTTTGAAAGTAAATGTTATGCTATTGGAAAGTACTCTCCTTGATATCCAAACTTGAATTCATAATATTCAAAACTGGAATCAATTCCAGACTCAAGGATGATTTCGAGCCAAGATTCTGGGCTAGGAATGATGAAGAAATGTCATTATACATTTTTATAAAAAAAGGATTTTTAAAAAAATATAATGTCAGATGTTTTTCTATTGCAAGCTATTTTAGACCTGAAAATGTGCAATGAAACAGGATTAATTAAATTAAAGTAAGGGAGCATTAAGACAACAATGTTGGTAACATTACAGGATTTAAAGGGGAAGTGTGGATCCAAGCTTGATGCCTTAAGTTCAAATAAAAGCAACTTTGAGTATCTGAAAACTGAGTTGGCTAAAGTGAACTGGGTATATAGGTTAAAAGGTAGGATATTAGGAAATAGTGAAATACATTTAAGGAGATATTTTATTACTCTTGCACAAAGATATATTCAACCATATTCCAATACTGAAAATATTAATGATAAGCCAGAAGCTAGAAACCAAGAAAGAATAGCCAAAAATAAATAAGGAGGGAGAAGTTAGAGTGTGATAGAGAGAAAGCTAGAAATACAAAAGCAAATAGTGAGAGGTTTCTACAAGTTATTATACAGGAAAACAGTGACTAAAGCGAACATCAATTACTTCGATGGTGAAACTTCAGAATTGATGATGGCAAGCAAGGAAATGTTGAAAAGCTATATTGTGTCGGTCTTTACTGGAGAAAACACAAAACAGATCCCAACAATATTTGAAAATCATGAAGTAAAAGGGAGAGAGGAACTTAAAATAATGATTGGCACTACGGAAAAGGTATTGCAAAACTGTTAGAACTTAAACACCTCAGGCATGGTGTCCATCCCAGGTTCTTAAAAAATAAAATGGCTGCTGAAAGGGGATGCCTTCATTATGAATTTCTACAATTCCCTAGATGCCGGAAAGGTCCCACTTGATTTACGTGTCACCAATGCAAACTCTCAGTTCAAAAAAAGGAAACAGACAGCAAAAATCTAAAGACTGTTAATCTAAAATTTGGCATAAAGAAAGTGCTATGAACTGTTACTAAGGAAAGAACAGCAAGTCACTTAGAAAATCATAATACAAGCTGGCAGAGTTAACATAGTTTTGTGGAAATAAAAATCATATGTGTCTAATTTGTTTTAATTGTTTGAGGAAGCAACAAGCAAGATGGATAAAGGGAAACCTGTAAATGTGATGTGCATGGAAAAGTCACTCAATATGATCCATGAAATGTTAAATAAGAACTAGGAGCAGGTGTAGTCAATTCAGCTCCTTGAGCCCGCTCCACCATTCAGTACAATCATGGCAGAAGTCATTTCCACCTCAACTCCACTTCTCGTAACTCTTCAACCCATTATTAATTAACAATCTGTCTATCCCCTCCTTATACTTACTCAACGTTCCACTATCTGCTACATTCTGGGGCAATGAATGCACAGATTCATGACCTTTGAAAAAAAACTTCCTCATCTCTGTTTTAAATTTGCCACTTCTTATTCGAAGACTATGACCTCTCATTCCAGATTACTGCAAAGGAGCAAACATCCAATCTATATCTACTCTGTCAATCCCCTTTAGCAACTTACATACCTCCGTCTTCTAAACACTAGCAAGTGTTGGCCTGAACTGCTCAGCCTCTCCTCATAACATAAATGTTTCATCTCTGGAACTAATCTAGTGAACCTTCTCTGAAATGGCTCCAATGTAACAATATCATTCATCAAGTAATGAGACCAGATGCTGTCTCATCACTGCCTTGCACATTTGCAACATCATTTCTCTATTTTTACATGCAGCAATAAATGTCAAAATTCTATTTGCCCAGTTTATCACCAGTTGTACCTGCATGCTGTCTTGCTGTGATTCATGCACAAGGAGACCAGATAATTTCTCACTAAAACATTCATGTTTGTCTTCATTTAGGCAATAAGTTTCCTTTTCATTTTTCCAATCAGAATCGATAACCTTCTATCCATATTTAATTACATCTGACAAATCTTGGCCAATTCACCTAATCTATTCATATTTATTTATAAATTTCTTACTTATTCATTGTTTGTTTCGCTTCTACCTATTTTTTAGTATCACCTGAACATTTGGCTATCAAATATTCTACCCCTGCATCCAAATCATCAATATAGATTGTAAATATTTGGGGCCTAAAGACCCTACTAATTGTCAATCAGAAAAAGATGAATTTATTGTGACTCTGCATACTGTTAGTTAACCAATCCTCTATCCAAGCGAATAAGTTAAACATAACATTATACGCTAACCTTTTGCATTGCACCTGATCGAATGCCTCTGAAAGTCCAGATATTCTGCATTTACAGTAGCACTATTATTCACTTTGGTTGACATATCTTTGAACCACTCTAGCAAAGTAGTCAAACACAGTTTTCTCTTCATAAAACCATACTGACTCTGATGGATTGTGTTTTGCCTTTTCAAATGTTGTGTTACTATTCCCTTAATAATGTATTGCAACAGTTGCTATTGACAGACATTAAACTGACTGGTCAATAGTTTCCTACTTCCTATTACCCTGTTTGTTTTTGGATATGGATGCTGTATCAGCATTTTACCATACCACTGGAACATTTCTATGATTTGGAGAATTTTGGAATATTATAATTAATGCAACTACTATTTATGTTGCTACCTTAGGATGCAGACCACCAGGCCCTGGCAATGTGTCCACCTTTAATCCCAATATTTTGCTCAGTACTTTTTTCCCAAGTCATAGTGATTGTTACGTTTTCTGTAACCTCTGCATTAAGTGATTCTACTGGGATGGTTTCAGTGTACTCCACCAGGAAAACTTAAGGAAAATAGTGTCTCTGTCATTTCTGTGTTTCTCATTATTAACTCCCCATTCACGTTCTCTAAGGGAACCACATTCACTTTCTTTTTTATATAGAAGTTTTGCTATTCATTTTCATATTTTGCAAACGTTTTCTTTCACGATTTACTATTGCCCTTTTCATTACTCTTTTAATAAATTTTGATGGTCTTTTAGAAGTTTCTCAATCTTCCAGGCTGCCACTGACCTTCACAATATGGTATGCTTTAGTTTTTGCCTTTGTTATCTTTTACTTTCTTGCTTAGCAATTGATGATTTTTGCCCCCTTCCAATATTTCTTCATCTCTTGAATATATTTTAGATAGTTGGAATTGAATATCTCCATACAGGTCTGCCACTATTTTACAACATTTCATGATGTAGGTGGAAACATATTAGCATCATTAGAGTCATAGAGATGTACAGCATGGAAGCAGACCCTTCGGTCCAACCCGTCCATGCAGACCAGATATACCAACCCAATCTAGTCCCACCTGCCAGCACCCGGCCCATATCCCTCCAAACCCTTCCTATTCTTGTGCCCATCCAAACACCTCTTATAAGGTGCAATTGTACAGCCTCCACCACTTCCTCTAGCAGCTCATTCCATACACGTACCACCCTTAGATCTCTTATATATCTTTCCCCTCTCACCCTAAATCTATGCCCTTTAGTTGTGGACTCCCCCACCCCAGGGAAAAGACTCTGTCTATTTACCCTATCCATGCCCCACATAATTTTATAAACCTCTATAAGGCCACCTCTCAGCTTCCGACACTCCAGGGAAAACAGCCCCAGCCTCTTAAGCGTCTTCCTCTAGCTCAAATCCTCCAACCCTGGCAACATCCTTGTAAATCTTTTCTGAACCCTTTCAAGTTTCACATCTTTCTGATAAGAAGGAAACCAGAATTGAATGCAATATTCCAACAGTGGCCTAACCAAAGTCCTGTACAGCTACAACATGACCTCCCAACTCTGACCAATAAAAGAAAGCATACCAAATGCCTTCTTCACTATCCTATCTACCTGTGACTCCACTTTCAAGGAGCTATGAACATGCACTCCAAGGTCTCTTTGTTCAGCAACACTCACTACAACCTTACCATTAAGTGTATAAGTCCTGCTAAGATTTGCTTTCCCAAAATGCAGCACCTCGCATTTATCTGGATTAAACTCCATCTGCCACTTCTCAGCCCACTGGCCCATCTGGTCAAGATCCTGTTGTAATCTGAGGTAACCCTCTTTGCTGTTCATTACACCTCCAATTTTGGTGTCATCTGCAAACTTACTAACTTTACCTCTTATGCTCGCATCCAAATCATTTATGTGAATGACAAAAAGTAGAGGACCCAGCACGATCCTTGTGTCACTCCACTGGCCACAGGCCGATGACTGGTTGACTAACAGGAAACAGAGTAGAGACAAATGGGTTATTTTAAAGTTAGCAAAGTATAAGCAATGCAGTGCCACGTAGATCAGTGCGAAAGCCTCAACTATTTATGATCTGTATTAATAATTTAGAGGAAGGGTCTAAATGTATGTAAGCTAAATTTACTGATGACACAAGAGAAATGGAAAACTAACTTGTCAAGAGGACATAAAGAACCTATAAATGGATTTAGGTAGGTTAAATGTTTGCCAGATGGTGTATAATGTGGGAACTTGTGAACATGTCCACTTTGGTAAGAAAAATAAGAAAGCAGTATGTTATTATAATTGGTGACAGACTCCAGAATCTGGAACTACAGAGAGATCTGGGTGTCCTTGCATATGAGTCACATTGGATTTGCATGCAGTTTAAGTAACTGATTGGGAGGATAAGTGGAATATTGATGTTTATTGCAAGGAAATGGAGTTTAGAAGTCAGAGAGTGTTGCTATAATTGTATGTGGCCTGAGTGAGACCACATCTGGAGACCTGTTTATGGTTTAAGTCTCCTTAGTTAAGAATAAATATAGTTGCATTAAAATCTGTTCAGAGTTGGTTCAACTGACTGATTCCTTGAATGAAAGGATTATTTTATGAGGAAAGTTAAGCTGGTTCAGCCCATACCATATTGAGAAGAATATGAGATTTTTTTATTAAAACACGTAAAATCCGGAGGAGACTTGGTAGGTGTTTGCTAAGACTAAGTTTCCCCTTGAGAGGACTATTCCATCTACAGGTGGTTCTTCTATAACACGAGGGTTGCATTCTTGTGCAACTCTACATTATAGAAAAATCATGCTTTAGAAACAGTGCATAAAATGTTGGTAATGTAATCGCATTTCAGCCAACATACGTTTTAAACGTTTGTGCTTTAGAAACAGCGTCAATTGCGTTACAGTGAATTCGTGTTAGCGAAACACACGTTATAATCATTTTGTATCTAAAAATATTTAGTTCATCAATTGATTGTGGGAAATGCCAAGGGTCAGTTTACGAGTGTTATGAGAGGAAAGACCTTCAGAAATGGCAATTAAACCATCAAGCAAAATATACAAATGGCTTTGAACAAATGTCAATGTGAAGACTGGTAACTACTTAACGTGAAATTTCCTTGTCAGATCTCTATCATTAATGTCGTGTTTTTTTCCCCTGCTCAATTTCTCATCAATTATATTCCTTCACAAAGTTATATGGGCATAGGGAGGAGATTTATGTTCCTATTGAAAGCAAAAGCTGTCAGGTACTGTCTGCACAGGCTATTTTGGTAAATTGTGGTAATTCCAATTTTTTGATGTTTTAAGTTTTAGTAATAACTGCATATCATATGAGTTGAATACTATTGAAGAAAACTGAGGGGTTAAAGTTCATTGGAGAAAAACAAGGATACAACTGGGACAAATCTTCTACTTTTCCTCCCTGCTTTAAGTTTATGTCCTGGAGTATCACTGGGAATACTCTTCAAAATATTACTTAATGATTAATGATTAGAAATACTCAATTGACAAATAGTGTAAAATTGGTGATAGTGAGTCAGCAAACAGTCTTACATAGCTTCTGGTTTTCATTAATTTAAAAGGAATTAATCAAAAGGGCTACAAAAGGGACTGCCAATCTTCCGACCCCAATTTTATACAATCACATACAGTCCAAATTACCCCGAGTGATTAATCGTTTTTAATTGAATTTTGTGGAAACAAGGCCATCGTATTCCAGTGCATAGGCTCACATTGTAAGTTACATTGCAAGTCACAGTTTACATTTAAAATGAAAATCCATGAAGTGTTTCCCCATTGGTAAACACATGAAACGTAAGTAAATGTAACATGATAACCTTTGAAATATTGAGATATTCAATATAATGTGTCCCGAGAGTGCCTCTAGTTTCAGAATAATCCTGGTATTATAGAGTTCATGTTACTCATTGGATGAATGTCACAGCAGCATGCAACACATCAAGACTGAATAGATGCTTCAGATCTGTTTAAGTATCACAATATTCTGTCTTATTTAACATGAATAGGCACAGGGCTATTCAGTGGAAGGAAACAGACATCAGATGGTTCCGAAGGAGCAAGATGCTGTAGATCAGAGTTGAATATGATGCTGGAAAAGCACAGCAGGTCAGGCAGTATCCAAGAAATAGGAGAATCGTGTTTTGGGCACAAGCTCGAAACCTTGATTCTCCTGCTCCTCGGATGCTGCCTGACCTGCTGTGCTTTTCCAGCACCACACTCCAGACATCAGATGGTTTAGAATATAACTCAAAACTAGACTCCAAGATGCAGAATTGAAAGCAAAAAGTAAAATATGAGGGAAATGAAATAAGAAAATGAAGTAGAATCACAAGAGATAGAAAATAGTCCATAAAGCTGTACTGAGTAAACTGAACAAATTGTTACAGGACAATTTATCTGAAAGCACTATCCTGATAAATCACTTCACAATTTATCATGTTCTATGTGTTTTTTTTAACAAGGCCTGGAAATTCTGATAATAAACCATACAACAAAATATACAAAAGGCAGCTGCACAAATGTAGATGTGAAGATTAGTAACTACTTAGAATGAAAATTCCTTTTCAGATCTCTGTCATTAATGTAGTAATTCCTTTCCTGCCCGATTTCTTGTCAATTATATTACTTCACAAAGGTATATGGGCTTGGGAAAGAGATTTATGATCCCATTGAAAGCAAAGCCATCAGGTTCTGTCAGCACATGCTATTTTGGTGTGTTCTGCTTTAACTGCAGCTGACAGTGCTTTCTAACTCAGTAAAGGCCAAGGACCAAACATGCAGCTTTTCTGGCCCTTATTCTGTCTGAAGAGCTGGGATAGGTAAGAAGATGCTGGAAGACAAATGAGCTCAGCTATTCTCCTTTTATAAAATGTACCATTTTAGAAAAAAGTGAGGGATATACTTCAATTTGTACACTTTAACATGTACACTTTAAATTGATATTTAATCTTATTAGCCCCGGATTTCAGGATAGGACAAACAAAAATAAAGGTTGTGCTTCACTGATATCATATTAATCAACCCAGATGTATGGATGAGTGTCTTTTGCCTTGATGCTTAGTAAATCAGCCTTTCAGCCTCAATAAAATATACTTCATACTGTTCTTAGCAGACAAAACCAGGTTGGTACTCAACAACAGGATAAAGGCAAATAACTGTTGCCGTACTGTGTTCTAATGTCATATCGATCATACTGCTTAATTCACTTAGAAAAATAATTAAAATAAAGCATTCAATGCATTATTTTCAAAAGCCAAAAGGAAAATTATTCTTGAAAAGTTTACATGAGAAAATCATGCAGATTTTTCTTTCATTCTGTCTGATATATTTCATACCAGGAAATCACAGTGAATGTAACTGCTGTGAAAGACTCTCCTGAATACTTAATAAGTAGCTGTTAAATAGTTGATCTAAAATCTTTTCAAATAATACAAGTATATAATGATCTATTTTGTTGGAAAATGTTAAGATGAGATGTGGTTAATTACTCTTCTTTTTGGGATTTGTTTTAGTCATTTTAAAATGGTTCCTTTTTTTTATTTCTCTACACACAGTTATCTGTTGTTAAAAGTCACTCAACACAATTTTTTGACTGACTTTGACAGGACCCAGCTGTCACCTACTATCATTATCTAGCTCTGCTGCCAATTCACTATTAGGGGAGCATGTTGTCAGACTGATAGGATGTGCTGCAGCAGGCAAAGGCTCTACCGGTTTACAATTCCTACTGCAGCTTCTACATCAGCCTTGGGTTTATTTATAAAATTCTGTTTAGAGATCATAATGTTGACCTGGCACTTGCTGCTATTGCATATTTGCTTCCTGTAACACTCTGTTCCTGCATAAAACCAAAGCATATTTCACATGGGGAAAGAATAGAATTGAAAGTAAATAAGTTTGTAAACTCAAAGCAGGGACTTTAATAGTACAGTGAAGAAGAATACAGCAAGTACATGACAGGAAGAAATTACAATGCGAAAATAAAGACAGCCAGAAGTTGCAGAGGCTATCAGTAACATCCAACGTCAAGAAAAGTTTGTGTAACTAATAAATTTGTACATTTTTTATGGAATCAAAGCCAAAATGTGTAATACCTTTCCTTGGCAGAAGGAAGGATAGAACAAAATTTGGGTTACTTTTTAGTTGAATGATGCTGTAACCTTTTGTTCAAAAGTTGCAATAGGCAGCAGAGGTGAAACAGCTAAAATACAACAAATACGATAGTAAAAACATATTAAAACCACAAAAATGTCTTAGAACAGAAAAAGCGAAGTGAATTACTTAAACTAGTAAAGACTTGCATTTATGTAGTGTCTTTCATAATCTCAGGGCATCGCAAAACACTTTACAGCCAACGAAGAACTTCTGAATTGCAGTCACTGTTGTAATCTAGAAAGCACAACAGCCATAATGCACACAGGAAGTTCCCACCAGCAGCAGTGGTAACGAATAAGTAATCTATTTTAGTGATGGGTATTGATGGATAAATATTAGCCAGGACATCTGTATAATTCCCCTGCTCTTCTACGAAATGGTATCAAGTGATATCTGAAATTGACTTCAGGTGGCAGATGAGGCCTTAGTTTGGTACTTCATTCAAAAAGGACACCTCCCACTATGCAGCACTGTCTTATTACTGCTCTTGCCTTACATCATCAGTGTAGGTTTTTGTGGCTTTTGAGGGATTTAAATCCACAATTTTCTGACTGTGAGGTAACAGTATTAACCACCTAACCACAACTGATGTGTGAAAGCACTGTTGACAGTGGTAAGACATACTTTATATGTTATCCTAATCTTCAGATTTATATTAGGCAGAACACGTTGAACCCTTACACACTGTGCATTTACTTGACAATAATTGCATCTGAAATTGGTTTTCTGGCTCTGATTTATATCCATTTTGGTATTTGTCTAGCAGGTTCCTGCTGATGCAGTGGGAGCCCCAACGTTTGAAGAGACAGAAGACAGAAGCCTTGTATTTATATCTCATCATCAAACAATGCCTTCTTTGCCAGATTCCTTTTTTCCCTAATGAACAAGGGAAACATGACTTGTACGTTCGACAACATATCGAAAGTAAAACGTTCCTGCATCAGAATTGATTCACATTTTCCATTGGATTGTAGTAAAACTACTTTAACTCCTATACAATCTTCTCTAGTTATCCTTTAGCTTGAGTTGGTGAGGACCTGAATATTTTCATTGTGTTAGCACAGATTTACCCAAGACCTATTGTGAGGAAACTTAATACAGTCATCAATCTCTTATGTCATATTTTTCGAGGCAATATACTTCTGGAATTATTAGTATTTTTCTGCCCACCTTCTCTCTTCTAAGTAACTTTTTATATAAAAAGAGGTGAGTAGAGTTGACTTATGCTCTATTTAAAAGAGAGGAAGTATGTTTAAATGGTTGATGGTTCAGACTCCCAAGACAGTAGGAATTTCAATAAAGATCTACTGGAGAGAGGTGTAGAAAATAGTGTACTTTTAAACTGCTAATAATTCCAGTTCTACATCATAGCAAAATTAAATATAAAGAGCACAAGCAAAAAATATTGCTGTCTTTCATTAATTACATTATTCCACAATGGTAGAGGGTTTCCACACCTGTGCTGTAACGCCCACTTTCTTTGCTGAAAACTTTGGTCTTGGTGCCATGGCAACCGACAAAGCACTTGATTCTTGCTTTGGATATGATGCATAACTTGGGGGTACAAAGACATTCTTTCCAGAAGAATAGATATGCTCCTCATCAGCAGAAGCTGTATTAGCTTGATTGAAAGATGGTCCTGTTGACACAGATGAGACACTCTTAGAAATAGGATATGTAGCATTAACTGGTTGAAGTGGGACAGGATCAGACTTTATAGACTGCTTAGAAAGTGATGAGCTTGTGGACAGAGGTGTCTTAGCATCAGGAGTGGATGAAAAAGTGAACAAAGATGAATTAAGCTGATATGGTTGATGCTTCATGACATCCAAAGCATTGAGAGGTTTTTTAGTGCCTTTAACTTTGGCACCTTTATTTGGCTTAGATGAAGATGCAGATTGTGCGTGTGCTTTCAAAATGCCAGGAGGATAAGATGGAGAATGAATAGGATTGTAAGCCAAAGGGGGAGGTGCTCTTATATTAGATGAATACTTCCAAGATGCTGGCATGGAAGGGGTGGGGGATGATGACCGTGCTTGTCTGGCTTTGACTGTTGATGAATCTACTACGTATTTCTCCATGCGAGATTGTCTCCTTGCAAATAACTGTGCTCCTTTACCTTTCAAAGCTGGCATCTCATAGGCTGGACCCATACCTCCAGCAGGTGCAGAATTTGCTATGGGAGTTGTGGGTGGCATTTTTGAAGGATATGAATGTGTTGATGTTACTGATTGGGGTCCAGTTGAAGATACAAACTGGTTGGCAGAACCTTGGGACTGGTACCATGTATTAACAGGTTGAACTGAATGCAATTTTACAGACATCTGCTTAGCGCTCTTAGAAGAATGGACTGGAGCTTGAGCACTTGTGACTCCTGGAGGTGATAACGGAGGTAATGTTGGGTTTGGCCCAGTAGGAGGGCTCTTAACAAATGGCTTTGGTGCAACTGGAGGTGGTTTCTTCTGCTTTACTGCTGGTGTCTGTAAAAAATTTGATGCTTCTGCACCTAAACTAAGATAATCTTCTTCAGGTCCTGACTCAAAACCTCCACCAGGCTGATCTACTCCTCTACGTCGGTCTGTCTTACCTTTGACCATTGACAGGAGTTCTGGATTTGGAGCTACCTTAGGACGGTCAACAAATGTAAACATGGGTTTTGTAGTGTTCCGTTTTCTTGCATCTTGTAAAATGCCAGTTTTTATTGCTGGTACACAGATTCTCTCATCTCTGGAGGCTATCTGCTCTCCTGCAATTCCCATAGGTGACCATTTGGCTGGTTGAGCCACGGATGCCAAAGGAGGAGATGCAATGCGATGGATATTGTCAGGTGGTGGACTAATGGAAGAATAGGGTGGGGGGGGAGGCACATTTGACAAGGAATTCGCCACATTTCTTGTAGGAGAGAAGGGAGCTGCAGCTCGATTTTGCACACCAGGAAATGGTATCGCTGTTCTGTTCATTGCACCTGCTCTATTGGTTTCAGCAGACTTTGAGTTCTGGATCACCATTTCAGATCTCGCTTTCCCTCCTCGTACATTTTCAGTTCCATGCAACTTACTTACATCAATATAATTTTCAGTGGCGTGATTTTGTATTGTGTTTGATGAATCATATAAACTGCTTTTTGTTGTTTGGTAAAGATTTTCAGTCTCTACAGTGTGAGTGGAGGCAGCTTCATTCGCTCCTGTTCTCCTCATTTCCTCTTGCTCAGCTGTGAATTGATCAATCCTTTGCTTCCTCTTGGCAAACAACAACGCACCTTTGCCCTTGCTCTCTGGTAATCTCTGCATTTCGTCCTCTGTCTTCTCTTTCTTTTCAACTTCCACTAAACCTGTGTCCCAGTCAAACGTCACAACCTGAGCTGAGTTGACATCAGCACAAAAGTCCTCGTCAAGATCTGAGTCGCTGGTTGGTACCAGAGCGAATTCTATGGAGTCTTCTTGATCGTCGTCAGGATCAAACTCCCCAGTGCCGTAGCTGACTAAAGTATACTTTTTTGCCCTCTGGCGACGCTTCTTAAACATTAACGCCCCCTTGGAGCTGGGGGTAGGAGTTGCTGTCAGGAGCAAGGCAATGCTTTTACACTTTGACTTGGCTTCTTTAACCTGTTTTTCTGACAGACTTTCACTCCGTCGAATTTCTGTAGGGAGCACATCAAACTCAAGATTTTAAAAAATGCACACAATCTGTCAATAGATCTTTTATTCAATATCATTACTGAAAACTTAAAATTGTAAGTGAAACAGACAATTTCTAGATAATAATCTACTTACTTAAGATAAATTCATAAGAATATGTTTGAGTAAACTCATCAACATGAATAGTTCTTCCCCTGAATTGAAACTAGTGTTTTCAAATTATACTACAGCATTATAAAAATGCGCATACTTTTAAAGATTTTACAGAAATACAATAAAAATATGAGCTATAAATTTTTACAAATGTAAGTACTTTATACACATATACATATTTGAACTTTTTTCCTATTGTGGGTGTAATAATGTTTGAAAAGGAATAAGCATTTAAAACTGTCAATAGATTTAAATTGTATGAATTTATATAAATGTTTTTAAATCTGTATTTTTAAACTTTAAAAATCATACAACACCAGGTTATAGTCCAACAGATTTATTTGGAAGCATTAGCTTTCGGAGCGCTGGACCTTCATTTAAACATTATGGCCTGCATAAAAGTATTTACTTTTAAAGCACAAACAATAGATAACTACTTATATAGGAGTGACTTTACAGAGTTAATTATATAAATAACCACAATTGATTCAAACATATTGATATTAGTTATAAATTGTATAAGCTACCATGATATAGTAGAATCATATAATTAATTTTTTCCATTTGTATTCAAAGGAAACACTTATATAGGAAGCACTTGCTTTTAAAATTATCCACAATAAAATATTTGAATTTAGCATTTAGTAGTCATACTTGATATAACTCAGTTCTAAAAGTACTTTCAACTGATATTGTACACTAGGGAAATTATAATATTTAGCAAGTATTGAAATTGGATGGCTTATGCTTTCACTTGCTGTGCTTGCATTCAAATAAAATGCATTAAATCTCTAAAATGATTCTGCTATTTCAGTAACCCACGTAATATTTAGATTCCTTGAATTTTTAAAGAGGAACCCCAGGTCAAGTTGCAAATAATTCCTGGTCATCAGCTTTAACTCTTTAACCATTGCACAGAAGCCTGAATAATTTACCAAGTCTTAATCAGAATTACTTCTAGGTCTCCAAAATTCTTAAACTCAAACATTCACAAGAAAAATGGAATAATTAATCACCAGATTCAAAACAATGTCAAACACATAATATACTTTGATTACCTATCCCATGTGCTTATTATCCAATGAGTTTTGGATGTTTTACTGAATGGCCAATAAAAAGTAAATTAATCGTTCAAATGTAAATTAATTCTTATATCATCTATGTACCCTTGCAGCAGGCAACACTGAAAACACAATTTAATAATCAGTTAACAGCATTCAATCCAAATTGATTACGGTAAAAAATCTTGATATGCTTACAGTATGAAAGGTTGACCACCCGAATACAAGACAGGCAAGGTTCTGAGTTCACTTTCTACTGGAGCAAAGATTTGCCATTTCAGGGGATCAGATAGCTCTCAGAATTACAACTGCTTGTGTCCGTCAAACTCAGTTCTGCAAGCATCATCAGTCTGCAACCTTTTAACTCGAATCTGTTGCTATTTAATGCTACAAGTAACACGTTAGTACGCTGTCTCCTTGGATCTGTTATATCCTTACCGACAAATAAAACTAACAGCATACCATTTCCTTTTGCGTAAATTAACAAGAACAGTTGTACTCACTGGCTTGCCTAGCTCGGTGTTTGTGTGTTCTTGTAGAATCCTTCCCAGAGCGTGTCCCTTCTGATCCGGGCTCTGTTCCCTCTGATGAAATCCCAACCAAGAAAGGAGGGTTGCTACGTGTTTTTGACTGTCCGTCTTCAGCCAACGAGTCAGCACATGCACTACCTACTTCAGACGTGGAGGCCTCCCTTCCACTGTGCTCTCTGTCCGAGGAATCCAAAGACAGCTCCACCCGAGACTGATATGAATCCGCTTCTGTTCCTTGCAGCTCACTTTCGACCAGCTTGACCTTTTTGTCACTCCTGTTCTGGTGTGATATAGTAGCCGAGGCAGTCTGGGTTGTAACATTTCCATTAGTTTCTGATGCTGCTGATTCAGTTTTCTGGATACTCTCATACAGTGTGGTTGGCTCTCTGGCTGCAGAAGGGATTTTTTCGGCCCCAATGACGGTAACAGCAGTTGTCTCTGGATCACCAAGCTTTCCTTGAGTCAGGGACAACTGGAGCTCCACCATGGCCGTATGTTGGGCACCTCTCTTCTCCTTCCATTTAGGGTCCTGCCGGGATTCTCCAGAAGGGGTACATTCTTTCAAAAGCAAGCTAGAGACATTCTGTCTCTGGTTTCCTTCTTTCTTGCCCGTAACATCTGTATCACTCTCAGTCTCCCCATAGTAAGCCTCATCCTGGGACTCAGAGATGTAAAGTTCAAAAGGAAGGCCATGCTTGCAAGATGTTTTACTGTCACTAACTTGCATCCTGCTTTCAACTGTTTCTTGTCTCTTTGTTCCTTCATAATCTTCATATTCTGGCTGATCAGCTTTCTCACTGATAGGCCTGAAAGGAATACAAATCAAAACCCAAAATAATTAGAACATAGAACATAAAACATTACAGTGCTGTACAGGCCCTTCGGCCCTCGATGTTGCGCCAACCTGTCACATCAATCTGAAATCCATCTAACCTACACTATTCCATGCACGTTCATAGGCTTGTCCGATGACGACTTAAATGTACTTAAAGTTGGCGAATCTACTACCGTTGCAGGCAAAGCATTCCATACCCTTACTACTCTCTGAGTAAAGAAACTACCTCTGACATCTGTCCTATATCTATCACATTAATTAGAGATTAATATTCTCAATGTCACTCAGGCATCTCAGTCTAGAATTCTTGCATTTATTTTACGATTGCCATCTGCTGCACCTAAGTTCCTATTTTCATAGATCCAATGGTGAAACTGTGGAGTTCACAATGTGGAATTAACCTGCAGGTATGCAATGTAATGGGGAATCAAACTAACACACTGCTGCTTGATCAATTAAAAGATTTCTGCAGGAAATAGAGCACAGGATCCAATTTCATAACTTACTGGCAATACACAGATCTAAATTTTTTTTAAGTAGGTATATTGCTGTTGGAGCAGGTATTAGAAGTAATGGTTGAGAGAACCCTGCCAGGGAAACACTGACAAGAGAAAGCAGGAGCCAAGGTTTTTAAAATAACTGCACTAAGTTCTGGGTGGAAGAAATGGAAAGTAGGAGAGATGTTCTCCAAACTGCCGGCTGTGTGATCACAAATTCAAAAGGTGGTGGGAGCAGATAGCCCTGAGATCAATGTCAGGAGTAAGCAGTGGATGCAGTATAACTAGAAGTTCAATGATCTGACATAAGTGGTCAAAGTCAGTGAATACATTTTCAAATGCCATATTGTTCTAACTAGCCTCAGATACTACTCAAATTAGCATATTCTCATTCTTATCACTCACTTACTTATTTTAAGATTAGACTCCCTACAGTGTGGAACCTTTGGCCCAACCAGTATACACCAACCATCTGAAGAGTAACCCATCCCCCCTCTGACTAATGCATCTTGCACCATGGGCAATTTAGCATGGCCAATTCACCTAACCTGCACAACTTGGGACTGTAGGAGGAAACCAGAGGAAACCCGCGCAGACATGGGGAGAATGTGCAAACTCCACACAGATGGTCGCCCGAGGCTTGAATTGGGCTTGGGTCCCTGGTGCTGTGAGGCAGCAGTGCTAACCACTGAGCCACCATGCCACTCAGTCAGGACTCAAAATAACTGGAAGGGGTCAAATGAATCTGCTTACAGTACCGGAACCCAGTGATCATTGTGGCCAAAAATGGGGCTATAAACTCTGGTGGTCTTAGAATCCTCATACCTAACCTTATTCTCATATAACGCTTTCCCTTCACCTCACACTCTCTTCTGACGTGCTGACGATTGAGTAATCATTCTTACTTTCTCCCAACCTCCCCTCACCATAATCCTCCCCTCTTCCAATTTTCTCTGCACATTCTCAAGAACTATAAAACTGGCCAGTTGGTGCAAGAACACTGGGAAGAGAAGGATGATCAAGACATAGGACTGTCACTCAATTATCAGATACTGATTTCTCCATAATGTGGTGAATGGATTAGATGGGGAATCTTCCCCTGAGATACCGGGCATGAGGAACCTTCAGCCAGGGGTCAAGGGGAGCTCAGGTGTCAGCCCGATGGAGGATGAAGGAGCATAATCGTTCTGCTGCAAAGGACTCAAATTAACACTTAAATAGGATAATCCAAAAATTGCAAATGTATTTTTTTATTCTCTTGTGGGAAGTGGCCAGCATCTGGTTTTTTTATTTCAAAAATATACTTTATTCATAAAATAATTTTTAGGTCTGTAAATTTATCAATCATCTATCCGTATATTCAGCTGAGGCATCAGCAGAGCCCAAATGACTACGTGGGCCCCCTGTTCTTCTTAGGCAGGCAGATGTTACATGGTGGTCTTTCCCCACCACGCCTTGGCGGCAGCTGCCCCAAGCTTCAGCGCGTCCCTCAATACGTAGTCCTGAACCTTGGAATGTGCCAGTCTGCAACACTCAGTCGGGGTCAACTCCTTCAGCTGGAAGATCAACAGGTTTCAGACCCCCCAGAGAGCGTCCGTCACTGAGTTGATGATCCTCCAGGCACAGTTGATGTTCGTCTCGGTGTGCGTCCCGGAGAACAGACCGTAGAGCACAGAGTCCTGCATCACGGTACTGCTAGGGACAAACCTCAACAAACACCACTGCATTCCTCTCCAGACTTCTTCTGCATAGGCACATTCCAGAAGGAGGTGTGTGACAGTCTTGTCCCCCCCACAGCCGCTTCGAGGGCAGCGTGCAGTGTGGCAGAGAGTCCGGGTGTGCATAAAGGATCTCACAGGCAGAGCCCTTCTCATCACCAGCCAAGCCATGTCTTGGTGCTTGTTGGAAAGTTCTAGTGATGAGGCATTCTGCCAAATGGCTTTGACAGTCTGCTCAGGGAACCACTCGATAGGATCCACCATCTCCTTTTCCCAAAGGGTCTTAAGCACACAACGTACTGACCACTTCCTGATGGACTTGTGGTCAAAGGTGTTTTTCTTCATAAACTTCTCCACGAGAGACAGGTGATACAGAATGGTCCAACTACTCGGAGCGTTCCACGGCAGCGAGGCCAGGCCCATCCTTCGCAACACTGGGGACAGGTAGAACCTCAATACGTAGAGACACTTGGCGTTTGTGTACCTGGGATCCACGCACAGCTTGATGTTGCCTCACACAAAGGTGGATATCAGGCTGAGGGTGGCATTGGGTGTATTTTTTCCCCCATTGCCCAGATCTTTATGCATCAAGTCCCTTTGGACCCGGTCCATCTTTGATCTCCATATAAACTGGAAGATGGCCCGGGTGACTGTAATGGCGCAGGTTCTGGGAATAGGCTAGACCTGTGCCACGTATAACAGCAATGACAGTGCCTCACACCTGATGACCAGGTTTTTTCCCATGATGGAGAGCAACCGTAGCTTCCATCTGCCCAGTTTCTGCCTCACTGTCCTCCCAAGACTTGACGCACGCCCCAGCCCCCCGGACCAAAAACCCAGCACCCTCAGGTGGTCGGTCCTGATGGTGAAGGGGATCGAGGATTGGTCAGCCCAGTTCCCAAAGAGCATGGCCTCGTTCTTGCCTCGGTTTACCTTGGCCCCCAAGGCCCGTTCGAACTGGTCACATATGCACATGAGTCTGTGCACGGACAACAGATCCGAGCAGAAAATGGCAACGTCATCCATGTACAGGGAGGCCTTAACCTGCAGGCCCCTGCTACCAAGAATACTCACCCCTCTCAGGCTCGCATCCTTCCTGATGGACTCGGCAAACTGCTCTATGCAGCACACAAACAAGGCAGGAGAGAGAGGGCAGCCCTGCCTGACTCCAGATCTGACTGGGAAGCTATCTGATTCCCACCCGTTGATTGAGACTGCACTGACAATGTTGGTGTAGAGCAGTCGGATCCAATTGCAGATTCCCTCCCCAAAGCCCATTTTGGAGAGAACATCTCCCATATATGTATGTGATATCCTGTCAAAGGCTTTCTCCTGGTCCAGGCTGATCAGGCACGTGTCCAACCCTCTGTCCTGCACATAGGCCATCGTATCCCTGAGGAGTGCGAGACTCTCAGCGATCTTCCTGACCAGTACAGCACAGGTTTGGTCAGGGTAAATCACCAATCCCAGAGCAGACCTGACCCAGTTGGCGATTACTTTTGACAGAATTTTGTAATCCACATTCAACAGTGAAATTGGTCTCCAATGTTTGAGTTCCTCCCTCTCCCCCTTCCGCTTGTAGATGAGGGTGATGATGCCTTTCCTCATGGATTCATTCATGGTACCTGCCCGAAGCATACTGACATACACCTCCAGCAGGTCCTGGCCAATCAAGTCCCACAGAGCGGAATAGAGCTCGACCGGTAAGCCGTCGCTTTCGGGAGTTTTATTCTTTTCGAAGGACTCGAGGGCCTTGGTCAGCTCATCCAGAGATAATGGCTGGTCCAGCCTCTCCCGTGTTCTGTCGTCTAAGACCTCCGTGATAGAGGACAGGAATGACTGGGAGGCCGCACTGTCGGTCGGCTTCGCGTCATACAGACTGGCATAGAAGGATTTACTGATCCTCATGACGTCAGCCTGAGATGACGTTATCGAGCCATCTTCTTCCTTCAGGCTGCTGAGCACAGAGCTCTCTTTGTGAACCTTCTGGAAGAAGAAAAGTGAGCACGTCTCATCCTGCTCCACGGAGCGGACCCTGGACCGGAAGATTATTTGGAAGCCTCCGAGGCAAAGAATGAGGCTTGCTGGCCCTTCACCTCCTGGAGGTCCGCAGTGACATCGACCCCCATCGTCTGCAGCAGGTGCAGGTTCTGCATACTTTCCTGGAACTGGGACAGTTTTCCCCGCCTCTCTCTCGCCTCCTGAACACCTTTGAGGGTGAAGAACCTCTTGATGTTCCCTTTTACTGTTTCCCACCAGTCCGCTGGGGATTCAAAGAGGGGCTTCACGGTTCTCCAACCTGCGTAGTCCCTCTTGAGCGCCTCAATGTTTCCCGGGGTCAACAGCTTTGTGTTCAGCTTTCACGTTCCCTTACCAGCCCGCTGCTTGTCCTGTAGGTGACAGTCGGCCAGCAGGAGGCAGCGATCAGAGAAGAATACCGGCTTGACGTCGGTGGATCTGACCGAGAGCGTTCGGGACACAAACAGGTAATCTATCCTTGAGCGGATAGACCCGTCTGCCTGTGACCAGGTGTATCTACGCTGTGCTCCATCTGCAGGAGTGCTGAAGACATCGTGCAGCTTGGCATCTTTTACAGTGTCCATCAGGGCTGTGGACGTGGCATCCAGTTTACTGACCCCCCACCGGATCGTCCATCGGCATCAATGATGGTCTCCGGCCAGAATGACTGGCCTGGACGTAGCCAGCAACAGTGGAAGCTGCTGCAGGACGGCCAACCGTTCACTCTTACCCACTGGGGCGTACACATTAATCAGTCTCAGGGGAACATTCCTGTACATGTTGTCGGTGACGAGGAGGCGCCCGCCCACTACCTCCTTAAACTTGGAGATGGCGAAGTTGCCTCCTCTCAACAGGATACCCAGTCCAGAGGTGCAGCTATCGTTGCCCCCCCCGACCAAACTGACGGCCCATGGGCCCACAAGCTTAACCATCTCCTGTAGCTGCTGAGGTGCGGTACCCCACACTCCTGCAGAAACAGGACGTCGACTTTAACGTTAGCCAGGCAGACTATCGTAGAAACACATCGCGTAGCTGATTTGACACTACGCACATTGATGCTGGCAATTTTTAACCCAATTTTAACAGTTTACAAGGTTACCAGTGTCCATTTGCTGCTGGTCTTGCCTCTCTAGGGTAGCTCTCTGCATCCCCGTGGTGACGGCAAACTGCTGGACCTTCCCAGGGCTGAGGTAGCTGTCCGGCTCCACGTTGGAGCCATTTCCCCGCTCTGGTGTCTTCGTGTCGGGCCCAGGGTCCGCACCGTCCAGTTCTTCTTTGTTCCCTCCTCTTCCATTTCCTCCATCTGCCTTGAAGGAGCTTGGATCGGCCGCTGTACCTCCCCACTGTCTGCCGTCTGCTCCGCTACAGCCTGCCCTTCCTTCTGGGTGCCTCCAGACATCATTCCTGTGCTGGTTTGTGGTACCTTGCTGGTCTTAGGCGGTCCACAGCTCGGGTTGTCACTCCAGCCATCTGTGCATAGGTGGCGGCCCCTCGTCTTGGGCAGGCCTTGTACATGTGGCCCACCTCTCCGCACAGATTACAGTTCTTGGCCTGTTTACATTCCTTGGTCGGGTTGCCTTCCTGCTTGCAGTTTCGGCAGACGGTCACCTTACAATCCGCCGCCATGTGGCCTGACCTCCCGCAGGTTCGGCACACTTTCAGCTGCCCTGCGTATATCAGGTAACCTCTGCTCCCTCCGATGGCAAAGCTGGAGAGTGGGTGGAGGATGTTCCGACTGGCATCGACCCTCAGGGTTACCCTGACCTGCCGCTTGCTGGTCCAGATCTCGAAAGGATCAACTACATCGGTGCTTTCTCCCTCAACCTGGACGTATCTTCTCAGGAAGGTCAGGACATCCGCTGCTGGGACATGAGGGTTGTACATCTGGATTGTAACAACCCGACTCCTCTGCACAGGAAGCACACACAACGGGACCGCCGACAAGATGGAGAACAGAGGTTCTTCTTCCTTCTCCATGGAGACCTTCAGGAGCTGCTTGCAATTCTTCACGCTCCTGAAGGTCATGTCGAATTAGCCTGCCCCTGGGAAACCCTACAGGCAGTACACGTCCGCTGCTTCGAAACCACAGCACTGCAGTAAAATCTTCTTGACAAACACCATCCGATCGACCGGTGTGCGCTCCCCCACCTTCTTCACAGTCACCCGATCCCTAGTTACCCTTGAGAAACTGGTGGTGAGCTTCCTTCTTGTCCTGCTGCAGTTTCGTGCTGTAAGTAGACCCACATTACTGTTATAGAGCGGGAGGGAATATGCGCAACAAAATGCCTAGTGCATTGGCTACCCTCCCAAAAGGCTGTGATCAATGCCAGACAATAAAAGTGCAGAGTTACATCCATTCCAGCAGGGAAGTGATGATGAACTCCATTTACGCTCCTGTAGATCCAATCATTGTATAGCATCTGAAAGGCAATGTTGCAGCTTCTCTTGCAGCCTATAAGCAGCAACTACCCAATGTAGGAAGATACGATTTCAGGAAGAAATTCAGGGACGCCACATTTGTCCTTGCACTCCTTTACTGCTCCAGTGTCATTAGTGTTGTCTATCAGCCAGCTGTCTCAGTCTCCTGTCACACACCCAGATGCTACAGTTGATTGTTTTGATGCCAGAATTACTCCATATCAATAGATTTTTGCCACCTCCATTGCATCTTTGGAGTTAGCACTGCATAGAGACACCAGGGCAGGAAAGGGAACATGGAAAACAAATATTAAGGAATGCACAGGGACGTATTGTTGAATTATATATGCAATATGGTATGATTTTATTTATAAACATCATTTAGAATATTGAATTTGTTGTTTTAATTATAATAACATGCCAAACAATTATTGTGATGGTCACTGTTTGATTTGAAACAGTGGTGAATGGGGTGTTTGAGTTTTAGACAATGGTGCTGAAATAGACCTAGAACAGAAAGAGCTTGTCTAAGTTCCAACCTCCCTTCCTCCCTCTCTATTTGCCTTCCTTCTCATGTTCTGTTTGCTCGGGTGTTCATTGGTTAGCTGGTGGCAAGACTACACAGCATGCAGCATGAACCTTAGTGATCTCTTTACTGAACAATGTGTGGTTCCTCCACAGCAGTCCACAGAAGGAAATATTGCTTTAGCATGCTGAGGGGCTGTTCTAACATTTAGGATGACAACACAGTTTTCATTTCATGCACATGTATAGTGCACCAGAGCTGTACCATTGGTTGATTATCCTTGTCGCCTGTTAGCCATCTTTTTGATTTGCAAAATGGCACAAATGCAGGCGGTGCATTTTTTTGTAGCAGAATTAAGGCATCATGAGTTATCTGTTGCAGGCTTTGACCTTCAGGATTTGCTGTCTATGGTCGAACACCAGCTGAATGTTGAAGATGTGGAATTTCTTTCCCTTCAGCACAGGACACAATCAGTAAATGGTACCCACTAAGTAACAGCTAACTGCCAATGGCATCCTGCATTATGGAGAAATCTACAGTCCTCCAAAAGCCACATGCTCATTCTCCCTGCATATACTGCTCACATTGGACTGAATCGTGTTTATTTGAGACTAACTACGAGGTGCGCCTGAAAGTGGGAGTTGTATCCACTTGGGTCAGGTTAGATTTTCTCACACAGTTACATTCTTCTCAGTTCATTGCATATGCACACGTGGGTAAAACCTCATGTTCTATAAGCAAATGAGCAGGAAGTCTGTCCCCTACCAGGACCTTCCAGGTTCCAACTTCCTAGCAATGTATTTAAGAGACACCCAGGCAGCATTTCACTTTTCCAGGCTCATCTTCCTCAACCACTGTAGAAATGGTTGTGGAGGTAGCAGCCTAATGGTCTTATCACTGGACTGCTAATTCTGAGGATCTGGGTTCGAATTCTGCTGTGGCAGATGTTGAAATTTGAATTCAATAATAATCTGGAAATAAGTGTCTTGTGATGACTGTGAATCCATTGTTGATTTTTTGGAAAAACCTATCTGGTTCTCTAATGTCTTTAAGGAAGGAAACTACCATCCTTACCTGGTCTAACCTACACATAACTCCAAACCCACAGCAATACCATTGACCTTTAACTGCCCTCTGGGGATGGGCAATAAATGCTGACCAAGCCAGTCATACCCTCATCCTACAAGTTAATATATTTAAAAAAAACTAAAATGTCAGGGATTGGGTAAAAGACAGTGCCACAGTAACACTTCCTTAGAAGTTCACCCTGAAGGTGTCAAGGAAGATCTTTTCCCTAGGAATGATAAAAGAGACCATCCTGACTAATAATGGCAGAGGTGGCTATGGAGGTCAGTGCCTGTGGATGACTCCCATACCCTACCCCTTGTTAGGGTACGTACCACTGACTACTCAATGCTTAATTTCCTTCATTGTAAGCTTGTCAATGCACTGCATTGTGATACACAAAATCGGGTGCCAGTGAACTCCACCAGAAGCCTCATGTGTAATCAATACCTGTCACATCTTTACAGTTACTTCTTTGTCCTTCTCCACCACAATGGTATTGCCTCTCATACATTTGCCAGAATTCACAGTTAAAACATTAAAGAATTACAACACTCAGCAGCTCATGCATCACTAGCTCACTCACCTTTTGTCATGCCTACTAAATGTGCACATCTGACAGCTTTTTAACACAGCTTTGAATGGGATAAGGACACGACCACAAAAGGTAGCTTCAGAATGAACATCTCACAGCTATGTCAAGCACACATTTCCATCTTTCAATTAGGACCCTATAACTCCATAAATCCCCATACCACATTCTTATGACCAATGAAGTACTTGGATGACCACAGCCCTGGGGATTAACACCAAGGCATGTACTGATACTCATGCCCCTTAATGTTTCTCTCCATCTGCTGGAGAAGATGTGCACAGAATTGGAATTTATTGGGCAGCAGGGATGAGGTTTGGGGCTGATGCAATGGCGCAGGGCAGTGAATGCCTGACGTTTGGTTTCACATCTATTTCCAGATGGTTAGGTACATGAGTCAGGGGTAAATGTAGGGGAATGGTTCTTGGTGGGATACCATTCGGAGGGTTGGTGTGGACTTGTTGGGCCGAAGGCCCTGTTTCCACACTGTAGGGATTCCAATTCAGACTCCTGAGCCAGCAGTAGAGTAGCAGGAATGTATCTGTGTTGAAGGGAAGTTTAGATCACTTACAGCCATTTAGTGAAAGAAGAAACCTCCAAGCCATTACTGCCAACTACACACCAAACAGCAACGTATGCAGGAAATCTGGGTTATGGGTGGTAGCTCATCAGAGACACAACTCTTTATGTTTTTCTCTGCAGTCTCCAAACCTGACACCCAAACCAGGACTGAAAGAAAAAGAACTTCAGCTCCTCGGTTGATCTTTCTCAAGCCCTGAACAACCCTCTGTTCTGCACTCCAGTTTGTGCAAGGGTGAGGATGAGGCCTGACAGTACATTATCTGAGCCTAGTGCCCTTCCTGCTCCGAGCTCTGGTTCATGGTGCTGGTAGAATTGGACCTTGGCACTGGGGTTTGTTTTTCTGTTTACTTTTGTTCAAGGCTAGGAGAGGTTTCTCGAGGCTGCTTAGAAAAATGTAAAGATTTTCTAGTGTTCCGTGTTGCTACCCTTACCCAAGATTCTTTTTAAGGTATCAGTGTTTGATGTACGGTTGGCAGTACTAGATTGGAGCTTTCTCTCTAAATGCCGTAGACACTCAATCTTCCTTTCCGCAGAGTCATACTCCCCTTGCTCTCTTGCCAGATTGGTGCCTGTTGCTCAAGGGAAGTCAAATGACATATGTCAGGCATTATCCTCCAGTCTAAGTATCTTCACAGTGGCCATGTGCATTCTTCTCTAATAGAAAGACAGACTCTTTAATAGCGTAGATTATCTTTTATTGTCACGTGTACTCAAGTACAGAAGTGTAGGAGTACAGTGAAACGTTTACAATGTCACCTCTTATGGCACCATCTTAGGTATCAGTACCTAGGTTCAAATCTTAGTTACAAAAGAGGAATAAGAAAGAAAAATAGTTGCATTATTTTATAGTGTTTAAAGAATAAGTTAGAAATAAGACATAGTTAAAGGATTGACATTACAGTCAGATTAAAAAAAAATTGAATAAGCATTGCATTGCAGTAGCTGAGTGCAGGGGCCACCACACGTAATCTGACCATCCCCCGTTCCACTCCAAGCCTCTAGTCTGCTCCGCACGAGCTCTCAGCTGCTCCACGTTTTCTCCAGGATTTGCTTGCCTCATCACCTGGTATTTCGGGGCTGCTTCCCCTCGCTGGCCACTGCTCCTGGGATTAGCCTCCAGGGTTTGCCAGTTCCTCCATTTGAGGGGAAAACAAGAAGAAAAAAGAACAGGCAGAACAGTGGAGCTCCGGCCAGAGCATCTTACACTGCAGCCATCTTACACTGCAGCCATCTTACACTGCAGCCATCTTGCCACTAGGAATTGACCTGGATACATGATTACATGGAGAAAGTGAGGTCTGCAGATGCTGGAGATCAGAGCTGAAAATGTGTTGCTGGAAAAGCGCAGCAGGTCAGGCAGCATCCAAGGAACAGAAGATTCGACGTTTCGGGCATAAGCCCTTCTTCAGGAATGAAGATGGGCTTATGCCCGAAACGTCGATTCTCCTGTTCCTTGGATGCTGCCTGACCTGCTGCGCTTTTCCAGCAACACATTTTCAGTACATGATTGCATGGCCTGCATTATATACAAATCGAGATTCCAATCCCCACAGCTGTGATCATCTGTATTATTCATAAGAAGAATGTAGTATGGGAAAGTTAGTTGTTACCGGGTTTTGAATGAAAGGTAATTCAGTGTTGTCAAAGAGCCACAATTACTAAAACACTGAAAGCGTTATATAATGCTTCTGCTTATGGGGTCTTAGTCACAGAGCCATCTTTTGTGATGGTGTCTGAGTGCCATGCAAACCTTCAGTGGAGGCCTGTCAAATATATATGTTCTCCTAGTTGTGAAGAAAGGTCAATGAGCTGTTTTTTTTTAACTCATTCAGAGGATGTGGGCATTGCCAGCTAGGTCAACTTTTATTGCCCATCCCTATTGCCAGAAGGCAGTTAAGAGTCAACTACATTGCTGTGGGTGTGGTGTTACATTTCAGCCAGATCAGGTGAGGATGACAGACTTCCTTCCCTAAGTGACATTAGTGAACCGGATCGTGTGTGAGCTACTGAGTATTTATGTTTTAAGTATGAACTCACAAAGATGTGTGAGAGACAGGAGAACTGTAGTGCAAGGAGTGTTAAGTTAAAACTGCAATGAAGTGATGGACATTGATTAAATGTGATTAATCTGATGGAAATACATGGCCACAGTCATGTATGTGGCAACCCTGTGCAGTGGTAAACTTACAATGCTAACTCACAGTCACAGGAGTATGAAGCATTGAGTAGACAGTGGTACATAGCCAGGCAGAGCACAGCAGATCATTCAACCACTTGTGTTTTCTTGAGCTGCTTACAAGAGCTGACTTCCACAACCACCTTTTTTTGGAATGGGGTGTTGTTGGTTAGACCAGTATTTATTGCCCATCCCCAATTGCCCTTGAACAGAATGGCTTGCTGTGCCATTTCAGAGAGCAGTTAAGAGACAACTACATTGCTGTGGATCTGGAATTGCATATAGTTCAGACCTGGTAAGGGTGGCAGATTTCTGTCCCTAAAGGACATTACTGAAACGGATGGATTTTTTTTTCAATCAGCAACAGTCGTGATTAAGCCTCTTTTTAATTCCAGACTTTTATTAAATTCAGACTTCTGTAGAAATTGATGCCTTAAAGAAGTCAGCAGGGGGCAGAACATCCTGATCAGCTGTCCATAAACATTGCAGTTTTACTCAGGTGTACATGTCGAATGAACTGAGAAAAACATATGATACCCCTCTTCCTCCTACCTTACACTCTCTTCCACACTTCATATCAAGATTCTGCCCATTATTCCTCTTAGCTTCATGAAGGAGAACTGCTTCTTCAAACCCTGACTGAATACAGTCTCCTGCTGAGAACCTTTCTCTCCCTCCTTTTACATCCTCTTCATTGTTCTGATCTGCAAAGCCACTGTTCACTTCCAGTCATGCTGTATGTCATGGGGATTGTCTCCTAGTACATTGATGGTCGTGAGTAATGCAAATGTGCAAAAGCCTTAAAGTCAGCAAAAAATCCTTCAGCTTTCATCAAACCACCGCCTGATGTCAGATTTCTGTAATTTGAAGTCATGTTTGGCAAACCTGGTAGAGCTGAGTTGTTCACCAGAAAGCCACCTGTGTCCTTATCTAAAGCAAGCCTTTGGTGGAAAGCTAGGCAAAAGTGAGGACTGCAGATGCTGGAAACCAGAGTTTAGACTACATTGGTGAGTGTGCTGGAAAAGCACAGCAGGTCAGGCAGCATCAGAGGAGCAGGAAAATCGACGTTTCAGGTAAAAGCCCTTCATCTGGAAATGTCCTGATGAAGAACTTTTGCCCAAAATGTTGATTTTGGTGGAAAGCTGTCAGATGTATATGTTCTAGTTGTGAAGAAAAATCACTGAGCTGATGGTGAATGAGTGTTGGGCGTAGTAACACCTGTAGAGATTTTTTTTATACTAGCAGCATCAATAAGGAAGGTGAATGAAAGAACTGCATTTGGACTTTGAGGGCTTTTAAAATAGCCCACACAAGGCATTAGGACACAAAAGTAATGCACATAGGATTGGAGGTACTATGCTAGTATGAATTGAGGATTGCTTAACAGGCGGAATGGAGACTGTAAGAGCAAATAGGTCATTCTCAACTTGACAGGCTGTGAACCCAGGGATTCTGCAAGGGTCGGTCTTTGAGTATCTGCAGTTCACACAGCTCTATATCCATGACTTGGATGTGCTGGCCAATTTTAATTCTTTTAAGTTTATAGATGATACAAAATGTGGTGGGAATGTGAGTTTTGATATGATGTAAAAAGGCTTCATGGGAACATAGCTGAAAATGTGTTGCTGGAAAAGCGCAGCAGGTCAGGCAGCATCCATGGGAACATAGACAAGCTAAGGAATTGAGCAAAAGTGAGGACTGCTGATGTTGGAAATCAGAGTCTAGATTAGAGTGGTGTTGGAAAAACACAGAAGATCAGGCAGCATCCGAGGAGTAGGATAATCAATGTTTTGGGCAAAAGCCCTTCATCAGGACAGTAGGTGAATGGGGATGGGATGAAGGTGATAGGTCAGAGGGGAGAGTGGAGTGGATAGGTGGGAAGAGAGACAGGTCATGAGGGCAGCGCTGAGCTGGAACATTGGAACTGGGGTAAGCTGGGGGGAGGGGAATTGAGGAAACTGGTGAAGTCCATATTGATGCCCTGGGGTTGAAGTGTTCCAAGATGGAAGATGAGGCATTCCTCCTCCAGGCATCAGGTGGTGAGGGAGCGGCGGTGGAGGAGGCCCAGGACCTGCATGTCCTCGGCAGAGTGGAAGGGGCAGTTGAAATGTTGGGCCACAGGGCGGTGGGGTTGATTGATGCGGGTGTCCCGGCAATATTCCTTAAAGCTTTCTGCGAGAAGGTGTCCAATCTCACCAATGTACAGGAGACCGTATCGGGAGCAATGGATACAATAAATGACATTGGTGGATGTGCAGGTGAAACTTTGATGGATGTGGAAGGCTCCTTTAGGGCCTTGGATGGAGGTGAGGGAGGAGGTGTGGGCGCAGGTTTTGCAATTCCGACAGTGGCAGGGGAAGGTGCCAGGAGGGGAGGGTGTGTTGTAGGGGTGCGTGGACCTGGCCAGGTAGTCACGGAGGAAATGGTCTTTGTGAAAATGGAAAGGGATGGGAAGGGAAATATATCCCTGGTGCTGGGGTTCATTTGGAGGTGGCAGAAATGTCAGTGGATGATGCGGTTAATGCGAAGGTTGGTAGGGTGGAAGGTGAGCACCAGGGGGTTCTGTCTTTGTTACGGTTGGAGGGGTGGGGTTTGAGGATGGAGTGCGGGATGTGGATGAGATGCATTGGAGGGCATCTTCAACCATGTGGGAAGGGAAATTGTGGTCTCTAAAGAAGGAGGCCATCTGGTGTGTTCTGTGGTGGATCTGGTCCTCCTGGGAGCAGATACGGCAGAGGTGGAGGAATTGGGAAATATGGGATAACATTTTTGCAGGAGGTAGGATGGGAAGTGGTGTAATCCAGGTAGCTGTGGGAGTCGGTGGGTTTGTAAAAAATGTCAGTGTCAAGTCGGTCGTCATTGATGGAGATGGAGAGGTCCAGGAAGGTGTCAGAGATGGTCCAGGTGAATTAAAGGTCAGGGTGGAATGTGTTGGTGAAGTTGATGAACTGCTCAACCTCCTCACAGGAGCACGAGGTGGTGCTGATGCAGTCATCAATTTAGCGGAGGAAGAGGTGGGGAGTGGTGCTGGTGTAACTACGGAAGATGGACTGTTCTATGTAGCCGACAAAGAGACAGGCATAGCTGGGGCCCATATGGATGCCCATGGCTACCCCTTTGGTTGGAGGAAGTGTGAGGATTCAAAGTAGAAATTGTTAAGGGTGAGGACCAGTTCAGCCAAACGAATGAGAGTATCAGTGGAAGGGTACTGTTGGGTATGTCGGGAGAGGAAGAAGTGGAGAACTTGGAGGCCCTGGTTATGACGCATGGAGGTGTAGAGGGATTGGATAGGTTGGAAGGTGATGATATCCACAGGGACTTAGGTGTTCTTGTTCTTAAGTCACTGAAAGCTTGCATACAGATGCAATGAGTAATTCAGAAGACAAATAGAATGTGAGTTTTTATTGCATGAGGAGCAAAGACTTTCATTGTAAAGAACACTGGATTGCTGCTCCTGAAGAAATGTCTACATTTCAGGTTGTCTTACTAAAGGAATGATATACTTGCAACAAAGGTTAACCAGATTGATTCCTGATAGCATTATCATAGATCCCTACAGTGTGGAAACAAGCCATTCAACCTATCAAGTCCAACTCTCCAAAGGGCATCCCATCCCTATAACCCTGCATTTCCTATGACTAATCCACTTGGCCTGCACACCCCTGGACACTATGGGCAATTTTGCATGGCCAACTCACATAACCTGCACAGCTTTGAACTGTGGGAGGAAACCAGAACACCCAGAGGAAACCTGCACAGACATGAGGAGAACATGCAAACTCCAAATGGACAGTTGTCATGGGAGCATTGAACCAGGGTCTCTGGAGCTGCAAAGTGAACCACTTAGCTGCAGAGCTGCCCTGAGGGGAGATTGAGGAGACTAAGTCTATATTCTCTCAAATTTAGGGGAATGAGAGACAACTTCATGAAAGCTTACAAAAGCATATAAGGGAGAGAAAGATTAAATGGAGAATGAATGTTTACATAGCTGTGAATCTGTCAACAGGGATACAGTCTCAGAATAAAATGCAAGCCTTTTAGGACTTAAATGTGGAAAAACCACTTCATTTGGGTGAATCTTTGGAATTCTCTCCTGAGAGAGTTGTGGAAGCTCAATTATTAAGCAAGTTCAAGACAGAGATTGATAGATTTCTACTAACTGATAACATCAAGGATCTGAGGATAAAACAGAAAAATTACGTTGATGTAGATGATCAACCATGATCGAGAATGGCAAAGCAGGCCAATTCTGCTCCCATGTTGTTATACTTTTATTTTTATATATTTTTATATTTTTATTGTAAACATTGACTACGTCTAGAATTCTAACAACTGTCAGAAGAAGTGAACTAGTAACTAACATGTAAGTGATTGATGATGCCTATAAATAGAGCTGGTGATGGGGAAGGGGTTGTGTCTTTCCTGCTGCTGAGCATGTATCAGTAGCTTTGCAAGACTATGAAAGGCATGTACTAAAGCATAAGTTCTGACAAAGAATTATTGAAATTTGGTGCTACAGATGTTACCTAAATGTAATGCTTCGGTAGGTGCATAGACTTGGTTTGAATGCTTAATTTAGTGTCTCATACTCCAAGCTTAACATCATGATATAAATCAGTATCTAGTCAGAATTTTAACGTTTTATAATCTTGATATACCTGGGAAACATAGAAATGTGCAGAACTCTGAATGCTAAATCTGTCTTTTTGCATACATTTCTGGTTGGCGTGCTGAGGCTAAAGTTTGTCATGCAATGGTAAGAGATTGCATTTAGACTGCTGACACAGAAGGAAGAGCACCAACCAGTCAATTGTCTGCATCAAGTAACGGGTTTCGCATTTAATTTATTAAATATACATTGAAGACATAGAAATCAAAGGTGAAAATTGCAGCTGTGAAGCACTACTAAGTCAGGTATTCAAAATGATGAAAAACTCTGGAAGAACAGGGGGGAGCCACATGATGGCTCATTGGTTAGCCCCGCTGCCTCACAATGTCAGAGACCCGGGTTCAATTCCACCCTCAGGCAACTGTCCATGTGGAGTTTGCACATTCTCCCCATGTCTGCATAGGTTTCATTTTCCTCCAAAGATGTGCAGGTTAGGTGCATTAGCCATGCTAAATTGACCATAGTATCATAGAATTCCCATGTTGAAACAGACCACTTGGCCCAACAAGTCTACACTGACCTTCTGAAGAGTAACCCACCCAGATCTATTCCCTTTACTCTACATTTACTCCTAATTAATACACTTAATCTAGACATTCCTGAACACTACCGGCAATTTAGCATGGCCAATTCACCTAACGTGCACATCTTTGGATTGTGGGAGGAAACCACAGCATCCGGAGCAAACCCACGCAGACACTGAAGAACATGCAAACTCCACACAGATACTTGCCTGAAGCTGGAATTGAACCCGGGTTCCTGACGCTGTGAGGCAGCCGTGACCAGGGATGTGCAGGCTAGGTGGGTAAGCCATGGGAAATGCAGGATTATGGGGTCTTGGTGAGATGCTGTTCAGAGGGTCAGTGCAGACTCAGTAGGCCAAGTGGCCTGCTTCCACAACATTGAGCTTTTATAAAAACTGCACTTTGAAACACCATTCAGAATTACAGCCCCCTTTATTGCCAGCCAAGCCAAAGTTAATCAAACATGAAAGAAAGTGGCAGCAAATGGCAATTCAATTAAATTGTAAACAGGGATGTTAAAAGGTCAAATCTATAACTTCCACAATCATTAAATTAACCTTTGAAGGCATTTTGATAGTATTAATACTTAAGCCTATGAAGTGGCACATACATTTATAATGAATTATAGATTAGACCTTACTGTGTTAGTGAACAGGAATTCTATAATATTAGCTCATTTAGTAGGGCAACTTGGCCTTTAAGACGTTAAATTCGTATAGCAGCAGATACTTTTGTAAATTTATTATGCAAAAGTTCCCTTTAGCAAACATATCATCTTTTTATTATTATTTTGTTATGTTTTAAACATTGTTTTTTTTCATAACATTCTATCAGCAATTCTACATGCACCTACAGCTGGGAATTCATTGAAACTTGTTATGACCAGACATGAAGAAATAAGAATAAATTATAATTCAGATTCTTAATGCATCTTATCAAGGTATTCAATAATGATTTAAATCATTAATCATTACTGTGCAATTCTAGTGGCTGAATGTAAGATCAAAAATCAGAAATTGTCTGTGAAAATAATCAAGTAAGAAGTCTTTAATCTCTTGAATTCAATGTTATTGACAATGTTAAGGATGAAGACTGGTCCTGACATGAAGAATTGGATGAGGTAGCCATATGCCTGACGCATAGCTGCCCAACTTAACCAGAAAGTCAGGGACACTAAAATAATATGCATTGATCTCCCTACCAAGTATTCCAATCTGTGTTTCCATTGGATGAGACTGTGACAGTGGAAAGCTAGAAGGATAGATAATGTTTAAGAATAGAAAAGTCACCTTGGGGTGTTCTTTTGGAACAAAGTAGGTGGAGCTTTAACTTTCTTCCAATTCATGCCATACCTTACTCAGAAGTGTTTGATGCCAAGGAGAAGTGTGAGAAATGTCAAATATTCACTTTCCTAATAGTGACACCTATTATTTTGACAAGCACGAAAGCTCTGCCCCTTTTGAAATGTGTAACATCAGTGCTTTCCTAAATGCCGTTTCCTCCCATCCTTCATTTTCTACTGTCAATCATGACCAACTTACTATCACATGGTCTCCCCAGCTCAGAGAGTGAGATGACCTGACTCACAAATTATTTCGCTGCTGTAATACAACTTTATCAAAGGCTGCCAGCTAGTGTCATTTGAATCAGATGAGTTGAATGATGCCATTTCTTTCTTGTCCCTATGAGTTGGAATATCCTGTTTCCAAATGATTCTCCATCTAGTGGCCTGAATGTGACATAAAACAGCTCTCATAATGCTGCAAAGAAATGATTTGCAAATGAACAGGTTTTGTTCACCGTGTGAGGAATTGGATAGCAATTTTTTGATTATGAGGGTCACAACTCCTAGCTTATCTGTGCATATTGCAATCCAGCTGGACAACATGTGCGTGATTGTGACTAGTGTGCCTCCATAGCTGCTCCTGAATACTGCTGATGAACTTGGAAAATAACCAGATGCACTGTTTATAGACCATGTGGCACAATCTACATGTGCCTATAAAAGGCAGACTGTATCTTAAAGGGAAATTATTCAAACAAGTTGTTGAAATGTAAACATTTGGAAAGTAAACATCTGGACAAAGGGACCCATAGTAATGGATTTGGCAATTGAGGCATTAATGTTGCAGGTGAGCAAGCGAAGAAATGTCACAATCCCACTGGGATGCTAGAAACCCAAAGGATCAAGCTCAGAATGGAGAGGAGAGGAAGCGGGTGACGTGGCTGGTCAATTCCTGAAATCTGAGACCATAGACTGGGTAGCACTGCCACAAAAGGTCTATGGATCTCATATAGGTACTCAAATTCATGTGACATCTCCTACTCCTTATACCACTAGCCTCCCACACAGCTCAATGCATCACATCTCATCTATGATCTACTAGCACTACTTGACATTCAAAAGTGATATCTTATAACTAGATATTCTACTGACAAAGGCTCACACCCAGCTCTCTCTGCCTCCACATAGCTCAGAAATTCAGCTGGCTATTTCCCAAAGACCGTCCATAAGAAGAACTGACATTTTTCTCTCTTCTCTCTCTCTCACAGGATAAGGTGGTGCATAGTAGAAGCAAGCAACAGAGATGGACGAGGACACCAGCAGCTCGTGTGCCCTCATGAGAGCAGCTGCAGTGGGGTCTGTGGCATCAATGATGCTGCAGATATTGAGAATGGTAGTGTGTTCCTGCTTTAAGCTCCTTCTCAACTCCCAGCACACAATAATCTTGATATCTGGCATGGAGTGTAAGCTGTTGATGTTATGACCTTAACTCTCTTGTTTGTCACCCAATCTCATTAAACTCACTTGAGGTGTAAGGTGTTAGCCTGAAACCATTATTGACAGACATTGCAAATAAAGTGCATTGACCTCTCAATGAAGTGTTTTAAGTATTAATTATTTTTAATTCCACTTTCCTTGACACCATTTTCAATCAAGTATCTGTCTAACTCAGCCTTGAAGATATTCAATGATCCAGCCTCCTTCGCTCTCTATGGAAAATAATTCTAAACACACAATTCTATATTTCTCTGAGAAGTCTATCCTGATCTTGGGAAACATCATCACAGTATTTAACCTGTCAAATCGCCTTTAAAGCCTTTATGTTACACTAAGATTATCTCACATTCTTTTAATCTTCAAAGAATAGAGGTCTAACCTGCTCAAATTGTCTTCGTAAGTCAACTCCTTCTTCCCAGAAATCAAGCAATTAACTTTCACTGAACTGCCTCCAATGCAAGTATATCTCTCCTTAAATATGGAAACCAAAACTGTCCACAGAATCTAAGTTTGATCACACCAGTGTCTGTGCAGTTGTGGTAATGGCATCACTAATATAATCCATTTCCTTTGCAGTACAGACAAACATTCAATTTGTCTTCCTATTTACTTGATGTGACTGCGACCTGACTTTTTGTAATTCATTGTCCCTTATAGTTTGTAAATAGTTGAGTCCAAAACTGATCTTTGTGATGCTTTGCTTGTGACAGTTTAAACTAAGATGACTTTCTACATCAAGAAGTTGTCCTGAAGGTGTAAGGTGTTAGCCTGAAACCATTATTGATAATGGTGCCCTGGAGTAATATCATTGAGATCTCAGTATTCACATAGTTATCACATTTTGTTGTCAGTAGTTGCTTTGTCCCTCCTAAGTGAGAGCAAAAAGAGAGCGTCTTCCAGTTCTGCTACTCAAAATCCAACTTTAATATGTGAAATGTACCACACAGACATAAAATATAAATAGCACATATGATTTTCTTCACACCTGATTAGTTTCAGTCTGTTTTCATAACAGGTTAATTTTAGTTCAGATAGTTTTCCTTATCCCCCATTTATTTAACAATGTCTTTCCTTAAAACGATTAGAGTCAATGAAAGTCTATTACTAAAACTAGATGATGGAAATGGACAACTAATAGTCCATATTTTACCACAATCATGATGCCATGATTGCTTTACATTCCTCCCGTATGCCGATTCATTTTCTCTTATTTTCGGAGTGCCTTTTATTCTTTATACTGTGAAACAGATACAAAATATTTGTTCACAGTCTCTATTGTTTCTGATTTTAAATTATCTAATCACACTCATTAAAGAATCAACATTCACCGTAGTCACTATTTTGCTTGTGAAGTATTTATGGAATCTTTGACCATTTTTTTCAAATATTTCTTGTCAGTTTTCTCTTATACTCCACTTTCTGTCATTCTTTCTTTTGTCATCTTTTACAAGTTTTATATTTTGCCAATCTCTCATTTACTACCAATTAAATATGATCCTTAACTTCCTTAATCAACATATTATTAACTAATTAACTTCCTTGATGCATCATTCTCTAGTGTTTTTATTCTTTCTCAATGAAATGTATCTTTAAGCGTTAGGAACTATCCGCTAAAATGTCTGCCATCACCTCTCTATTATTTTAACTCTTTGGGGCAGCACGGTGGCTCAGTGGTTAGCATTGCTGCCTCACATCACCAGGGACCAGGTTTGATTCCACCCTCAGACAACTGTCTGTGTGGAGTTAGCACATTATCCTATGTCTGTGCAGGTTTCCTCCACAGGTGAATTGGCCATGCTAAATTACCCATTAGTCAGAGGGAAATGTGTCTTGGTGGGTTACTCATCGGAGGGTCGGTGTGGACTTGTGGGGCTGAATGGCCTGTTTCCACACTGTAGGGAATTTAATCTAATCTCTTTTCACTTTGTCTTCATACTCTGTAGTTCCCTTTATTTAGATTTAGCATTTTAGTTTCAGATTCATATTTCTCATCCTCAAATCAAATGTGAAATTCCATCGTATTATGATCACTCTTATTGTAAAGATAGTATAATTTTATTATTCAGTATTGTTGATTATGGATTGAAATTGGAAAAGAACTATTTTATAAACCAAAGATTGTTGAAGGATTACTACAGATATTAAAAGCAAGCATAGGTCAGGCAGTAATAAGAGAAGGTGCAGATGAACTGAAGCCAATATGTACAAATGGATATTTAAACAACAATATGTAGATGATAGATCTGTGAGGTAGTGATTGGTCCACAGGTAGCTGAATACCTTGGGGCTGGGTACAGGATAGGAATAAGTTATCTGATCTCCACCAGCTCTCTGTTCTCTCCAGTGCATGCCATTTGAAGCCTGAAGAAAACCAGTTATTCTTCTTTCAGAAAACAGTTTAAAGCTCTGACTTTTACTTCATGAGTCAGTAATATTTTATAAGTTTGAATTAGCCACTCTGTGCCTCCTGCAAACCAGTTGAAGCATCTAAAGAAGGAAGACTGAGAAGAATTTTTCATATCAGCACAAGAAACATCCCAGAAGATCCTGTGAACAGAAACCATTGAACCGCTTTCCAAATTTCCCCTCCATCTATAGCATCAATGTATGTTTTCCATTTGTGTCCACCACTGTGAGGAGAGTCATATAGTCATAGAGATGTACAGCATGGAAACAGACCCTTCGGTCTAACTCTTCCATGCTGACCAGATATCCCAACCCAATCTAGTCCCACCTGCCAGCACCCAACCCATATCCCTCCAAATGGTTCCTATTCATATACCCATCCAAATGTCTTTTAAATGTTGCAATTATACCAGCCTCCACCGCTTCCTCTGGCAGCTCATTCTGTACACGTACCACCCTCTGTATGAAAATGTTGCCCAGTAGGTCTCTTTTATATCTTTCCCCTCTCACCCTAAACCTATGCCCTCTTAATCTGGACTCCCACACCCCAGGGAAAAGGCTTTGTCTATTTACCCTATCCATGCCCCTCATGATTTTGTAAACCTCTATAAGTTCACCCCTCAACCTCCGACACTCCAGGGAAAATAGCCCCAGCCTGTTCAGCCTCTCCCTAAAGCTCAAATCTTCCAACCCTGGCAACATCCTTGTAAATCTTTCTTGAACCCTTTCAAGTTTCACAACATCTTTCCGATAGGAAGGAGACCGAATTGCATGCAATATTTCAACAGTGGCATAACCAATATCATGTACAGCCGCAACATGACCTCCCAACTCCTGTACTCAATACTCTGACCAATGAAACAAAGCATACTAAATGCCTCCTTCACTATCCTATCTACCTTCACTATCCACTTTCAAGGAGCTATGAACCTGCACTCCAAAGTCTCTTTGTTCAGCAACACGCCCTCAGACCTTACCATTAGGTGTATAAATCCTGAAGGGAGTTTAAAGATTTTTAACTAGTAGAGTTATACGCCAATGGTTCATGATTTGATTACCTCTTGCTAGTGTCCATTTATTTTTAATAAATATTAATTTGTATTAAGTATAAAAACTTGCCCGTGCTTTCTGTCAATCAGGGTCTGAAAATCAGGTATATTGGAGAATAAGGTGTACTTTTACAAAATCTAGCTTTAGTAATGATTCCAGAAATAGTGAGGCTTGATCACCAGTATGCTGCCCCAGTAAGGTATAACATTATGAAGAAGATGCTTAACGATGAGGTAATTAATAAATCTGGTTTAATTACGCACTGCTTAGTCTAAAATAGATCACTATTTGATCCCAGAACATGTTGTTCCAAGAAACTGTTCTGAATGCACTCTATGAACTCTATCAAAGATTTAGCTTTGGACCTTTTTGAGTATATAGGAGAGTGCTAAATGTATGCCAAGATGCTGACTTTGGCCTGCCAGATATCATCCTGTCACTGTTAATGAGCATGGAGGCATCTGACTCCAAGTTGACAGAGAGGGTGGGACAGATCTTGAACTTGCCTCAGACTCTTTTATCTTCTTGTCTAACTGCAGATCCAGTGGCTCTGCCATTGCTGACTCCATTTCCATAGCAGAGTTTTTATATACAGGTCATCCCAATCTATGTCAGCATGAAGCAACGTTCTCTGGCAAATGCAAGAACTTACCAAATCATCACCAAAAAAAATTCACAAATACTTCCAGCCACGTTTCAATAGGAAAAAATCCAAAAATTATTTTCTTTGTGTCCAAGATGTATGTGTCAGCAGGCCCCATCTTGCATATTCACCCTTCTATTTTGCTGACTAAAAATTGTATACTCTGTTTGCACATTTATTCTCAAAGTTTGGGATCCTGATGTTACATCAGCTGACAGGGTGTATGTTAACACTATAGCACCAAGACACTTATTCATCACATCTGCATGTACACGTATCTTTGCAGAATGCTGCGCAAATGTTGGCTGTTGGTGCATCATGCCCCAGGAAATGTAGGTAAGCATCTAACCTTCCAATTCAACTGAATTTCATGGACATTATCTTCTACTTGGAAATATAACCTTTAACCTACATGAGCTTTCCAGTGCTCTAAAGTGTTTGAATTCTAACATCTGTAATATGTACACAATGTAAAGCACAATTACTTTCAATAGAAAGAATCTGACTGTTTTGAGTGCACTTAATAATAGCAGTCTACATAAACTAGATGTTTTAGTGAGTTAACTGATTGACTAAATCAAAGCTAAATTCCTTACTTCAATGTTGAATTCTATTATTGTAAAATGTAAATAATAAAATGGCTATTAAAAGATACATTTGTTGTTTTTCAGTGTAAATAGCCCTACCTTTTAATCAGGATTTGTAGATTTTCACTTGTCCCATCAATCAGTTGCATGGCTTCTGAATGGGTTAATTCTGAACAAGGTTTACCGTTGATTGAGATCATTTCATCTCCCTCACATAATCCAGCTCTGCAGGCCTTACTCTTCTTCCGGACCTAGAAACATGACAAACACACACTGAACAGTTGCAGCTAGAAAACTGTATGATTTTAAAATTCTGTTGGAACCAATCAAAGTACAATTTAAAAGAACAAAGTAGTTCTTCAGACGTATTCAGCTAAATTTTCTCATTTTCAGTTAAATTGTTTTGACCAGTGAAAGCCTTTCCATCTGGGCTCTGTGACTCAGAATGCCATTTCTCATTCAATTTTCTGTATTCCACCTCATTAATTATACAATGGGACTCCTTTGTGGAAGCAGGCAGCAAAAGAAAAGGCAGAAATATTTGCCACTGCCAGACCTTGTGGTTTTTGTGGTGCTAGTACAATGTTTAAACCCCAGGACTTCAGATACTGCAAACCACAAAGTATTCCTTGTTTTGTGGTGCTCGATAATTATTACTGAGGAAGTGGTCGAAAAACTCCCTGCTTAGTGGGTGGAAACCTGGAGATACTTGTAGTTGGGGTGATGGAGAGAAACACTGTGCCAAAAGAAGCCATGCACCAGACTCATCTGTCCTGCCCATGAGAAAAAGTTGGGTCAGTGCTATGTCCTGAGCTAAATGGAATGGACAGCCATGCAGAACTTAGGTCAATCATCTTCTGCAATAAGTGCTTCCTTTTTCTGCTACCCCACACTCACAGGGCCAGCACTCTCTCTCACTGTGCCACTGCACACACCTCTCACCAAGGCTCATGCACTCCAATTCTCACTGGTGCATGCATCATGTCCACTCAATGACTCTCACTCATTTCATCTTCATAAACTACTAACCTTTTCTGCCCTCTGTTCTTCCTACACACTCACTAGGGACACCTCACCATGTCTGTGGTTCCTGCATCACCACTAAACACTCTCCAATCTACCTCCATCACACTCAATATCTCCTTTAGCCTCATTGCAGAAAGCAATGCTGACAACCCAGGCTGAGAAACCAAGACTGGCAAGGGTTGCAAACATTTATTTATATGTTTGTGTGAGTATGTGCGCAATACATATACTTATAAAATAAATACATATGGTTAATTATTTATTAAGAAATCAATCAAAGCACTGGTCTAAAAGGACAAAAGAAACAGGTAGATTAAAGACATTAAAGATAACAAGGGTATACACATGGTGTTGAGATAGAAGATTAGCCATGATTCCAGACTGAATGGTGGAGCATGGCAGATGGATTGAGTGATGCTTTGTTGGTCCTGATTTTCTATGTTTCTATGACATAAGATTCTTTACTCCTTTTGGTACTAGATCTGGCTACATAGGAACTTCCCTTTCACTCTCACATTTGGGATTGACAATACAATCATGATACTGTACAGCTAATATTTCAACCCATCATTATCAACCTCATTAATAAGACTGACTCTCAGTAAAGTGACTTTAAAATCCTTATTCTCCAAATATTGATTCCTCCTCCTGTCTTATGTCCTCTCTTATTCCGTTCTATACACTCCCTGGGTTTTGACTGATTTTCAGCACATCTTGCCCTTGTCTCATTTAACATTGGTGGTGCAGTTTTAGTTTTCTTCTGAAAAACATCCCACTTTACTTGATTTTCTTATTTCACCCCCTGCGTTTGAGCAACCTTTTCACTACCACTTCTGCCTTAGGAGCTTTTCTTCAGTTGAAGTCATTATACATGACAACATTGTTATGAAAATCATAACATACCACATCTGTCCTCATCTATTTCACACCTTAGTGACTGTTGTCAATACATCCTTACATTACTTAACCATAAAATAATTCCCGCCATTCGCAAAGCAATGCCAATTCCATTTGATTGGTTTAGGTTGTTTAAAATATTGACTTATTCTGATCTCCATACGGCACTGCAATAAGTTTTCAGATGTGAAAATTTCATTTCATTTGCTCTTTCTTCCTGTTTAGGAATAATGTAAAATGCAACCCTTTAGAGCCTCTGATATTATTCATGAATCCAGCAAACTACATTACAGCTTATATATACAATTTCCCTCTGTTCTTTGAATATAGTCAGGTCAAATCCATTTCAGTCTATTTCTTTGCTTGACTTGGATTATTCATTTCTTTCTTTTTATTTGCACTAAAACAAAATTAATGCACTTTCACTCTTTCTCCAAACTCTTGGCATTCCTGTGTCTTTTATAATAGTCCATTATGAAGACTGAAGCAAAGTATCTTTTTCTAGCTCTTGCATTTTCTGATCTCTTATTAATGGAAGAATGAGAAAGGATTTTGGGGTAATCCAAGATGGAGGATAGGAAATAATTATGGCTCTAACAGCTGCTCCTTTTGTGAGGTATTTAAGCTACTGGAGCTGATTTCCTTGAATTGTATGAGCAGTATTTACTATTTTATAAGCTGTTGCATTGTATTAGAACTGTGGGGAAAGCAAGGGAGACACAGAGAGAAAAAAAGGCAAATCCAGCACTGCTATCTGAGGAAGTTATGTGGGATACCTTACAGCACAGGAGCAGGTAAGTACATGGTATTTAAATGTAACCTTGCTGTCTTTTTTAATTGTGAGTTGAGTGGGTTCTTTTTGGTTATAGGGTCTCTTGATTAAAATTTAAACTTATAAAACATAGGAACTAAGTTAGCCTGGAAGTGTGTTTTTTAGAACAGTAAGACTGTGCTATTTTCTGGGTCTGTAGATTGTTAAAGTGTAAAGCTGGCCTTTAGAAGAATGATGTGCTCTTCCGGTCGGATGTGAGAGATTAGGGAGAATTTCCATGTTACTGATGATTATGTCTGCAGGAAGTATCATTGATTGCAAATCTTATCATATTGTATGGATCAGTTGGAGTGGCAGTTAGAGGCAATGGGGAACTTAAAGAGTGAGGAGTGTGATAGGTGGCAGTAATAGGAAGGGAGAAAGAAACACAGACACAGTCACATAGATGGGTTACTGTCAGGAAAGGTAGGCAGGTAGTGCAGAAATCTTCTGTGGCTATCCCCATCTCAATAAGTATGTTTTGAAAAATGCAGGTTTGATGAATTCTCAGGGGAATGTAGCACGAACAGCCAAGTTTCTGGTAGTGAGGCAGGCTCTAATGTAATGAAGGGTACATCAGGTGCTAAGTGATCCATTGTGACAGGGGACTCCCTAGTCAGAGGCACTGACAGATGTTTCGGTGGCTGACAGTGAGAAATCAGAATGGTGTGTTGCCTCCCTGGTAAGAGGATCAAGGATATCTCAGAGATCGTGCGGAATGTTCTCAAAGGGGAGAGGGACCAACAGGAGGCCATTGTACATATTGGAACCAACAACATAGGAAGGGAAAAACATGAGATTCTGAAGGGAGAATATGGGAAATTTGGCAGGAATTTAAAAAGGAGGTCCTTGAGGGTAGTAATGTCTAGATTACTCCCAGTGCTACATGCTAGTGAGGATAGGAATAGGAACCTAGAGCAGACGAAGGCATGGCTGAAGAGTTGGTGCAGGGGAGAAGGATTCGCATTTTTGGATCATTGGAATCTCTTCTGGGGTAGAAGAGACCTGTACGAGAAGGATGGATTGCACCTGAATTGGAAGGGGACAACGATACTGGCAGGGAGATTTGCTAGAGCTGCTCAGGAGTATTTAAACTAGTAAGGAGGGTGTGGGACCCAGGGAGATAGTGAAGACAAGAGATCAACCTGAGATTAGAAGAGTTAAAAAAAGGAGTGAGACAAACCGTCAGGCCAGGCAGGGACAAAGCAGCGAACAAAGTAGGACTGATAAATTAATCTGCATTTATTTCAGTACCTGACAGGGAAGGCAGATGAACTCCGGGCATGGTTAGAAACATAGGACTGAGATATCATAGCAATTATACAGACATGGTGCAGGGATGGATAGGACTGGCAGCTTAATGTTCCAGGATACAAATGCCAAAGGAAGGATTGAAAGGGAGGCAAGAGAAGAGAGGGAACGGTGTTTTTGATAAGAGTTAACATGAGGGAGAGTATTCCTGGGAACACATCCAGGGAAGTTTGTGTGGAACTGAGAACTAAGAAAGGGATGATGACCTTTATTGGGCTTGTACTATAGATTCCCCCCGCCCCCACACACGTATGCGCATGCATGCACACACGCACCCACACACAATAGTTGAGAAAATATTGAGAAACAAATTTGTAAGGAGATCTCAGTTATCTGTAAGTAACTGTAAGAATAATAGGGTGGTAATGGTAGGGGATTTTAACTTTCCAAACTTAAACAGGGACTGCCATGGTGTTAAGGGTTTAGATGGAGATGAATTTGTTAAATGTGTACAAGAAACTCTTCTGATTCTATACGTGAATGTACCTACTAGAAAAGGTGCAAACTTGATCTACTCTTGGGAAATAAGATACGGCAGTGATTGATGTGTCAATAGGGGAGCATTTTGGAGCCAGCAACCATAATTCTGAGTTTTAAAATAGTCACGGAAAAGGATAAAGATTTAAAGGTTGAAGTTGCAAATTTTAATAGTATTAGGCAAGAACTTTCAAACATTGATTGGGGGCAGATGTTCACAGGTAACGGTATGGCTGGAAAATGGGAAACCTTCAAAAATGAGATATCAAGAGTCTAGAGATAGTGTGCTCCTGTTAAGGTGAAAGGCAAGGCTGATAGGTGTGGGGAATGTTGGATGACTAGAGAAATTGAGGTTTCAGTAAAGAAAAGGGAGGAAGCATATGTCAGTTATAAACAGCAGAGATCGAGTGAATCCTTTGAAGAGTATAAAGGAAGTAGGAGTATACTTAAGAGGGAAATCAGGAGGGCAAAAAGGGGTCAAGGTATTTTGGCAAATAGAATTAAGGAGAATCCAAAGGCATTTTATAAATACATTAAGGACAAAAGGGTATCTAGGGAGTGAGTAGGGCCCCTCAAAGATCAGGAAGGCTGCCTTTGTGTGGAACCACAGGAGATGGGTGAAGATACTAAACGAGTATTTTGCATCAGCTTTTACTGTTGAGAAGGACATAGAAGGTGTAGAATGTAGGGAGATAGATGGTGACATCTTGAAAAATGTCCTTATTACAGAGGAGGCGGTGCTGGATGTCTTAAAATGCATAAAGGTGAATAAATTATCGGGACCTGATCAGGTGTACCCTGGAACTCTGTGGGAAACTAAGGAAGTAATTGCTGGACCCCTTGCTGAGATATTTGTATCATTGATAATCACAGGTGAGGTGCTAGAAGGCTGGAGGTTGGCTAATGTGGTGCCACTGTTTTAAAAAGAGTGGTAAGGAAAAGCCCGGGAACTATAGACCAATGAGCCTGACATCTGTGCTGAGCAAGTTGCTGGAGTGAATCCTGAGGGACAGGAGTTACATGTATTTGGATAGACAAGGACTGATTACAGATAGTCAACATGGCTTTGTGCATGGGAAATCATATCTCACTAATTTGATTGAGCTTTTTTTTGAAGAAGTAACGAAGATGATTAATGAGGGCAGAATGGTGGACGTGATCTCTATGGACTTCAGTAAGGCGTTTGACAAGATTGATCATGGTTGACTGGTTAGCAAGGTTAGATCACATGGAATACAGGGAGAACTAGCCATTTGGATAGCGAACTGACTCATAGGTACAAGACAGAGGGTGATGGTGGAGGTTGCTTTTCAGACTGGAGGCCTGTGACCAGTGAGGTGCCACAAGGATCGGTGCTGGGTCCACTGCTTCTCATCATTTATGTAAATAATTTGGATGTGAACACAAGTGGTATGGTTAGTAACTTTTGTAGATGATACCAAAATTGGAGGTGCAGCTGACAGCAAAGAAGGTCTTGATCAGATGGCCAATGGGATGAGGAGTGGCAGATGGAATTTAATTCAGATAAATGTGAGGTGTTGCATTTTGGAAAGGCAAATCAAGGGCAGGACTTATACACTTAATGGTAAGGTCCTAGGGAGTGTTGCCGAACAAAGAGATCTTGAGTGCAGATTCACAGTTCCTTGAAAGTGGAGTCGCAGGTAGATAGGATAGTGAAGGCAGCATTTGGTATACTTTCCTTTATTGGTCAGAGCATTGAGTTTTGGAGTTGGGAAGTCATGTTGCAGCTGTACAGGACACTGGTTAGGCCACTAGGAACGTTTTGTGCAATTCTGGTCTCCCTTCGACAGGAAGAATGTTGTGAAACTTGAAAGGGTTCAGAAAAGATTTACAAGGATGTTGTCAGGGTTGGAGAGTTTGAGCTATAGGGAGAGGCTGAATAGGCTGGAGCGTCAGAGGCTGAGGGATACTCTTTGAGGTTCATGCAATCATGAGGGGTATCGACAGTGTAAATAGACAAGGCTTTTCCCTGGGTTGGCACAGTCCAGAACTGGAGGGCATAGGCTTAGGGTGAGAGGGGAAAGGTTTAAAAGGGACCTAAGGGGCAACTTCTTCACTCAAAGGGGGTGCAAGTAAGGATGGAGCTGCCAGAAGAAGTTATGGAAGCTGATACAGTTACAACATTTAACAGGCATCTGAATGGGTATATGAGTAAAGGTTTAGAGGGATGTGGCCAAGTCCTGGCAAATGAGATGAGATTAATTTAGGATATCTGGTCAGCATGGATGAGTTGGACTGAAAGGTCTGGTTCTCTGCTATACATCTCTGACTCTATAAATCTAAGTAAAACAAATTTTAATTAATCCAAACATCTACATTTGCTAAAGTAATTTGAGGAGGAGAGTCGAGGGTGTAGCTCAGTACTGAGTTGTATAAGGTCATGGTCCAGCTGGTAAGTGGTATGTGTCTGGACTGATATTACATTTGTCAAACTCTGGGACATTGCCTTATTGTGTATACCCAATGGGGGGTTCAATGCTCACAGGGAAGGCTTCCAGGAAAATTGTGAGAACTTTATGCCAAATGTTCCATTTTGTGATTTCCTAAACATGTCTCCTGGTGATTACTGCTCATTGCTAGCAGCATCCAGTCATTGAATCTTTGTTCACACAGACCAATTATCCACAGAAAATGGATAGACCTGTGCAATTGCTCAGAGTCATAGAGATGTACAGCACGGAAACAGACCCTTTGATCCAACTTTGATCATAAATTAATCTTGTCCCATTTGCCAGCATTTGTCCCATATCCCTCTCCCTTCCTATTCATATACTCACCCAATACCCTTTTAAATGTTGTATTTGTACCGGTCTCCACCACTTCCTCTGGCAGCTCATTCCATTCATCATTTCTGCATGAAAACATTGCCCCTTAGATCCCTTTTAAATATTTCTCCCCCTCACCTTAAACCTATGCTTTCTAGTTTTGGACTTCCCCACAGGAGACTCCTGCGCTACTTGCCTATCTCTCCTACCTTTCCTGGAAGTGAACCATCTACCTGAATGTAGCTGCAATTTTTCCACCTTCCTGCAACTGCTGTCCATCACATCCTGTTGCTCCTGTAAATTCTTCATTATCTCTTACTGCTACTCCAGCCGATCCATGAAATCTGATAGGATTCTAAAATACTAGTAAAAATCTGATAACTAAGAAATTAGTAAGTCGTTGCCAATGGTGTCATTGTAGAAATGTCACTTCTTCACTACCAATCAAGAGACTGAGGCTCAAAATTGGTTCAAATCTTACCACACTGGTGGTCAAATTTAAATTCAGTTAGTAAAATAATCTGGAACTGAAAACTAGTCTTGATGGTCATGAAATTATCATTCAATTGTTGTACAAACTCATCTGGTTCACTAATGTCTTTTAGGGATGGAAATCTATTATTCTTACGCGGTCTTGTCTACAACCCACAGCAATATGGTCAACTCCTACTTGCCTTCTGTTATTATTTATTAAGCTACTCAATTCAAGATCAGTTATGGATGCTAACCTTGTCAGTAATGCCCATGTACCGTGCAAGAATAAATTTGTTTTTTAAATTATCATATTAGTTCTTCAGTGTCCTGCTGTCTTGTGTTTTATATTCATAAATAAGCTTTGGTCGATGCTAATGCAAAAGTTCCCAGCTCTGTCTAAAGATAGCTTCTGTATAATGATAGTCATGTGTTCTATAATTAAATACAGATGACTTTACGCACTTTCCCACCAAATTAAATTTTCAATTCCCATTGAATGCAGTAGAACTTTCTCAAACATTGAAAGTGAAAGGAGTTAATTGTCTGATTTGTTTTCTATAAGGATGTTCAGTTCAATTTCTCATGTGCTGATCTCATGCATAAACTCTTGTCTCATCGACAGAATTGTTGAATCAGAAAGTTGTGGATTAAGTTTTTGTTGCAGACTTAAGCTCAAAATCTAGTCTGGTGCTATGTCAGTGCACCACTGCAGCTTGCTTCATTATTTTAGATGCCACTTCAGAACCACCAATGCATCTGAGGTGTTGTCTGACAATTCAGGTGAATACAACAAATCCATTGGCATTATTTAAAGAAGTGTGCATCATTTTCTAGTGAATTGCCTGACATGCCTCCCTCAGTAATAATTAAATCATGTTTCCAGCACAGAAACAAGCCAGTCAGCTTAACTGGTCTATGCAGGTGTTTATGCTTCACACAAGCTTCTCCACTCTAACTGATGTAACCCTAGATACTTACCTTTGCAGTTCTTTTTCCCCTCATGTGTTTATTTCGCTTTCCCTTAAATTCGTCTATATTATTTGCCTCAATTCCTCTGTGTGGTAATGAGTTCCACAATCCAACCAGTCTCTGGGTCAAGATTTTTTCTGATTGCCCTAACGAATTTATTAATGATTATCTTACATTTATGACCATTGATTTTTGTATTGCCCTTCAGTGGGAATATTGTCAATACATCTGCCCCTATCAAACCCTGTTATTACTGAAAATCCCATTTTCGGCCAGCCTAAAACCACCACCAGGTCAGGCAGCATCCGAGGAGCAGGAAAATGGACATTTCATGCAAAAGCCCTTCATCAGGAATATCATTCTATTCCTGATGAAGGGCTTTTGCCCGAAACGTCAATTTTCCTGCTCCTCGGATGCTGCCTGACCTGCTGTGCTTTTCCAGCACCACTCTAATCTAAACTCAGGTTTCCAGCATATGCAGTCCTCACTTTTGCCTAAAACCATCACCACCACCATCCTCCCCAGAATCCCTCGGACGCACACATCCATACACTCCCACACAATATATCTTCACACCACATGTTATGGATTATAGACTGTGTGCATCAGCGTTGGTGGAAGCAATTTTTTTCAGATAACAGTTGGGTTTGCCAGTCAAGCGGCTGCTTCTTGGATTGTGTTTAAGCTGTACTCATCCAGACAATTCTATCATCCCCCAACTTATCATTTTTATTTTCGATTATAACTGGCTTTGGGGAGTCAGGAGGTACATTCCTTGCTGCAAACTATGCGAAAGTGAAGACTGCAGATGCTGGAGGTCAGAGTCGAAGAGTGTGGTGCTGGAAAAGCACAGCCAGTCAGGCAGCATCTGATATGCAGGAGATTCAATGTTTTGAGCATAAGCATTCCTGATGAAGAGTTTAGGCTCAAAATGTCGACTCTCCTGCTCTTCTGTGCTGCCTGACTGACTGCGCTTTTCCAGCACCAGACTCTTGCTGTAAACTGTACAGTGTGTGACCTATTCTTGCAGTGATAGTGTCGGTATGGCCGGTTCAATTAAGCTCTTGGTCAATTGAGACTTCCAAAATGTTAGCTATGGCGGATGGTAACGTTGAAAGTCAAGGGAAGATGGTTGAAGTATTTCTTATTGGAAATTGTGTTATTCTGGCTCTTATATGACCCAAATGTTTGTTGCTTATCAGCCTAAGATTGAAAACTTTCTAGGTCTTGCTGCTTGCAGGATCAGTAGGTCTGGGTGCCATGTTTGCTAAACACGAACCTTGGTCAAAAGATTTAAGAAGTCTTAGTTTTTAGTCTGAGATGGATCTCACTGAAGCTTTCTAGGAAAAAAATTATCTTTTGAAGCTGAAGTATTTCAAAATGAAAGCTCTTTGTGCAGTAATCATAGACTTCATTCCTGGAGTGGGGTTGGGGTTCATTCCTCCCCACTTGTGGATATGAAGGAAGAAGGGTCCATTAAAGTCAGTAGACAGCGTAGCTACCACCTACTCCTGCCACTACTATCTGAAAAGCGAGGGGTATCACTCAGTGCCCAGTTTGCCAGTGGAACAATTGAGGCTTTTCAGTGGATAATTGTTTCCCACCTCATCTCACCACTGCCAACATTTTAACCAGTGTCAGGAGGTACCCAGAATAGTTACCTGGTAGAATTCATTGTGTTGACAGGTTAATAGCAAGTTGGGATGATGCTGGTCTTTTCTTAACTGGGTACATGTGAGACTTACCAAGTGATTTTAACTCCCCCCCCAATGTTGCTCTCAACAATTGGCACAATGGCCATACCCCTTCACTTTACACTGTCCCTCACCAGGGTCTGTCAGCTGGACATCTGTCGAGAATCCCATACACTTGACTGAGTCCCCATCCAATGTTGCACTACTCTGTCCTGAACAGCTGGAGTGCTGCCAACTTCTGATTTACCAGCACCTCTTGGAGGCAGGATGCCCTGTTCCTGCGTTCAGCATATTAACGTCCAATTGACCATAAAATATGTTCAGGTCACCCAATTATTCTCTCCGACTTTTTAACTGAGGACAAAGGGGAAGTGTTCCTTGTAAATTTAAGCCTATCATATATGCAATTTAAGACATCAATATGTTACATAATTCCTGGTCAGTAGATGTCACTGTTATTTAGCTCATTGTGAGAGCTCTGACAGACTAATTAGATCAGAGGAAACTTGTGAGAGTCAATATCCATGCATAAAAAGTTATAGTTGATCAGATTCAAATAGCAGTTACTTTGTGATATTTCTCATACTACATCACTATCAGATTCTACTTATAACAATTAATTCTGAAAGGAAGAAATGGGAATAATTGTGATTTTTAGACAATTGTGTAAAATAGGTGATATCAGATCAGTCAGTGATTACACTTCTCAGCCTGTTTAGGTTTTCACAGTGGAAAGTCAATACTCCCCTCTTTAATGAGTTTAAATGAGCATTTTGTAACTTGTCCATGCAGAAAATGTCTGCGCATTTGTATCAATCTAATGTTCTATTCACAAAGATACAATTTCTCAGACTTTTCAAAAAAGCTTCTGCATATGAGTTTGCTGGTGCATTGTAATGAACCAGGATAGAGTGACGTGACAAAAAAAAACATAAATGAGAGGAAGTTATAACCTGAAGGATAATGGCCTCCCATGAGAGCTATTCCTTTTTGATTCACTCAAGCAAAGTAGGCTTTGCTGGCTGGGCGAGCATTTATTGCCAATCCCTAGTGTGCTTGAGAAGGTGGTAGTGAGCTGACTGTTTGAACCAATGCAATTCATTTCCTGCATATTGATCCACTATGTTATTAGGAAGGATTAGGGTAGGATTTTAACCCAGTGACAGTAAAGAAATTGCAATATATTTTCAAGTCAGGACAGTGAGTAGCTTGGAAGGGAATTTGCAGGTGGTGCTGCTCCCATGTATCTGCTGCCCTTGTCCTTCTAGATAGGTGCAGTCTTAGTTTTGGAAGGTACTATTTAAGGAGTTTTGGTGAATTTCTGTAATGCATCATGTAGATGGTACGCACTGCTGCTACTGAGGGTCGGTGGGGGATGGAGTGCATTCTTGTAGATGTGGGCCCAATTAATAGGCTAATTTTTTTTATGGATAGTGTCAATCTTCTTTCATGCTGTTCGGGCTGCACTCATCCAGACAATTGGAGAATATTCCATCACACTCCTGACCTGAATCTTGTATATGATGGATAGGCTTTGGGGAGTAAGGAGATAATTTACTCAATGTGCGATTCTCAGTCTCTAATCTGTTCTTGTAGTCAGTTATCTGGCTACTCCAGTTCAGTTTATGGTCAAAGGTAAGTCCTATGATGATAAGGGGAAATTTGGCATTGGTAATGTCATTATACATAATGGTTAGAGTATCTTTTCTTGGATATAGCCATTGCCTGGCACTTGACTGGCTCCAATGTTATTTACCACTGGTCTGCCAAGCCTGAATATTGCTGAAAATGTGTTGCTGGAAAAGCGCAGCAGGTCAGGCAGCATCCAAGGAACAGGAAATTCGACGTTTCGGGCATAACGTCGAATATCCTGTTCCTTGGATGCTGCCTGATCTGCTGCGCTTTTCCAGCAACACATTTTCAGCTCTGATCTCCAGCATCTGCAGACCTCACTTTCTCGTCCAAGCCTGGACATTGTCCAGGTATTGCTCCATTGGTACAAGGAGTGCTTCAGTATCTGAGGAGTCCTGAATTGTGCCGAACATTTTGCAATTATTTGTGAACATTCCCACTACTGACCTTGTGATGGAAGGAAGGTCATTGATGAAGCAGCTGAAGATGGTTGGGCCGAGGGTATTGCCCTGACAAACTTCTGCAGAGATATCCTGGAGCTGAGATGACTGACCTTGAACAACCACAAACATTTCTCTGACTGCAACCAGTGAGGTTTTCGCGAAAGTCACTTGTTAAACATCATTGAAGTATTGTGGGCTCCATATTTGTAGGAAGGAAGCATATGCATCGAAGAAAGTACAGTAGCAATTCATAAGCAAGATTCCAGGGATGAGAAACTTCAATTATCAGGATAGATTTAAGAAATTGGGACTATTATCCTTGGGGAAAAGAAGGCTAAGAAGACCTCTCATAGAGGTGCTGGGACCAGCACACCAATTCAGTATTTATCTCTCTCCTGACTTAGTATCAGCAATCCCTTTGTCTGCTTCTCTTTATTTTCTCTCTTTCTCTAGACTTCATCTCCATTTATTTGATTCTACTCCCTCTTTTCCCCACCCACCTACTTCATCTGATGAAGGAGCATGTGAAAGCTTGTGACTTCACATAAACCTGTTGGACTATAAGTAAGTGCCATCTGACTTCTGACTTTCTCCCTCCCAGTACGACACCAATACCTCCACATCAAAGGCATTTACAGTAGAGGTAGAGATCATTTGAGAAGTCCGACAGTAACTAAGTACAATTACATTTTTCCAAGCACAGCCCAGCTTCTACACTCTGCCCACAGCTTTCTGTTTGAATTCTTTCAGTTTGGATTTTGTCTCTCGAACTGCCTGAGAACCCCTCCAGTCAAAGTAATTGCCAATATGTCATCTGACTGTCTCTATAGAGTGCAATCTGTCCTTGTTTTTATTAACATTTCCTCACATACTATTACCCTTTTATGGTTTTTGTTCCTGTTTCACATCACTATTCATTCCTCTGTCTCTGCTTTTACAGTCACTTCCAATGTATTGCAAGGTGCCATCTTGGTTCCCTCCCTATCACTTATATGTTGCTCATCAGGGCATTGTTTCTCAGCATGTAATCCATTAAACTTAGCCTTGCCCACATTATCCCTGACGTTACTGCAATGTCCAACAATCCTCTCTGGCAAAATGCTCTGGATAACCTTTCTGGAAACCACCAAGATTACAAAGCACCCTGTTTGGCTTCGATCAGAAATTCTGTTGGATTGTCCATGTTCCTGTTGAAGGGAGTAAGGTAAGTAGGTTGAGTGCCCAACCACCAGCTTTTACCCACACTAAGTTTACCTCCGAAAAGGTAAGGTGGGTAGCTGCTGAAATTGGCAGCCCATCCATCACCTGAACATAAATTATTAAGGGTCAACTAGGTTTGTTAAAAACGCAAATCACCTCCATTATTCTGTCCTCATCATGACATGGGCAGAAGAGGACAGGTTTTCAACCAGTTTTTAAAACTGCATGCAAGAAGGGAAGATACTATCTTTCATGGGATGACTTTAGTTGGCACCCTCGGCAAGACAGTATCCTCCATCCTTTCTCCACACATTTAACTCTAAAATCCAAACACCTCACCACCCACTGAAGTGGTTAATTCTCATCATCCAATGCCCCTTACCTGGGTCTGGGATCCATTGAGACCTAGGTCTCTTGACTGGGTGCAATCTTGGCAGGGTCCACTATCAAACCCTGGTGCTGCCAGAATGGTTGGAGCTACCGACCAATCAGATGGGCTGGCAACTCCAAAGTGTTGAGCTTCCTCACACTAGGGAGCAGTGGGCCTACTTTGTACTAATTTAGCTTGCCTGCAGCATTTTATGGCTTCAGGGCTGTATCCTTCACCCCATAAACACCTTCCCTTCCGCCTCATTCCCTTCCTTAGAGCACTTCTTGACATTGAACTGAGTTTAATACCAGTAACTTAATACCAGTCTGTTAGCAAGATCATCTACATCTACATCTAAAATACTGCCTGTCTTAACAGGAAGCTGATAAGTTTCTAAAGATATGATCAATATTTGTGCCTATCAATTCCAGGTTCTCATGGGCTGTTCTGTTCACACTGCAATGCAAAAGTTTACAACAAATACCAGCAGTAAATCCCCAACTAGTATCATGCTGCCTCACAAATTCTCATCTATGACAGATTATTGTTTCAGTCTGATTCCTAAATGCTTTGGTTTCAGATAATTGTTTGCCAAAAGCAGAATATTCTGAATTGTACTATTTATGTTGATCATTCTTTGCTCTATGAAAACATTTTGAATTAAATTTGAAATCTTTTTTTCTCAATACAATGGCCTTTTGCTGTCTCCCTCCAAATTTGAAATTTTATCATTTGTCATATCCTGATGTCTCACAGATCAACCAAGAAAATTTGATTCAGCAATGATATAGTTGACAGTGGACCAGTTTCACAAAATTAGCTTTAAAACTATAAAACATGCAGAAGTATTTTGTTATATGGTGGGAGTGAAGAGTGCCATGATTAGTTATGGGCGACATTGAAAAGATAGTTGAATAACAGTCAGGTTATTTAATGGCAGCTGGGCATGCAGTCATTACCTGTCAGGCATTTCATACATTTTAGTATTTCACTGTTATGGAGTGTTACCATGATGGATGTTGATTGGTTTAACAAAGAATATAAATGATTATGCCAACTTAGATTTTTTTTTAAAATTCTGATTTAATACCAGAAGTGCCAAATACAGTAGTACAAACATGAAAAAAAATTAAAACATATGAAATAACTTTCATTCACATAACAATATTTATACAACTTCGGAACTCCCAAAATATGTAAGAGACAATGAAGTACGTTACTCTTGCAGGTTAAGAAATGTAGTAGCCAATTTGGGTACAACAATGATATAAGGAGGCTAATTACCTGCTATGGGTCTCAGTTGTGAGATCTCTTTCCTATAGTTTGTCAAATGGTGTCATGGCATCTTTCTCATCCACCCAAGAGGTAAACAGTGTCTTGGTTTGACATCATGTCCCTCCATACCACACAGGAGATTAGCTGAATTTACATGCTCAAGTCCCTACAATGGGACTTGAAAATACAACTTTCTAACCCAGGAACCAATGAGACAAAACTTGATGCACTTTCTGGTTTTATCAATGTAAATTCACATACCATATACCATAGGGAATCAGGTTCATGTTGACAGAGCTCGATGTTTATTGATTCTAGTAACTACAGAGCCTCAAAAATCACAACTTTACAAACACACTCAGGGTTATGCTCTTACTGATGCATTTGCCATAAACATAACTGACTAATTGAGGACTTTAAACGGACTTCATTACAGGGAAAGAGAAAAACTGAAGGCAAAGTGGACAGCTTTAATCTGGAACATCACGTCATGATGTCATACAAGTCCAAACCTGTCTGGTCTTGAATCTATGTCATAACTCAACAAAACTAACATTTTAAACCAAATTGTATTTATTGTTCACTTAGAAATGGCATGATAAATTACAGCTGTCCTGGAGGCTCATTAACATAGTTATTGATATTTAGCTTTGAGTTCAAGTAAAACTTCTGTTAAGGTTTGTTTTATGTCATTAATGTAATGAACAAGCAACAACACAATATTCAAATATTTGATCATCTGGCTCAAAACCTGACAAGTGAGCCAAAAGTGTCTGAAAGTAACTTGAAATGTATGAGAATTAAGAATCGCTGGCTTTGGAAAGACAGGAATTATTTTTTATTTCAATGGAAAACATAATCAGGAAATATATATTAGGGCCTGTCAATTCACTATTATTTGTTCAGTAGGGGTTTGGTTGGAAGGCTGGACAGCTAGTTTTTGATGCAGTGTCACTAATGGCACAGAGTCCATTCCTGCACTGGCTGAGATTACTATAAAGGACTCTCCTCTTCAATCTCTTCCCTCACCTGAGACTGGTGTCTCTCCAGTTAAAGCACCATTAGTTGTCTCTCTCCAGTGAGAGAGAACAACCCTATGGGCCCATGATGGCTGTACTTTCTTTCTTACCTGTTTTGCGCTAACTTCCAGACAAGTTTATATCTGTATTTAGGTCTGATCTAGAAAATTTTTATCCACTCCCCTCAAAAATCGGTGGTTGAACAGGAGATTGTATATGAGGCTGCAAGTGACCAAGCAAATGGCAGACCTGAGTAAAGCTACCAAAATGCAACTGCTTGCTATTTTCTTTAGCAGGCCTGCTACAGGTATGCATAACTCTTTCACTGCAATATCCTGCTCAATTTTGCAGCTCTGATGACTTTGCATACAGAAAGGTAGAAATTAACATTGCAGCCTGAGGCTGAAGTTGCAACTTGACTGTTATCATTCGTACATTTCACACAGTATAGTTACATTATCAACATCAACTTGCCTTAATATGGTGCTCGAAATGTAGCAAAGAAACACTCAATTAAAGGAAGGAACAAATCCACAGCCAAAGAAGAACACATCATGAGAGGAAAAGAGATGATTTTTTTTAAAAAAAGGCTTAATAGGTCATAACATAACCACATTTCATGTTTCTTTACTTGGTAAGAAAATATGTGATGATGGGCATTCATATGTAACTCTATCTACTCTTGAAAATAGCAATAATCCCAAGTTATTATTCAGCTTGAGTAACTGAAGGTTATATATCTAAACTGTGGCCTGTCCAGAAACTTCAGATTCATGATTGTCCATGAAGGAGTTATGTTGGGCTAGCAGATAATGTTCATTTTGGAGGATTACGGTGACTCAAAGGTGAGCGCTGCTGCTTCACAGTGGTAGAAACCCGGGTTCAATTCCAACCTCAGGCGACTGACTGTGTGGAGTTTGCACATTCTCCCCGTGCCTGCATGGGTTTTCTCTGGGTGTTCTGGTTTCTGCCCACAATACAAAGATGTGTAGGTCAGGTGAATGGGCAATTTAGCATGGCCAATAGTGTTAGGTACATTTGTCAGGGGTAAATGTAGAGGAATGGGTCTGGGTGAGTTACACTTTGGAGGGTCGAGACTTGTTGGGCTGAAGGGCCTGTTTCCATTCTGTATGGAATCTAATCCAATTTCTTTGTTCATTCAGGGATACTGGCTAGACCAGCATTCGTTGTTCATCCTAATGTCCATGAGAAAGTTGTGGTGAGCAGTCCATTTGGGTAGATGCGGTTGGGAAGGGAGTTCCAAGATTAGGTGATGGCTGAAAGAGTGGCAATTTATTTCCAAGTCAGGGTGCTTTGTGGCTTGGAGAGGAATTTATAGGTGCATGCTACTTCCATGCATCTCCTGCTGCCTACTTCTAGGTAGAAGAGATGAGGTAGTGAGTTTGCATACTTACTTTTGGGGTGTAATACCAAGAAGTAAATTCTTGTTTTTCCACTCTATCTTCCTTTTAAATCTGTTCACTTAAACTGCTCACTCAAAACCTAATCCACGCTAACCTGCAGTCATACTGACCTACCCTACCTCCTGAACTTCCAGTGGCGACAGTTTAAAATTCTGAATTTCATTTTTAAGTTCGTTCATAGCTATGAGTCTCCACATCTTTGTAATGCCTGCAGCCCCAGAACTTTCTGTTCATATGACACCAATATTTTCTGCATTTTGCCTCTTCCTGAGTACAAATGTTAGTCACTTTAAGTATCAGTTCAGTGGACCTCATATTCTTGAATTCCCTACTTAAACTTTTCCACCGTCCCTCTTTTGAGACTTGGTAAAATCTTATTTCCCCACCTAATGATGCAAAGCCAAAGACCTGAAATAAGTTTGTTCTCAGTGAAGCACCTTACGAGCTTTCTCTTCACTGAAAGCATTGTATTAAGCCTATCTAAGTTAACGAATGCAGTAATAACATCCAGAATACTCATAAATACTGAATAGGAGTATGAACGTATCTACTGGCTGCATCTGTGCTGTCATGCAGGAAGCCTTCTCTGCACGTTAGTCTAAAACAAAATGTGTGTTAACATAAACTGCCTAAGCGTATTTCAATTACAAAGGACACTGTGTGTGTGTGTGTGTGTGTGTGTGTAGAGGCAGAGAGGCAATACATCAGTTTGAACTGAATTTGACCCAGATTTTTGGAGAGATTTTTTTTTCACTCTCAATGCTTCTGATGCAAAATATTGCACATTAAATCTGATTCTGGGAACTTGGTAATGGACTGTAAATTTATGCACTGGTGGTAATGGCATGTGTTGGAATGATAGGTACCTGAATTTCCAGTATCAGACCTGATAACAAAACTGTGCTGAACATGAGCATTTCATCTGAATTGAGTGCAATGAGGTTAGGGTTACTACCAAACATCTTTGTAGAGTACTTTGTAGACCTTAGGTAATAGAATTTCTCACAGCTTCTCTATTGTTGCAGAAAGAAAAGCAAAAGCATTTCCTACTTATGCAAGAAACTATTTGTGTTCATTTTAAGGCATCAAGAGGGTCTGATAACTGAATGGACCTTCATTATATTTTGGTAGGAAGACCCTAGAGGGCAGTCTTTCCTGACTGTGTCTTGGCGACAGCTGCCCCAAGCTATAGTGCATCCCTCAGCTTGTAGTCCTGGGCCTTGGAATGGAATGTGGAAGACTGCAACACTAACGCGGTCAACACCAGACAGACCAAAGAGTGTCTTTCATCACGTTCATGGTCCTCCAGGCACAACTGATGTTTGCTTTTCAACACTGGGACAAAGAGTTTGTTCTGCTCACAGTAATTCATAAACTGCATATATCAAGAAATCACAAATCAACGGCCATAATACTCCCTCCATTTTAATCAGATAACATGCATTCCATTCCCAAAATGCAAAATTAAAATTCTTCATTAACCCTGAAAGATGATGCAATTTATTTCAACATCCTTCTCAGTAATGCTATTTGTTCAGTTCTCAAGTTTTCAGTCTCATTGATTGTTCACTAAGGTCCCAGATCCCCTGCTGTTCTTGTTATCAGCTTATTTTTCCACCAAAGTATGGAGCTAACCACTTTTTTTTAACTTGTATGCTTGAAGGTCTCTGACAAAATAAACAGACCACAGAATTCCTGCTCAATTAATTTCAACCTAATTTTTCTTCCCTTCAGATTTGGTAATGACTCGTCTATTCTGTACCAACAGCACTTTATCATGTGACCTTAATTTTGATTTTACCAAGCATAGCTATCAGAGTCCAAATATAGCTTGAGCAGTTCAAACAACACGCAGGAATTTTCCATGTCCATATTCAGATGAAATTGAAAACTTCAAGTTAATTTATATTTTCAGACTGCAAATATCCAAAAGAAACAATGATGCATTTAGTCCACTATTTCTTAAAAGTAACTGGCCAACCTAATATCTTCAAAATAAGAATACTGGCAAGAAACATTAGAAAACAGTATTAATTGACAAATACAGTTACTGCAGCATATTCTGAACTGTTTTTACGTTATGTATCACTTTGATTTTGTAAAGGAGTTGTAGTTTTTAGTGATAACACTCTTCAAGGTTTTGTACCAAATTCTCAATAAAAGATAAATATTTCTTTCCTCTGTTTTGAAATATATTATGATGTAAGGCACCAGATAAATCCTGACTGATAAACAAATCCATAAATCTGGCATGACAAAATGTTCAATCATTATAGAAACCATTACCATTTTTGGAAACTTTTCAGAGAGTGTTAGTTCCTTACACTTTTCAACATGGCTTGCTCTGAAAGCTCAAGGAGTATGCCACCCTTGTACCATATATTGTTCTGTATATTAACCTGCATTCCTGCTGCTACATGTATCATGTAAAAATCAGGAGCACACGAATTAAATTAGAAGGATTTGGGTCTTTTCCTGCTTAGCATTTACTATGCTTGGAAGCCTTCACATTAATGTCTAATTACTGGTGAAATACAATCAGAGTCAAAGAGATGTCCAGCATGGAAACAGACCCTTTGGTCCAACTTGTCCATGCTGACCAGATATCTCAACCCAATCTACTCTCGCCTGCCTGCAGCCAGCCCATCTCCCTCTAAACCCTTTCTATTCATATGCCCATCCAGATGCCTTTTAAATGTTGCAATTGTACCAACCTCCACCACTCCCTCTAGCAGTCCATTCCATACATGCATTTCTGTATGAAAAAGTTGCCCCTTGGGTCTCTTTTACATCTTTCCCCTCTCACCCTAAACCTATGCCCTCTAGTTCTGGACTCCCTGCCCCCAGGGAAAAGACCTTGTCTATTTACCCTATCCATGCCCCTCACGATTTTATAAACTTCTATAAGGTCACCCCTCAGCCTCCGACGCTCCAGGGAAAACAGCCCTAGCCTCTTTAATCTCTCCCTATAACTCAAATCCTCCTACCCTGGCAACATGCTTGTAAATCTTTTCTGAACCCTTTCAAGTTTCACAACATCTTTCTGATAGGAAGGAGACCATAACTGCATGCAATATTCCAAAAGTGGCCGAACCAATGCAGTACAGCCACAACATGACCTCCCAACTCCTGTACTCAATACTCTGACCAATGAAGGAAAGCATACAAATGCCTTCTTCACTAGCCTATCTACCTGTGACTCTACTTTCAAGGAACTATGATCCTGCACTCCAAGGTCTCTTTGTTCAGCAACACTCCCTAGGACCTTACCATTAAGTGTATAAGTCCTGCTAAGATTTGCTTTCCCAAAATGCAGCACCTTGCATTTATCTGAATTAAACTCCATCTACTACTCCTTACCCCATTGGCTCATCTGATCAATATCCTGTTGTAATCCGAGGTAACCTTCTTCGCTGTCCACTACATCTTCAATTTTGGTGTCATCTGCAAAGTTACAACTATACCTCTTATGCTCGCATCCAAATCACTTATATAAATGACAAAAAGTAGTGGATCCAGCACCGATCCTTGCAGCACTCTACTAGTCACAGGTCTCCAGTCTGAAAAACAACCCTCCACCACTACCCTCTGTCTTTTACCTTTGAGCCAGTTCTGTATCCAAATGGCTAGTTCTTCCTGTATTTCATGAGATCTCGCCTTGCTAACCAGTCTCCCATGGGGAACCTTGTTGAATGCCTTACTGAAGTCCATATAGATCACATCTACCACTCTGCCATCATCATTCCTCTTTTGAAGAAGTAACAAAGTCTAAATCAAGTTTGTGAGACATGATTTCCCACGCACAAAGCCATGTTGACTATCCCTAAACAGTTCTTGCCTTTCCAAATACATGTACATCCTGTCCCTCCAACAATTTGCCCACCGCTGACGTCAGACTCACTGGTCCATAGTTCGCTGGCTTGTCCTTACCATTTTTTAAAATTAGTGGCACCACATTAGCCAACCTCCAGTCTTCCGGCACCTCACCTGTTGTTTAATAATAGTTCTTTTTATGGTTTTAAAATTAATATTGCTTTCACAGCAACCAGTCTTTAAGTTTTCTTCATGTGATCCTACTAATGGAGAACACCAGCTTAGCTAAGGTTATCTTGCCAAATTTGTGTTGTTTTTTTTACTTGTATGGTACAAACGTGTCTTGTGTGATTGAGTTAAATAGGTGATACCAAATTAGAAGCTTATCTCCATCTCTCCTGATTTCTCTTTCCATTGACTTTGGCAAACATGCCACCAATTTGCTATCACTAGTTTTACACTGTTACGAAGAATTGAAATTTACCTTATTGACTGTGCCCCACCATAAAAGCTCTGCACCCAACTGCATCATATGATAAAGAAAAACCAAAGGAACTGTGGATATTGGAAATCAGAAACAAAAACTGAAATTGCTGTAAAAGCTTCGTAGGTCTGACAGCATCTGTGGAGAGATAGCAGAGTTAATGTTTCTGGTCCAGTGACCCTTCTTCGGTTAACTCTGGTGTCTCTCCACAGATATTGCCGAATCTGCTTTGTTTTCCTGGCAGTGTCTGTTTTTGCTGCTTCAAAACATGCTGTTCACCGTATTTCTCATAAAATAACTGTTGGTAGGTATATACTAAGAGAAATATGGAAATAGTAACATTTGTGGAATATTTTTGCAAAATGGAAAACGCATAATCTGAGACATTTGTTTCAATCCCACAGTCACCATTTTTGCTTCTGTTACATCAAGCCTTGATGTTGCAAGGCCCTGACCAAGGGCTGAGGCGACCCAACCATCCAGTGGATGACAAGAGGTAAATGATGATAAGTCCTTGTTTGAGAATGGCAGGATTCATCAGTACATAGTATTACACATAGACCTATATGAGAATCAGGCCTTCAAATCGAACAGAAAATATTCTCATTCTGTTTGTTTTATATTGTATCATCATCCTGAAAATCTCAATCTGCATCTATTATCCAGAAAACCAATCCAAAGATGTGCAGGAAATGGTGAACTGGCCATGCTAAAATTGCCAATCGTGTTAGGTGCATTAGTAAATATAGGGGAGGGGAATGGGTCTGGGTGTATTGACTTGTTGGGCCGAATGGCCTGTTTCCACACTGTTGGAAATCTAATCTAATCTAATCTAATATTTTAAAAAATGCCATCATTATATGATATTTCAGTGTCCAAATTATTACAGAAATGAAACAGTAGGAAAATAACCTTATGACAAAACCTTAGGCAGCATAGGCAAAACTCAACCTGTCAGCCTTAACATCTGTTAGACATAGCAGTTGAGAAATGGAAGTCATGTAGCTGAAACACTTCTAAGAAGGACTAATAGTTTCCCAATTTATGGTTGTTCCATTGTGTGATGATGATGAAAAACAAGTACAAAGTGAGTGCCATGCAGATCTTTGCCTTGATCCTGGTACCAATAGTTTTTTTTGCCTGAGTTTGAACTGGGTACAAGAAGCTGGTTGATTGCACTTATCCAGTGAACAACCGCCCTTTTGTGCAACTGGTACTTGCACATTTAATAAGAATGTTGTACTGTCCCCTATGGGGTTGCTGCATTTACTGTATCATTACCTCTAACTCCTCATCATCAAATGGAGCAGTTTTACTCTTGAGTTTCCATTAGGAGTTATGAAAAATTTGTCCACGTTTCTGCTCTCACCAAAATTTCCCTTTCTTCAGTGAACACAGCCTCCAAATCCTGGTGTTGTGCTGATTTTGCATTTGCTAGTAAATGCACTGCAAGTTAAACTCTCTGGATATGGTCTTCCACTGGTAGTCACCCATTTTATCAACAAGGTGAATTCCCATTTCATTATCTGATGCAAGCCATTCTCTGAGCTAGCATAATTCCTGACCAACAAATTTCAGCCCACGTGCAAGTTTCCAGAAGCAGGAAACAGCTGTTCCAAGAAATTGTAGATCATTTTGGTCAATGTGAATAAGGGCTAAAGCTATAATCTATAAAGGTGAGAGGTTCTTGGGCTGCCTTGAATCAGCTAGTCCTAGCCAGGTCAGCTCAACATTACTAGAATTAATACCTGATTCCTTAGTTTAGAGAGATGGAAAGAGAAAGCTGTTATAAATTGATTATTATTGCATTAAATCTGCCACAAAGAGTGTATGAATAGATACTAGATGAAACTGAAATCAAATTTGCTGTGATACTGTCTTTCTTTATGTATTGTTTATGGAGTGTGGGTGTTGCTGGCTGGGCAAACATTTATTGCCCATTCCTCGAAGATGGTGCTGACTGCTTTCTTGAACTTGCGCATTCCTGTAGTGTAGGTACACCAAGTATTGATAGGAAGGAAGTTCCATGATTCTAATTCAGTGACAGTGAAGAAATGGAGAAAGTCAGGATGGTGTGCTGCCTGGAGGGGATCTTGCAGATAGTGGTGATCCCAAACATCTGCTTCCCTTGTTCTTATAGGTGACGGAGATTCCGTGTTTGGACAATGTTTGAGATCAACTCATTTGTCTACATTTAGATTGAGACTATAATGAATTCAGGAGTTGAGTGGAACCCATTTGAGCGTCAATGAATATTCCTTGAGGTATTATATTTGAGGTGCTGCTTGATAGGAGTGTCAATGGCAGTGTTCCACAGGGATTGGTCCTGGGTCCACTGTTATTTCTCATTTATATAAATGATTTGGATGTGAATATAGGAGGTATGGCTAGTAACTTTTAGATGACACCAAAGTTGGTTGTGTAATGGACAACAAAGAAAATTACCTCAGAGTACAATGGGACCTTGATCAGATGGGCCAATGGGCCGAGAAGTGGCAGATGGAATTTAATCTAGATAAGTGTGAGGTGCTGCATTTTGGAAAGGCAAATCAGGTTAGGATTTGTACTTTAATGGTAGGGTCCTGGGAATGTTGCTGAACAAAGGGGTCTTGGAGTTCAGGTTCATAGTTTCTTGAAAATGGAGTCACAGGTAGACAGGGTAGTAAAGAAGGCATTTGGTACGCTTTCCTTTATTGTTCTGTGCATTGAGAATAGAAGTTGGGAGGTCATGTTGAAGTTGTACAGGACATTGGTTCATCCACTTTTGGAATATTCTGGTCTCTTTGCTATCGGAAAGATGTCAAACTTGAAAGGGTTTGGAAAAGATTTACAAGGAGGTTGCCAGGATTGGAGGTTTTGAGATATAGGGAGAGGCTGAATAGGCTGGGGTTATTTTCCCTGGAGCATCGGAGACTAAGGGGTGATCTTATAGATGTTTATAAAATCATTAGGGGCATGGATAGGGTGAATAGTCCAGGTCTTTTCCCAAGAGTAGGGGGGTCTAAAACTAGAGGGCATAGGAATAAGATGAGAGGGGAAAGATTTAAAAGGCACCTAATGGGCATTTTTTTTCAGAGGGTGGAGCATTTATGGAATGAACTGCCAAATGAACTGGCGGAAGCTAGAACAATTACAACATTTAATAAGGCATCTGGATGGGTATATTAATAGGAAGGGTTCAGAGGGGTCTGGGCCAAGTGCTGGTAAATGAGACAAATTAACGTAGGATATCTGGTCGGTTTGGACGAGTTGGACTAAGTCTTCAGTACCATTGCCAGAATGTTGTCAGGGCTGTTGCCAGTGTCTTCACCCATTTCTTGACATCGCATAGAATGAATTGAATTGGCTGAAGATTGGCAGCTATGATGTTGGGGAACTCGGGAAGAGGCCAAAGTTGATCAGTCCATTCAGTGATAGCAACTGCTTCAGCCTTGATACCGATTACATATGTGTTGGTGTACAAATAATCTGCCAACATTCAATGTCTTGACTCATACTTGAGGAACAATTGGGATATTCGTAAATTGGTATCTGGTCTGTAATCAACATAGGTCAACATTCTAATGATAGAAGTGAAGTGGGAAAAAGTTGTAATTAAGGTTAAGTTTTTTATCACGATTTTGGTCAGATTACAACTGATGTTCTATGGATCAGTTAATAAGGGTAATGAAAGAAGCTTTTAACAGTATTTATGAATAACAAGGCATTACTGTGGTGAATAATTTGTTCTGTTTCATTCCACTAAGTCACCATTAATTCCATCAATTTCATCGGTGCTTTGTTCTAGAGAATCACGTTAAGCCTATGTCACAGAATAAATACTCAGTTCAAGGCTGTTCTGTATCATATCTTCCTAAGTCCCTAACAACTCCAATTTAATTTAATTATAAGTTATGTTAGATCTGTGTACCCCTCATCTATCAATGCCAAGGAATAAAATTACTTATATAATATGAAAGCACACTTCAGCCTCAAGGGACATGTTGAACTTTTTTGGGAAAGTTATAATTTATGGTTTGTTTTATATCTCAAGCCATTTATGGCTCCCAGTAAATGAAATTAGATGTTTTTGATGAGGTAAGTTGCCTGCCTTTTACAGTTTAGAAAATGAAGTTACATGAACTAATGATAGCATGAATACAGAGGAACCTCAATTATCCGTCATGCGATTATCCAAATATTGGATATTCCAGCAAGATCCCAATGCTTGACCAAACTCTGTTATCTGGCATTCGATTATCCAGAATTTGATTAACCGAACAAAATATTCCCTGCTAGTGTTCTTCAGATAACTGAGGTTCCTTTGTACTGAGAAAGGTTAATATTTTAGATACTACCTCATTTTTCTCATTTCTACTTTCCAAAATATCCTTTCAGTTCATAATTTCCATAGTTGTCTTTAGTTAAAAACAATAACTGGCAACAGTAATACCCTTCCTCCCGCTCTCCGTGCATGACAAAAGAATATCAAAAATTATCCTGTCAGATTGTTACCCTTCCATTATGGAATCCAGCTATGTCCATTCTTTATCTTGGTGAGCTCGCAGTACTTTGCAGTCTTTCTCACCTATTCAGTTAGTAAGGAATGCAATAGATTGATACTTCGCATATAAATTGTGACTTACTGGTAGCAATCTGGGTCAGTAAACAATGGGTTCAAATCTCACTTAAACAAAAAATCTGGAGTGACACTCAAGCACATTGGTTGGGGGAGTGCTGCATTGCCATCAGTACTCATCTTCCACATGAGATGGTAACCAACGCCCAACAAGAAAAAAAATCCATGGGACTTTTCAAAGAAGAAAGAATAAATTCTATGTAGTATCTTGGATAGCAATTGGATCATCAACCAAACCGACTGGTCATTAGAATTTATAGAATCTTTATATACACATATTGGTTGATTTGTTTCTCACATTGCCATGGTGATAACACTTTACTCAGTGCAAGTTACTTTGGGATGTTTTGAGATTGTGAAGGTGTTGCTCACATGCAAATCTTGGTTTCCATTTTCCCCTTATGTGACCTTTGTTCAGGATTGCTCATTGATGACCTACATGTGATAACAAAGGAACTCATTGAAACAGGGATAGGATATATCTGACTGCTATCTCCTGTCAAATACAGAAATCTCTATCAGAGGTAACCTGCTCTTCCATAGGTTTTTCTTTTCTGGACCTCACCAAAAGAATAGGCACTAAAATGACAGTAGCAAAGTGAACTGCTGCACTTGTCCATTAGCTGAGCAATAAAAATGGATGAAAAACTTGAACTCTGTACGTACAGAAATAAATGATTTGGAGGTGCCGGTTTTGGACTAGGGTGAACAAAAGTTAAAAATCACACAACGCCAGATTATAGTCCAACAGGTTTGTTTGGAAGCACTAGCTTTTGGGGCACTACCTCTTCATTAGGTGGTTGCGGAATAGGACCATAAAACACAGAATTTATAGCAAAAGGATGACAGTGTCGTGGATCTGTAATGATATAGTATACAAATTTTAGATTAAGTCTTTCATCTTTTAAAATGGAATATGTTAGTTTCGGTTCTTTAGTATGTAAATCCCCGAATTCCTTTTAAGTTACATGCTCAAGATAGCTTCGGCTTTTCTAACAATAGCTGCCGTCTCCGCTCAGACAATGCATTAAAGGTGCAAGGTGAAAGTCTGTCTCTGTCCCAATGTTGAGTCAGACTGGTTCTATTTCTAAAGTGGGACTTACAGAATCTTACATGGATTCATGCAGTTTTTGAGCAAAATAAAATGTCATTCTGCAAATATACATTCACCCCATAAACTTTTATGTATGCACGTGCAGGAGAGACAGAGTGAGTGTGTGGGTGTGATGCCTATGAAAGAGTGCGTGTATGTGTGTGTGCAAGTTTGGTCAAGTATGTGTGTCTGTGAGATGAGGTACAAGCCTGTGAGAGGGTGTGCGCATGGGTAGTAGTGCTGAGAGAACTTGTGTATGAGAGATGATCTGTGTAAGTGTCCTGATGAAGAGGCAGTGCTTCTAAAGAAACCTGTTTGACCATAACCTGGTGTTGTATGATTTTTAACTCAGAAATAAATTATTTTTAAAGACAATTGACAATTACTTATGTCTAGATTAGAGTGTTGCTGGAAAAGCACAGCTGGTCAGGCAGCATCCGAGGAGCAGGAAAATCGACGTTTCGGGCAAAAGCCCTTCATTCAGTCCTTTTGCCCGAAACGTCGATTTTCCTGCTCCTCGGATGCTGCCTGACCTGCTGTGCTGTTCCAGCAGCACTCCAATCTAGACTCTGATTTCTAGCATCTGCAGCCCTCACTCTTGCCTAGACAATTACTTATGGCCAACCTCTCTAGTTATGAAGAAAATAACAAGTGAATAATGTCATTTCCTCAAATATCAGTCTTACAGTATTGAGAAAAAGAATCACAACTTATTATCTCTCTCACCTCTCTCTCCATTCAAATTTATATATCCTACTCAATTTGCTGGTTTGGACTGTATGGTTCAGTGAGGATTCTTCAGTCTGCTTCATTGAAAAGTTCATTGTTTCTTACCCTATTCACAATACCACAGATCCCTATCTAGTGGATATTCTGGATGCCTGATATCAGCCAGTCTCTGCACTTCAGTGCACCAACTCTTTGTAGGTAGCTGTTAGTGAAGTGATTAGCAAGTGCCACTTTTACACCTGAATACACAATCCAAACAATCAACTTTGTTCCTAGTTACAATACCATAACCATGGCAGCAATTGTATCTCCTTTCCCAGCCACTGCTCCCAACCAAATCAGATTGTACTCTGCCTCAGCATGTTACTCTGCTGAGTTTCTGACCTCAGCATCTAAGGCCATCCCCTTTTACATCAGTAACTACTCTCACCTTACTCCCATGTCATTGCATCTTCTGTTGAAATCTTCATTTACTTATGATCTTTCTATTTTCTTCAACGAAACACGCTTGCCTCACTAAGCCTTCTGAACGTGTTGTCATTGTCTAATGTCATGTTCACCAGTTTCATCATTCCTTGTTTAAATTTCTCCAGTGTCACCCATTAACCTTAGTAAATTAAAGCTACCAAAAACTGTTCTGTAAGAGCTAACTTGTTTTCCATTGTTAACTTCTCTACAATCAGTTATGCAACTTTTCATGACTTTGTGGTCGGGTAATTTGTTTTTAGAACGGTGCAGTAATCCTTTCGGCAGTCTTTGCTTATTGGAACAGTTCTTTTTCCATTTCATTCCACATTAATCAAATACATTATTTACATTCAGCATATTGAAGATTTAACATAATATTAATCACATTGCACATATCGGCTGAAGTTGTAGTTATTCAAACTAAGGCATGAAGCTCTTGAATGTGAACTTGATATGCAATTGATCAGCTTCTCCTCAATTTCCAGGTATTGCTCTGAAGCATAACTTTTATCACTTAATTGTTCAGTGATTGTGGTAACTACGCAATTGCATTGACATAGTTAAACATGTCCCTTATGATCTCTTTGAGCTGCAAAGAAATTGTTAGCCGAAAGATTGTTCAAACTTAATTACCAAATATGTATTGAAATGTTTCTTCTCTCAACTGGATAAGTATTTTAATATTTAAATAATAAATGCCTTAATGAGAAACAATAAATGAAAACTTTTAAAAGGCACATTATTTCGGGGTTGGTGTCAACTGGCTGCAGTTTCTGGCATCATGAGATAAAATCCATTCTGATCGCAATCAATTCCACACTGCCATGTACATGCCGAGTATCAGGATACATGTTTTGCATTTGTACTATGAGTTTTCAGAAATGTGTCGGGTGAAAATTGTTATCAACCATATTATTGTGTAAGTAGAAAAGATTAAGACCAGAGCAAGAAACTCAAAATTGGTAGTGCATGAGATGCAGTGGGTCCTTATCAGCAATAGAATTGAAGACTCTCACATCCTGTAACTTTTGTTTCTTAGTGTATTCATCACTCAGCATTGTTCCTAATTGCCTACAAACTGGGCATGGCTATTAAGAAATAAAGGCAGCATGCTATTGATAGAGCTGCACAATTCTCCAACCAGTGGATCAGATCCAAGGTTTGCAGCCCTACATCCAGTCATGAATGGCGGGGGGATAATTGAACAATTACCATGAGAAAGTATCACCATCCTCAGCAACAGGTAAGATCCAGCATGTGAATGCAAAAGGCAAGAATGGTGCATTTGCCGACAACCTCAGTCCTAAGCGAATAATTCTTCTCGACCTACTGAAGATTCCTACTACCACTGTAACTAGTTTCTCAGTTAGTAAAATTCTCATCACGTGGCATCAAGGAAATGGCTGAAACCTATGGACATAGAAAAGGTTCCAAACCCCAATCAGATGCCAGGTTTAGTGCTGAAGGCCTGCTCCAGAACTTATGTTTTGAACTAAAATGTTCTAGTACAGCCATAACACTGGCACCAAGCCAAACACTGGAAGGTGAGCCAAGTGTGTTCCCTCCACAAGAAGCAGGAAAATTCAAACCAGCTAATGACTGCAACATCAGCCTATTGTTAAACTTCAGCAAAGATATCAAATTGTTTATTGACAGTTATATCACACAAACAACACTCATTCTAGAATATAAGGCTCATTTGCTCAATTTTAACTTCCAGCAGGACTGCATGTCTCCAACCTTTTTTAAAGCTTTGATTCAAAGATTGATGCTCCCGTTTGAGTTCCAGAGATGAGGATCAAAAATAGAACATCTGCCAACTAAATGGAAGCAATAAATATCAGCTTTGCAAATAACTCCACACCTTAAAGATTAAGGTCATACCATTTCAGATGTACAAACTTGGCTAGACTGATTTTGCCCTTTGTCTCACTCCTGGGTTAGTTATAAAGTATTTGAATATTTAAAAAATTGTGACATCATCAAGGCAATGTGAACATAATCATTTGTATCTCTCTGGAAATAGCCACAACCTACTTGGGTAAGTGCACTGATACTCAATCCCAACAACTGTTATCAAAAGTTAAAGATTATGTCAAATTACTTTAAATCCTATTTTTTTTCCTCTCTGTCTAATGGGCTAAGATAAGTAGAAAACACTGACCAGGTTTCTGTACTTAATAAGGAACTAAAAGATAGAAGCAGAAGCAATGTTGTGATAGTCCCAGAAGACCATAGAGATGATTGGTGGGGAGTTTAAATGAATGTCACGACACCTTGGGTGAGATTGAGAAGGCAGGGCTTTCATGATGGCCTCAGCTGGATTGGGAATTGAACCTGCAACACTCTATTGCAAACCAGCTTACTGACCCCCTTAAGAAGACTTGACCATTTATTACAAATTCATCAGGTCTGACCACAGACAAACAAATAATCAATTATCAACTTATAACAACTAAAACTCTCCTGGAGAAATAAACCAAACTGAACCGCTACATTTAAAGTCAGTACAACAGATCATTGAAGGAATGCTTGGAAATATGTTGGAAGTATGGAAAGATCTTTGCAATCTTGATCGTTACACAGCTTTCTATACATGATGTAATTAGCTCAATCTGACTCTTGGTGATCTTCATTATTCCTGTAATATGGCCACAACATCATTGGAATCTACAGCCTGCATAATGGTTTGTTCCCATGTCCTTAGACTTTTAGGCACAAAGGCCTCTGGCATGGAGGCATGTGAAATAACTACTCGTAAACTGTTCACCACCCCCCGCCCCACCCCCGCCACCACCACCACTCTCATCAGTGTCACCACTGTTGGTGAGTCTTAGGTGCCCTTTCTTCTCAGTTTCTATGGATCACAGGATATGGTCACGATGTTGTTAACAGAAATTGCCTTGACCACTACGTTATTGATAGAGTGAAACAGATTTGTATCTTTAAGGTAGACCAACAAAGACATTTCACATTTGTGCCTTAATATGTTTGTTCTTCATATCACATAGCATAATTCCAACTCAAATATCTTGAAAATTCATCTTTAACATGCTGAAAGGAACTTTTTCAGCATCCACTTACTCATTAAGCCTCATCAGATGTGAATAATTTAACATAAAATTGCAGTTGCTTTGCCCGCAGGTTTTGATTTTGGACTATTATGAACACATTAGTGGACTATTATATACATGCTGTGTGCACATAGTTTTACAACAAGCCATCCACTGTGTTCAAAGACTGGCTAGTAGGTTGAGATCTGACCAATGTCAATGGATCTCACAAAGGTATTTCTTCTTGATTTGGTTAATAGCCTAGGCCTGATCTCACTTTTATTGAACATGAGCTAAGCACTGTTCTTCTGAAAATTCAACTACTTATAAATCAGATTTTGCTGATTATCAGCATTCTCATTCAAAACATATAAGCTTGTCATACTTTTCAGCCCCGTGCCATCGAGTGTAGCCCCAAATATTAACCAAACAGAATTGTTAATTTTTCAGGGAGATCCCTTTAACATGGGGACCTACATTTGATATCATGACAGACCATTTTGCCACATTCTAGCTATATTTTAATTCTAGTCTACTGTAACATTTACACAATTATCTGCCTGTTTTTAAGCATATGTGCATGCAAACACACACACACGTGCACGCTTCATAGGCATTAACAAACAGAATAGTTCTCTTGTTTATTATGATAGGAAATTGTCGTCATACTTCTACTGGATCTTAATTCTTACTTCATTTGAAAAAGACTAGGATAACTCAAGTGTTTTGTCATTTAGCTTGGAATATTAAAGCTGGAGTTTAACACCACAGGAGATTAACTAGTTATTATCGATTTCATTCAGAACTGAAAAAGTACAACTCATTGATTTCATCATGTGTAACTATGATCTTCTAGAACCTGTGTAAATGCCTCCGGGAACTGGAGAGGAATTTCTGAAAGTTTTTCCTAAATTGGTCACAGATTTAGTTGCCTTTCCTCAGAGATTATGTAACTGAGTTGTTAGAGCAGTGGGGGTGGTTGGC